>NC_012875.2:35889731-36243658 GCF_000003195.3 Sorghum bicolor
GGTTATTTCTCACACATGCTATCCTCTCGATGAGAGTAAGGATCCTGCTCACACCTAGAGCAAGGATCCAACGACTAACAAGTGGTATCAGAGCCGTAGTATCCTGTAGCCTAAGCATTTCCTCCTCAATCCCTTCTCCAATCGAGCTCCCTGCCTTGCAGCAGCCCCAGCTGGCAGCAGCAGCTGTTCCAGCTGCCTCTGCTCTCCGCACAGCAGCACGCCATGGCCGTAGAAGGGTAGTCTCAGCACTCGGGCACCTCGAGCGCGCGGCGTCGGCAGGCGGTCGACCTTGCTGCAGCAGAGGAGCGCAGGCGAGCAGCGGCAGCGACCGCTGCAGCAGCAGCGAGGGCGTCGAGGCTGGCCCAAGCGGAGCTGGCAGCAGCCAGAGCGGAGGTGGAGGCAGCAGCTGCTGCAGATGCAGCGTGTGCAGCGGCAGCGGAGGTTGAAGACCTGCGCAGCAGTCACAGCAGCTCCATCGCTGCTGATGACAGTGCTGACCCAGACCTAGAGCTGCTGGAGAGAGATGCAGCACGCCGGCGAGCAGCGCAGTGGGCAGCTTTGCACGCCCACGAGCATGGCCGCCGTCCAGACAGGCGTGGAGGCGCCGGCAGCGCTCCTGGAGGAGGCGCGCACGGCAATGGCAGTGGACAGGTCGAGGAAGAGCATGGCCTTCGCAGGCCACGTGGCTCTCTCCCCGGACCGGTACCGTGGTGGAGCCGGCGGCGCTCCTGGAGGAGGCACACATGGCAACGGCGGTGGACGGGTCGAGGGAGAGCACGGCCTTCGCAGGCCGCGTGGCTCTCTCCCCGAACCGGTACCGTGGCTACCACGGGTACCAGGCTGTTGCCAGGGACGTTGGCCCTGGTGGTGGGTGGCCTACCCTCACCAAGACCAACTATGTTGAGTGGGCTGCGGTGATGAAGGTGAGACTTCAGGTGCTGCACATGTGGGAGGCAGTCCGGTATGGCGACGTCGACTACGACCAGGATCGACGGGCACTGAATGCCCTCATCACTGCAGTCCCGACCGAGATGCAGTTCTCGCTTACCAGCAAGCGGACTGCCAAGGAAGCTTGGGACGCCATTGCTGCATCACGCATCGGCAGTGATCACGCCCGCAAGTCCACATTGCAGCAACTCCGCAAGGAGTGGGAGGACCTGGCCTTCAAGCCAGGTGAGGACGTTGATGATTTTGCTCTCCGTCTCAACACTTTGCTGCAAAAAGTGGTGCAGTTTGGTGACAACACCTACAGCGAGGAGAGAGCTGTCGAGAAGCTCTTCCGCTGCGTCCCCGAGAAGTACAGGAAGATGGCTCGCTCAATCGAGTCTCTTGCTAGATCTCTCCACGATGTCGATCAAGGAGGCGATAGGTCGCCTCAAGGTCGTCGACAGTGACAAGCCACAACCCTCCTCGGGGCCCAAGCTCCTTCTCACCCAGGAGCAATGGGCTGCCGGGCAAGGTGACAAGAAGGGGGAGCCTTCTTCTGCAGCACCCAGCCGCAAGAGTGGCAAGCGCGGCAAGTCACGCAAAGGCACCCAGGGCGGGGCGCAAGGGCGTGCCGACGGAGGTGCCCGCGGAGGTGCCCAGGGCGCCGCCGCCGAAAAACCCAAGCCGGCACAGGATGACTGCTGCAACAACTATGGTCGTGCTGGCCATTGGGCTAAGGACTGCAGGTAGCCACGACGCGCCCAGGCCCACGTCGCGCAGGCAGAGGAGCAGCCTGCTCTGTTCATGACACATGCTAGCACCAAGCCACCCCCAGCAGCACCGGCTGCAGCGACTCTTCTCCACCTCAACGAGCCCAAGGCACACGCCCTCCTCAGCAGCAGGTCCGGCGGCAGCAACAAGATCGATGGGTGGTGCCTCGACACCGGCGCCACCCACCACATGACAGGTCGGCGAGAGTTCTTCACCGAGCTCAACTCCGATGTTCGAGGCTCCATCAAGTTTGGGGACGCCTCCGCCGTAGAGATCAAGGGCGCCGGCTACGTCATCTTCGTCGCCAAGAACGGCGAGCATCGGCTGCTCACCGGCGTCTACTACATCCCCACGCTGAGGAACTCCATCATCAGCTTGGGACAACTGGATGAGAATGGCTTGCGCGTGGAGATCAAGGACGGCGTACTTCGCATTTGGGATCCTCGTCACCGACTTCTCGCCAAGGTGAACAGGGGAAGCAACCGCCTCTACGTTCTTCACGTACAGGTGGCGCAACCCTTTTGTCTTGCAGCTCGGCAGGATGATGAAGCCTAGCGGTGGCACGAGCGCTTTGGGATCTTGTTGACGGGAAATAATACCCAGTTCTATATACTCAAAAGCCCATCAACAGTCCTCGATTGAAGAAAGATAAGCATCATATGAACATATTTATCACTAATAAAGTTCAACTTGTACTCATAGCTTGTTCAATGCAGGGAAGAAGGAAATGAGCCTTATGGGCCCCATAACCCAGGTCAACCGACCAGGGTTTGGGCCCTCCAGGGGCTCCCCTCCATGGCATAAGCCATGGCATACTCCAAGGAGTCAATCCCAACCCTTGGATCCAAATGTGCTTGCCCTCAACGGTTCAAACACTTAGCACATGGATCCTTGGGCCCACATGGAAGCAAGCAAGTGTGCAACTAGACTCAATTTTGGACAACACTTCACATGACAAGTGGGGACACCACCAGGAGGCCAGTGGTGGGCCAGGGGCACCAAAGGTCGGTCGGCCGACCGACCAATTGGGTGATGCCACCTGGCCAAGCCTCCCACTGACTTAAGGACCTTCCAGAAGGTCAGTGGGACCCACTGTCAGCCAAAGGGCACGTCGACCGACCTACATGTGGGCTCCATCTGGAGTCGGTTCACTCCCACCGACCTTCCTCATGTGTGGCAATGCTCCAACCGTCCATCTAAGGCGGTTGGGAGGTCGGTGCATCCAAGGGTGGAGTAGGAAGGAGCACGCGGATCGCTGACGTGGCACCCCCTCTCTCACCCCTATATAAGGAGGGGTCCTCCATCTCCCATAAGACATCTTCCATCTATCATTTCATTTCCAAATCCCACTTAGGAGATCAAGTGTAGTGTAGTCTAGTCTAGAGTGGGAGTTAGAGTCGAGTCGAGCGAAGCTCGGATCTCCGGAGCTGTCTTCTGGAGAGTCTGGTATAGCTCTTGTACCTTTTCTCTTGTATTACATTCTTTATATTAATATAGGCTTTCTTTACTTTACTAAGTATTTACTTCAAGTCTTTACTTTGAGTATTGCTTAGTGCATTACTATACTTGTAGTAGTGTTGTGTCTTAGTCTTATTAGTGTAGTTGCCTTAGTTAGATTAGTGTCTTCAACACCTTGGGTGTGTTCCACTACCATTAGGGGCTTCGGCTATTTACGTGATAGTTGAAGTTATAAGACTAGTGTAAGCGAGGTGCTTAGGCTACCGCTTATTAGTGGATGCCACCGTATCAAACCTGTTAGCGGGCGGCAGCGAAGCGTGACAGGCCTCTGCTCCCAGTAGGTTCTATTCACGTCGGGTAAGGTCTGTAGGCGCCCATAAGACAAAGATCCGCTTGGATAGGAGTTTCGTCCTCCTATTGCAGTCGACTTCCACCACACAAGACTGTTTGGATACTAGTCTAGTTGAGTCATTTACATTGATTAGGATTAGAACACAGAAGTAGAGTTAGATACATAGGAGTCCTTACTCACTTGTCCTCCCACCTAGCTAGCTCACTACCAGTTATCTTTACTTATCTTTATCTGACTTATCTATTATTCTATTTTGCTATTCTTACCCCTTTTATTAGCACTAGTGAACTTAGATTGAGTAGACACAAACCACAGATATCCATCCATATATTTATTAAGAGTCTTAGCCCGCTTCCTGTGAGCGAACTATAAATTACAACACCGCGGATACAGCGGTACCTGTGCGCTTGCAGAGTTACCCTTGGTACGTCTTGCATCACCGCTAGAGTTTAGCGTTGCTTAGCATTCTTGAAGCCGTTGCTCAGGGTAGTCTGACACCCTATCCTAGTAACAGCTCAGGCTTGCAATTAAGCAGTGCTGGTTAGGCGCCACCATTTCTAGATACTTGTCACATCTTACTCTAGCCGGTGTGCGTTAAGATTTGCCAACAGCACCTCAACTTCGAGGCCCTGAAGCAGCTCAGCAACAAGGAGATGGTGCAGGGCATGCCGTGTGTCGACTACGTGGAGCAGTTCTGCGACACCTGCGTCCTCACCAAGCAGTGACGGCTGCCCTTTCCCCGCCAAGCAAGCTTCCGCGCCAAGGAGCTGGAGCTCATGCATGGCGACCTTTGCGGCCCCGTGACACCGGCTACACCTGGAGGACGACGCTACTTCCTCCTCATCAACGACGCGTCCCGCTACATATGGGCTGTCCTCCTCGACACCAAGGGGGCAGCCGCAGACGCCATCAAGCACCACCAAGCAGCTGTGGAGGAGTGCGGCTGCAAGCTTCGGGTGCTGCGCACGGACAACGGCGGCGAGTTCACGGCAGCCGAGTTCGCGGCGCACTACGCCGACGAGGGGATCCAGCTCCACTTCACCGCGCTGTACACCTCGCAGCAGAACGGCGTCGTCGAGCAACGCAACCAGACAGTGGTCACCACCACCCACGCCCTCCTCAAGCAGAGAGGGATGCCGGCGATCTACTGGGGAGAGGCGGTGATGACCGTCGTCCATCTCCTCAACCGCTCGCCCACCAAGGCGCTTGACGGCATGACGCCGTACGAGGCCTGGCACGGGCGCAAGCCGGTGGTGAGCCACCTCCACGTCTTCGGTTGTCTGGCGTTCGCCAAGGAGCTCACTCATGTCGGCAAGCTCGACGACCGGAGCACTCCAGGAGTGTGCATCGGCTACGCGGAGGGCGCCAAGGCCTACCGCATCCTCGACCCTGCGACACAGCACGTCCGCATCTCCCGAGACGTCGTGTTCGACGAAGGGTGAGGCTAGACTTGGGACAAGGCGGTGGACGACGGCTCAGCTTCGACCCTTAGGGACTTTGTCGTCGACTACGTCCACCTGGAGGGAGCCGGGGGAGCTAGCAACTCGTCCTCACCGAGCTCGCCCTCCTCGGCACCCGGCTCGCCATCAGCTTCGGCGAGCCCACCACCGCCTTCACCACCAGCGAGTCCAACACCACCGGCTACACCACGCACTCCTGCACCGGCTCCCCACTCTCCGACAACTCCAAGGTCGGCACCAGCAGCTTTGGCCCGTCAGCGTTTGGTGGAGTTCACCACTCCACTGTCTGGCGACGAGGACCGCATTGACGTCTACCACGACGACGAGCCTCTATGCAAGGCAGAGTACATAGCCACCGCCACTGCTGCAACTCAAGCTCTATGGCTGTCCAGATTGCTCTGGGAGTTACTGGGCAGGGAAGTTGATGTTGTGGAGCTAAAGGTGGACAACAAGTCTGCTTTAACCCTGGCCAAGAACCCAATCTTCCATAACAGAAGCAAGCACATCAGGATCAATACCATTTCATCAGAGACTGTCTGGAAGATGGAAGCATCAAGGCCAACCACATCGCCACTACTGATCACCTTGCAGACATACTCACTAAGTCCCTGGGCAAGGCCAAGTTTCATGAGATGAGGAGGATTGGTCTTAAGCAGATCAACTAGCACTAGACTTAGGGGGAGATTGTCAGTTAAGCCAAGTGCCAATGTTTTTGAGGCGTTGTGGCGAGGCGTGGCGCCCGACCCCCTTCACAACGCCTGGGCGTTTATGGCGGACGCCTAGGCGACGCCATACGCCCATTTTAGGCGTTGTGCAGACTAGAACTTTAGATACTAGAGCAGCACATATACCTTGTTCGTTCCCAATTCTTGAGCCCATACATACTAGTGTAGCTAAAAGCAGAGTATACACACTAGTCTAGCTAAGAGCAGAGTACATGCACCAGTCCATGGCCAAAGGCAAAGCCAAGAAACACAAAAGGCGGCATGTGGCTGGGAGATTTGGGAGACTAAAACAGAGGTCCCGGCAGGGAGTTGGGAGATTTGGGGGACCAAAACAGAGGAGATGGCAGGACCTGGGATATTTGGGGGAGCAGAACAGAGGAGCGGGGGGCTGGGGGATTTGGGGTAGAGCACGAGGAGGCACAGTATACAATATTTAGATTCAGACTTCAGAGCAACAGTAGACTATAGTATACAGAGCAGAGCAGACAGCAGAGTACACAGGATTTGGAAAAGCAGAGTGGAGGCGGGGGGGACATACTAGGCGGAAGGGGAAGTACCCGACGGAGGCGCAGTCAACAGGCGGGCCGACGGGGAAGACTCGAGGCAGAGTCACACGAGCAGGTGCGGACTGCAGCAGCAACGTGCGACGATGCAGGGCCGGCTCCCGCGACAGGGGCGGATGGACAAGCGGAGATGCAGCAGGGCCGGCTCCCGCGACAGGGGCGGCTGGCTGGTGGGCACGAGCAGAGGAGCAGTGAAGCGGAGCTCCAGGTCCGTCTGTTGCCTTCTCTCTTCCTCTCCCCTTGCCCGCACTCGCTGTAAATGACTCGCGCGGTAGATTTCCCTCGCGAAGAGGCTATCTGGACGGACGGGCGGTCGATTTCCCGCCCCTCTTACTTTTCCCGCAGGCGCGCGCTCGACTTCCCCCGGGGCCACGCCCCTTTTCGCGCCCTTCACCGCAACCAGCGTCCGCGGCGCGGCTGTAGGCGTCCGCCCGACGCCATTCGTGCCTAGGCGACGCCTAATCCTATGAGGCGGACGCCATACATGCTGAGGTCGTGGCGACCCCGACGCCCAGGCCCTCGACCACGCCTTGTCGCCTAGGCGACGACTAGGCAACGGCTCAAAAACATTGCCAAGTGCTATGTATCTTATTTACTGCAGTTACTATTTACTGTCTAGTACTTATCAGGTTCCTTGGCAACCAAGTTGATCATGGTGCCTTGGAAACCAAGTAGGTCAAGCATCTACTTTTGCTAGAGAATATGTTGTAGTAGGTGGCTGCCCACTTAGGCTATATAAGCAGTGGCAGCACCCCTTCGTAACCAAGTCCTGTAATCCTATTTTCCAATCCAAGCGGCTATATGCCAAGCTGCCCTCTGGGCTTTTACCCTGATCTGATCCATGTGTGGCCAACAGGTCACTGAGAAGCCGACTGGCAAACCCAAGAGATCCCTCTTCGCTGACAATGTTGTCGGCCTATCTGAACCAGACCTCGTCGCCGTCGTGGAAGGCGCCCACGTACTCGTCGATGTCGGTGGGTAGAGAAGCGAACTCCAGTGGCGGTGTCCGTTGTCCTGCCATCGCAAGGAACTGTAGTGGAGGTGAATGTGCTGCTCTCCAGCAGCAGCAGCAGCAGCAGCAGCAGCCTGCTCTCCAGCGGCAGCAGCAGCTGCAGCCTGCCCTCCAGCAGCACCTCCTCCTTGGATCACTAAGTGCTCGATGGTGAAGGTGCTGCTGACACCACCATCTTCCCCAGCGTCTTGCTGCACCTAATCCCAAGCAGCCATCTCATCAAACACTATGTCCCTAGAGACCACTACCTTGCCTTCCTTGGATCATAGAGCCGATAGGCCTTACTGCCCTCCTCGTAGCCCAACAGCACCAGGGTGCTGCTGACACCACCAGCTTCCCCGGCACCTTGCTGCACCCAATCCCAAGCAGCCATCTCATCAAATACTACGTCCCTAGAGACCACTACCTTGCCTTCCTTGGGATCATAGAGCCGATAGGCCTTGCTGCCCTCCTCGTAGGCCAACAGCACCAAGGGCTTGCTTCTGTCTTCCAGCTTGCCGAGGTGGGGCTTTGTGTTCTTGACATGGCCAATGCATCCAAATGTCCCGAGGAAGGAGACATTAGGCTTGCGTCCATGCCAAGCTTCCAATGGCATCTTGCCCTTCAGGGCCTTGGTCGGCGCGCAGTTGAGGATGAACACTGCCGTGGTCATCGCTTCTCCCCAGAACTCCGCCGGCATCTTAGACTTCATCATGGATCTCGCCATGTCAACCACCATCTGGTTGTGCACCTTTCCACCACACCATTCTGCTGCGGCATGTACGGAGCGGTGTGATGGCGCACTACACCATCTGTGCAGTACGCAGCGAATTCCACAGAGATGAACTCACCACGGCGATCAGTTCACAGCACGTGCAGCTTCTTCCCGCTCTCAGCAGAAGGTGCAGCCACATAAACCGGCTGCTTTCACCCACAAGCAAGATGAAGTACTTACGATCCATACTTCAGGAAGAACAGCCTCCTTGCTTCCCGGCCAGGCAGCTGTCACACAGCTCGCCTGCGTGCTAAATGTGAGGCAGCCCCCGGACCATATTCTCCAGCTTGCCGAGGGCGTCGAAGCTGAGATGGCCATAGCGGGCGTGCCACAGACACAGCTCCTCCATGCACCGTGCAGCCAGGCAAATGGGCTGCTCCACCTTCAAGTCAAGCAGGTACAACTGGTTCCGGGACCTCTTCACCTTGGCGGGAAGTCAACTCTTCACCGTCCTTGATCAGCACCTCGCTGCGGTGCTCATCCAGCTGGCCAACATTGATGATGCTTGAAAGCAGTTGCGGGATGTAATACACATCCGTAAGCGCGCGGTGCTCGCCATTCCGGCAACTAAAGATGATGGTGCCGCGCCCTCGGATCGCCACCCTTGAGCCGTCACCAAACTTCACCGTGCCGGTCATGTTCCCTTCGAGCTCAGAGAAGGCCGCCTTGGAACCCGTCATGTGGTTGTTGGTGCCAGAGTCTAGGTACCATCGCTGCTCCTGCTCGCTGCCCACATGTCCGAGGTGGACTTGGATGCGTGGCTCATCGAGGTTAACAGCCTTCAAGCCTTCCCGTGCTCCTGTACCATCATCACCTCTCCCTTCTCCTTGGCCTCAATGTCACGCATTGCACAGAACGTCACCATCAGGAGAGTGGCCTCATCATCATCATCATCATCAGCCTGCGCCAAATGAGCCTCGGCCTTCTTCTCCCCTGCTTGCGATTTGGGCACTCCTTTCCCGAGGTGTCGGCAGGCGTTGGGGTTGATCTTCTCCGAAGAAGCCTTGCCACGACACTTGCCGTCGCTAACGTGGCTGGAGGAGGCTTCCCTAGACTCCTTCATCCGGGCAGCCCACTCTTCCTCTATCAGCAGCAGCTTGCCGCTGTCCGTCGTTGTTGTGGGTTGCTTCATGCGCTCGTCCACCACACGCAGACGGCCAATCACATCCTCAATAGTGAGGGTGGACAGGTCCAGCATCATCTCTATGGAGAGAGCGATCTGGATGTACTTCACTGGCATGAAGCGTAGGTACATGGAGACCACCTCTTCTTCGTCAATGGTGACGCCGTGGCTCCCCAACTTGATGATGAGCAACTACAGGCAAAGGAGAAGTCCTCCACCAATTCACCGTCCTTGAACTAAGGTTGGCATACTCGCTTCAGCAACTGGGCCGTCACCTTTTTTGCGCGAGAGCCAACGCAATCACAACAATGGCCTCCCACGCCTCCTTAGCAGTTTTCTTCGCCCCCAATGGCTCCATGTACTCCGTTGGCACAGCAGCGATGAAAGCCTCCATCGCTGACATGTCGTCCTCTTCATTGTAGGTGCCCTTGTCAATGGCATTGCAGAGCCGTCGAGCTCTGAGCTTGACCTTCATGGTCACCACCCACTCGCCATAGTTGGTGCGAGTCAGCTGTGGCCAACTAATCCCGCTGACCTCCCGCACCGTACGCACGACAACCTCCTGTCGTGGCTGGGCAGCCCCAGCAACACTGCCGCCTCCCACAGCGGAGCCCGCAGCTCCGCTGCTCTCGCCCGTCTCTGAGCCAGGTGCCATCGCCGGCACTTAGTCCGGCGACGCAGCTGGACGGATCTGATACCACTTGTTGGTCCCTTGCTGCCCTGCACAGGTATGCAGTAAGCTTACCAGCACATGGCTAGAGGTAGAAGAAGGGGTGAGAACAGCACACACACTGCAGAAGCGCATTGGCCAAGGCTCTGCCCTTTGGTTGTGGCAACTGAACTGAATATCACATTACCAGGGCTACAATTATATACACAGAGAACTGAAACCAGAGAAGGTGGGCTGCTGAACTACAGTCAAGGTCTACTACCCTAGCTGCAGGATAAGCCTGCAATACTTATTAGCTAAGAGACACAATGGCCTACCAAAATTCTGTGTCCCCACTACTCCTAGTCAAGTGTTCCTACTACAGCTTGGTTGTTGTTCAATCTTTCAAAGTTGGTCTGCAGTTTCAGATTTCTAGTCACCAAGCTACAGCCTTGTCGTGCAAGACCAGCAGCAAATTATTCAAAGGGATTGGGGGGGGGGGGGGGGGGGGGGTTGGGGGGAGGTTCCCACTAATCTCTTAGTGGCCTCTACTTATTGACTCTTCTTTATATGAAGCATCCTAACAATAAGATCTAATAGACAGAGAGCATTTTAAGGGGAATGAGTCATCTAGACTCCTTTTTTTCCTTAAAATATCGATATGCAGCTCTCCTGTGTGTTCAAAGAAAAAAGAATAGAGAGTACAAAGGCTCATCTACTATAGGCCCATATGGCCCATGACGCTCTCTCTCTCTCTCTCTCTCTCTCTCTCTCTCTCTCTATTAATATATATATATATATAGTCATTATCTTCTCAAACCTTCAAGGTTAGTAACATCAAACATTAGCAAGTATGCTACTCACATAACATTAATCCTTCCAGGAGCCAGGTTACACAAGACAATGTAATGTAGTGGACTAACACAAAGCCAAACTGGGTCAAGTCATCAATTAATGATGCCCAAACACTGAATATTCTGATTCATTCCATAACTGGCTTGGAATGGAGTTTCATGGTTTAGGGACTCGAGTTTTGGCAGTTTTTTGGTGTATATACTACTCCATTTCAAAATATAAATCATGGTTGGACTCAGTACAGTCTCCAAAACTAGACTGACTTTTAGTTTCTATTATACTACAATGTCACAACAAATTCTAACCATAATACTTCCACATGTGACCAATGCAACGCTACTTTTTTTATTTTGAGTAACTAAATTCACATCATGTGAGGCCATGGCTGAAGATTGAAGGTCTGACTATTAAAATGTGTCAACACCTTGTAGAATTAAATGAAGGAAATATAATAAGAAGATTCGATTAGTCCCTCCTAATCGACTCCATAATTAGCTAAACTAAACAATGGCTTTTAGGGAAAATTATACCTCTTGCAGAATATGTCTTTGTTTAACACCATCACCTGCCATCATGAACCTGGCATACCATAACCACAAGATCAAATATATCTCAACTAAATTTTCAAAGAAAATATCAATTAAAGAAAAAAAAAAGGTTCAGCAGTGCTCAGTGGGATTCAATTTGGTCATGCAAACAATTGTACAAGCACTTAAGTGTTTGCTTTACTAATATCATCTGTAAAAGTGGCTGGCTCTTCCACTGAATGAAGACGACAAAATGAATTTCACATCATTTTTTTAGTAAAAATGCAACTGCATAGTTGTTGCAGTCTGGAACAATCATGTATCTCCCTTAAGAACGAATAGTATGATATTCTGGCATATCCTTCTGCAACTACAAAGTCAGCTAATGGTTCTCAAATGCTAAATAAGAGACACTAAAGCATCACTCTCCCAGTTATTCGTTTGTATATTTCACACCTGTTGGCTCTTTCCATAATTTACTTCCACTTGTTTACCATACAATGCCTTCTCATTCTTATGAATACAGTGCCAAAATTGTTAGAATCATAGATATTAATTGCAATTTCTGAAGTCTAAACAGCAAATATTATTTGCCAAATTTATTAGTTCGCAATATCTAATTGTTAAATTCAGAGTTATACTTATGAAAAACTATATGTGATGTCCTTATTTTCATGCTTTTGAATCATATATAAATAATTATTTCTATGCCTTTCTGGTCTTCTCTCTTCTAGCTTCTTTCTTTAAAGTTGACATAAAAGTATTAGAGACATAAAAGTATTAGAGATATGTATAGTCTAACAAATGTATACCATGTTGCTTGTATTACAAGTTGTACTTGACTATATATATGAAAGCCCCCCTCCCCCTAATTGGGTGTGAGGCGTTCCCTAATTCTCTACAAAAAGGATACACCTTCCATTTCAAAATGTAGGGCGTACTAGAGTTTGGAAATGTCCTATCTACTATTTCACATCGATGTACGATCCATGCCTATGCAATGTTCACCTAAAATGATTGTGCATGCATATCTACCATTATATCAAATATACTTTAGTGATTATGTAATTGGCTGGCTTTGTATGGCATGTCAAATTGACTCCTTTGCGGAGAATATGCAGAATGTCAGTATTTAACAGTATTTGAAGTTGACATCAAAATCTTTCATAAAATGGCAATAGGGTGATATGGCGTGGGCGACGTGGAGAGCGTAGGGGGATCAGAGCAGCAGCTGGTATTGAGAATTGGAACGCAGAGGATAGCGAGGCAAGGGCGGTGGAGGTTGGTCGCTTGTGGCTACGGCAGAACCGCTCGCAGACACCATCGAAGGGTTAAACCCTACCCGCCTAAGGGAGGTTTATTTTCTTCTTCCATGATTACAAATCAATCTAAGGTGCCCTTTATATCTCAGGTGCACTTCCCTAGAAGCGCTACATGGAAGACGTTGTGGATGTGAGCCTTAGGAAGAAGCCGAAGGCGACAAGCAGCAGCACCAAGCCGCTCGATGACCTGGTAAGGCCTGAAGTAGCGAGGCCCCAACTTTGAGGAGGAAGCCGCAGTGATGCCAACAGTCGTGCGCGCCCTGGTGAAGACGAAGCCAAACCCAGTCACCAACTGAATACTCCAAGCGCCTCTTGTTCTGATGCTCCGTCATGACATCCTGGGCCAGCAATAGCCGTTCTCGAATGTTGGAGTATGAGTAATGTAGGCCCATGTACGGCAACTATATTGCTACCCTGTCTAGGGTTAGCCTAATTGAGGAAAACCTAATTCTAACATGGTATCAGGCTAGTCTTCTCTCCCTCCCCCCTCCTCCCAGCCGCCAGGCCCTTCTAGCGCCGCCGCTGGCCAGTGAGCCCCCCTGGGCCGCCGCCGCGGGTGCCATGGCTGGCCAGCCGCCTCCCCTCCACCTTCCCCAACTTACTTCGGTCACTTCCCTACTCTCCAACCGTCGTGGGCGCAGTTGGCGGCCGCCGCTACACTGGCCCTGTCCAGCGCCGCCAACGGCCATCCTAGGGCGGGCGCAAGCAGCCAAGCTACGGGTGGCGCCTGGCCCCCTCCTCCCAGCGCGGCTCAGGGCGCGCCCCGCCCGCCGCCACCTGGCGCGGCGCCCCTCCTCATGGCTACAGCTCCGGGGGACGGCAGCGGGCACCCAGCCACCTAGTATGGGCGGCCTTCCCCTGCAGCCGGCCGTCGGCGACCCTCCCTTGCAGCCAAGCGCAGGCGCGGTGGGCCAACCGAGCGCAGGCACGGGGGGCTCAGAGGATGCCGCCGTGGATGCCGCGACCACCGACACCGTCGTCGACCCTACCTCTAACGCCACTGGCGGCCTGGTCATGGGCGCCATGGCTCATCCTTTCCCCTTCGGCATGCCGCCGTGGACTCCTACACCTAGCAACATGGTGGGCACAGGGGCCAGCACCAACCCTTTCCCCGCTCCACCACCCCCACCGCCTGAGCAAGTGATTTTTGGAGCAGCAATGTTGAGGTTCGACAACCAAAGCCATGGCATGGGATAAGCTACTGCCAAGCCAAAGTGCAATTGATCTCTCCATGGCTGTCACCAGAAAAGACAGTGACCTCATTTACTGTATTCAGAACTTGGCATGTGTCTATGGCTGCAATTAGCAAAGATGAGATACTACTGTCACATCTCTGCCATGGGTTACGCAAATAGGAGATTGTTTAATGTTGGAGAGGCCTGCATGTATTCACAAATTATGGAGTGTATATCTCCTTGGTTATTGTCTGGATGTATCACAAGGGTAGGAGCCTGCATATTTATTTACAGTTCCCTATACATCAATCTGAGAAGGTTGTGGTTTCTAGATTATTTTTTGTCAGATGGAGAGAAGCAAAATCTATGTGGAAGAGCAAGCCAATGGGTCATATATGACATGAAGAGATTATTATATATTGTAGAGGATGGGAAATGGTGTGAGCAAGCATCACTCGTTGATGGATTTCTGCTCAAAGTCACAGCATGGTTTGCTCTCAGTTTGCTTGTAGAAACAACAGTGTATCTGTGGAATTGGATGCTGCTGAATGTGCTGGACATGTGTGTTAGGCAATAGAATATGCCATCTGTAGATATCCTAGCTGCTATAGACAGCAGATGTAAATCAGGGATTAGTTACTATAGATAGCAGATCAGCAGATGTAAATCAGGGATTAGTTACTATAGATAGCAGATGTAAATCAAGGGAATTATCCTTGCCTTGTACAGCAAGGCCAGCCGGCCCTATATAACATAAGGCGCCCCCCTCCCATTGAGGTGTGGCCAATTGCCCTCTAATCTAATTCTCTACATGGTATCAGAAGTCCGGGTCCCGATCCCAATCTAATCTCGCGATCCTCTCCTCCAGCGCCGCCCCCTTCCCATGGGAACCGAATCGGACCTCCACTCTACCACTAGCGGCGCCCTTCAGACCGATTCTGCCCCCGTGATCTGCCCCTTTGCCAGCATCAACATCAAGCCCCACGTCCCCATGACCCTCGAGTTGAAGCCCTCCAACTTCACCAAGTGGTCAACGGCGTTCCAGGCCACGTGTGGGAAGTTCGGGCTGCTGCATCATCTCGCCACCGCCTCCACCTCGCGCCCCACCGACGAGGCCTGGTCACAGGCTGACTTCTGCGTCCGCGGATGGATGTACAGCACCGTCTCCAACGCCGTCCTCAACCCGCCATGACCGACAACACGCAGACGGCGAGCGCTCTTTGGACGGCCATCGGCGGGGTGTTCCAGTGAATCACGAGTTTCACTCGATGACTCAAGGGGACCTGTCCGTCGACGCCTACTGCGTTCGCATGAAGGAGAAGGCCGACGAACTGCGCGACGTCAGGCAGCCTGTATCTGAGCCCAACCTCGTTCTCAACCTCCTGCGCGGACTCAACGAGGTCTACTCCGGCGTCGCCGACAAACATCACCGGACAGCAGCCCCTCACCCTCGCCACCGCACGCCATCAGCTCCTCCTCAAGGAGCTGCGGCTGCAAAACAACGAAAAGACGCGTGCTGCCGCCGCCCTCCTGGCTGCTGCCTCCTCTAATGGCGGTTTCCAGCAGCAGCAGCAGCAGGGTGGCCGGCGCCCTAACACCAAAAAGGGCGCCCAGCAGCCCTTCCCAAACTCCTCCGGCGGCTTCTCCAACAACTCCGGCAGCCCCAGCACCAACAAACGCGTTCCCTGGGGCTTCAATCCCTGGACCGGCGAACGTGTAGCCCCTGGAGAGCGTGTCACCCCTCCTGGACAGCGCCGCCAGGGAGGTTCTAGCACCCCTGGAGGTCCTGGTGCCCTAGCTGGGCGCAACTAGGGCATCCTCGGGCCTTCCCCGCAGGCCCACACCGCCTTCGCTCCACTCCAGGCGTCCTCCAGCGGCTCCAACACCTCCACCAGCACCTAGGATGCAGCCGGCCTCATCGCTGCCCTGCAGAACATGCAACTGCAGGGCACATCGCCCTGGGTCGTTGACTCCGGCGCCTCTACGCACATGACGTCCTCGGATGGTATGCTTACCCAACGCCTTTCCCCCTCCATCTCCTCAATAACAGTAGGTAATGGCACTAGTATTCCTGTTACGTCTAGAGGTCATTCCATCCTTCCTACACCTACAACAAATTTCGCTTTTAATAATATCCTCGTCGCACCATCCATAGTCCGCAACCTGTTATCCGTTCGCCAATTCACTCGCGACAATAGTTGTTCCTTTGAATTTGACGCCCATGGTTTTTTTGTTAAGGATCTCAGGACGGGATGCGTGATTCTCCGTTGTAACTGCGACGGGGACCTATACACCATGCCTGCCTCCACACCTGGCGCCCCACCTCATGCTCTCCTGGCTGCTTCGTCGACACTGTGGCATCAACGTCTCGGTCATCCAGCCCCCGCCACCTTAGAACGTCTTAACAAACTTCATGTTGTTTCATGTAATAAAGTAGATCACTCGCTATGTCACTCATGTCAGATAAGCAAGCATACGCGTCTACCCTTCAGTTCTTCGCATTCCATAACTCATGCACCTTTTGAACTTGTTCACTGTGATGTATGGACTTCCCCCATCAATAGTCTGTCTGGTTTTTCATATTACTTGGTCTATTTGGATGATTTCACTCACTACTGTTGGGTCTTTCCGCTGCGAGAAAAATCTGATGTCCACCAACACTTAGTTGAGCTTGCTGCCTTTGCCAAAACACAATTCAGCCTCCCCGTCAAATGTTTTCAGGCTGATAACGGCACTGAATTCGTAAACACCGCCACCATCAAATTCCTCGCTGCTCAAGGTACTCACCTTCGCCTCTCCTGCCCCTACACATCACCCCAAAATGGCAAGGCTGAACACATCATCCGCACACTCAACAATTCCATTCGTACCATGCTCCTCCATGCCTCCCTGTCGCCCACATATTGGGCCGAGGGGCTCATGACAGCCTGCTACCTCCATAATAGGCGCCCATCCTCCTCCATTCATTATGAAATTCCCTACACTCGTCTGCATAACCAGCCGCCAACCTATAGCCATCTGCGTGTTTTTGGGTGCCTCTGTTACCCCAACATGCAAGCAACCTCCAAACATAAGCTCGCCCCTCGCTCCACGGCATGCGTCTTCCTAGGATATTCCCCCCTCGCACAAAGGTTACGCTGCCTTGACCTATCGACCCGTCGCATCATCATCTCTCGCCATGTTACATTCGACGAGACCACCTTTCCCTTTGCAGCCGCCTCACCCTCCTCCGCTTCCCTAGACTTCCTCCTCGATGACGATATGGTTTCGGTACCTTGTCCTACTGTTGTTGCAGGTGGGATTCCATCCTCGACGCCCGTGGTCGCTTCATCCCACTCGGATGTTGAGCAGCCGCCCTCAGATGCTGCGGCCTCACACGGATCGCCGTCTTCGACACCGGGCGGGCATGGTCCCGTGCCCTCGCCCAGACCCAGCGTGGTCCCCTTCCCACGAGTCTACGTCCACCGCTCCCATATGGCGTCTATGTCCGAGCCCCAGCAGCCCCTGTGGCTCCTGATGCCCCGGCGCCACCTACGGCGCCCACACCGGCACCGGCAGCATTCCAGTTCCATCACTGCCACCGCCGCGCGCCACTCGCACCATGACGGGTGCCATTCCTCGCGTCAGCTATCAATTGCTGGCGGCCACGACATCATCCTCATTGTCGCCGGTTCCGACGAACTACCGCAGTGCGCTGGCCGACGCCAACTGGCGTGCCACGATGATGGATGAGTACCAGGCCCTCGTCGACAACAACACCTAGCAGCTCGTTCCGCAGCCCCTGGAGCCAACGTCGTGACAGGGAAGTGGATCTTCCGACACAAGTTTCATGCCGATGAGTCCCTCGCCCGCCACAAGGCTTGCTGGGTTGTCCGCGGCTTCTCCCAGCGCGAGGGCATCGACTACGACAAGACCTTCAGCCCGGTTGTCAAACCGGCCACCATTTGGTCTGTACTCAGCATCGCCGCGTCCCGCGCCTGGCCCATTCACCAACTGGACGTGAAGAACGCCTTTCTTCACGGCCACCTTAAGGAGACCATCTACTGCCAACAGCCGCCAGGATTCATCGACCCTGGCACCCCAGATCATGTCTGTCGTCCGCAGAAGTCCTTGTATGGACTGAAGCAGGCTCTATGGGCCTAGTACCAGCACTTCGCCACCTTCGTCCGGAAGCTCAGCTTCGCCGCCTCCACCTCCGACACGTCCCTTTTCATTTTACGAGAAGGGACGAGTCTCACCTACCTACTGTTGTACGTCGACATCGTTCTCACCGCCTCATCTTCGGCCCTCCTACAGCGCATCATGACTCGGCTGAGCTCTGAGTTCGCCATGACGGATCTTGGCGCTCTTCACCACTTCCTCGGCATCGCTGTCATGCGCTCCTCAGATGGTCTCTTCCTCTCCCAGCGACAGTACGCTGCCGAGCTTCTTCAGCGCGCGAGCATGGCTGAGTGTCATCCGACATCGACACCTGTTGACACTCACACCAAGCTATCCGCAACCGACGGGGATCTACTGTCAGAGAAGGACACAAGCTTGGCGGGAGATCTCCAGTACCTGACGCTGACTCGTCCTGATCTGGCATATGCTGATCAGCAGGTGTGCCTCTTCATGCACGCCCCACGCGAGCCTCACCGTGCGCTCATCAAGCGCATCCTACGCTTCGTCCAGGGGACTCTCCTCGGGTGTCCACATTGGCACCAGGTCTGTCGACAAACTGACTGCCTACTCTAACACTGACTGGGCAGGCTGCCCAGACTCTCGACGATCCACCTCCAGCTTCTGCGTCTATCTCGGCGACACTCTGGTTTCCTGGTCCTGCTCCAACGCCGAGGCAGAGTATCAGGCTATGGCTCACATTGTGGTTGAGTGCTGCTGGCTTCGACAGTTACTCCAGGAGCTCCACATCCAGCTGTCGTCCGCCACCGTTGTCTTCTGCGACAATGTCAGCGCCGTCTACATGATGACCAACCCCGTCCACCACAAGCGAACAAAGCACGTCGAGATCGGCATACACTTCGTCCGCGAAAGGGTGGCCCTTGGTGAGATTCGGGTTCTCCATGTGCCCTCCTCTCACCAGTTCGCCGACATCATGACTAAAGGGCTTCCGACAGCACTCTTTCGAGAATTTTGATCCAGCTTTTGCGTCCGGGAGCCTCCCGCTGCGACTGCGGGCAGGTGTTAGGCAATAGAATATGCCGTCTGTAGATATCCTAGCTGCTATAGACAGCAGATGTAAATCAGGGATTAGTTACTATAGATAGCAGATCAGCAGATGTAAATCAGGGATTAGTTACTATAGATAGCAGATGTAAATCAAGGGAATTATCCTTGCCTTGTACAGCAAGGCCAGCCAGCCCTATATAACAGAAGGCACCCCCCTCCCATTGAGGTGTGGCCAATTGCCCCCTAATCTAATTCTCTATAATGTGCACCATTCACAACTCTAGTCTGCATTGGTTTCACTTCCAATTGTGGCTTGTGGCTTGTGCCATATGCAGTACTTGGGAACAAGATTCACCAAAATCTTCTTGCTGAGGGTACAAGCTGCAAGTTGGTGTTCCAGATAGATGTGCAGCTACCTAAAATTCAGACCATTGCCCAGTATCAGCATGGCTTACTGATAAGCAACGATGACTGGCCACATATCCAAGTGCCTTGGGATCCAGGTGGTCACCACCATCTCAATATTGTTTTGTTTTCGACATCAGTTTGGGTTTGGGATCCTGGAGATTTGGAGCAAATTTGCTTGCTGTTTTTGAGACGGCTTGGGGACAAGCCGTGTTACAAGGAGGGAAGCACGTCACAGGTACAGGTCTGGAATGATGTCAGATTGACACTAAACACCAATGACTTGCAAGTGCCATGGGATCCTGGTGGTTTTGAGTTTGTTTTGGATATCTCTACCACGGCTTGGGGACAAGCAGTGTTTCAAGGAGAGAAGTATGTCAGGGACCTCATGGGCTGGCCAGGCCGGCTAGCAGGCTGGTGAAGTGAGTGGGCTCTAGCACCAGACTTGTCCTGGCCCAAGAAGGAAGCCACGGCAGCACAAACAAATACAGAAGCAGGTCAAGCTGAGAAGGGTGTCGAAGACCAGAACACGAACCCGGTGGCGGTGATCGTGAGCTCGAATAGAGGCGAGCGATTGCTCGAGGCTAGCTTAGGCTAGAGTTGTATCTTCTTCCTTTAATCCTTCTTCCTCCTCCCTTGTACTGATTCCTCTCTATAGACACTTCTAGAACCTTCCAGAGCTTTCATATGTGCGGTAATTTCGATTTGTGAGTGAATCCGATCAGAGTTCGTGGCACTATTCAACAAAGTCGGCCTACAAAGCATTGTTTATCGGGTCAATATGTGCTGTAATTTCGATTTGTGAGTGAATCCGATCAGAGTTCGTGACACTATTCAACAAAGTCGGCCTACAAAGCATTGTTTATCGGGTCAATTTCTTTTGAACCTTCTGAGTTGATTTGGAGGACTTGGGCACCTAAAAAATGTAAGTTCTTCCTTTGGCTTGTTGCAGATAACATGTGTGCAGATTGATTGTGCTTTCAATGGGAACAACCCTAACATCCAGCTTGTTGTTAGGCAAATCCTTGAAGAGCCACACCTATGGAGCCTTGCAGGCGTTAGAGGTCTTGCCCATCTAGAGGCCGCTAATAGATAATAGATGCTGGTGTTGTCGTGGTTTGGTGTAAAAGGCATGGTTGTTTCCGGTACAAGTTTGTTTGTGTCAGTGTGGTGGGTGTGCTGTAATTTATTCGTTTCTCCACAATGCAATGGTACACAACTCTCGTGGGTATTCTACAAAAAAAAGGTCAAACCTACAAGAAACTAGGTGGCACTGCAAAAAACAAGAAATTGAAAACCAAGTTCTTTCAGAAGGGTTCAGTTCCCACCAATTGAACTAGTTCAGTTCCTATCTTAAAAAAAAAAGAAAAAGATCATGAGAGAATATAGACAAACCAAACTGATTTAGCATCTACAGATCTCCATTCAAACCATGCAACTGGTAATCCTAAAAATCAAAGTTAAAACCTTATCGTAGTCCTTGGATAGTACCTGTATTTGCTCAAACTACAAACTATTAACTCTTAAGAGTGTGGGTTAATGATTTGTTGAATTTTCATTATGGTCTGAACATTGCAAATGCAACCTTTTTAGTAATAAAAGGTGATGAATGCCCAGTTAGAAAGCATCAAGACATACGGTATAGGGGCCTCCTCTTCAGGATTTCCAGGTTCTAATTCCTTAACAAGGGGAGATAAATCCTTCTGGAAATAGCAAAATAATAATATCAGGACAGGGATCATATTAAAATAGGAGCCTTTGGCAATCTCTCAAGTCTAAACAATGTGATAACAGAAAGTCAGAAACACCACCTTAATAATATCCATGTCGATATTTGCATGTCTGCTGTCCAAGAAAACCTAACATAATATAGATATGAGCAGTTGAATAGAAATCCAGTAACATAAAGCCAAAATAGCAATGTCATAATAACATTGCGTTTGCACTCATAATAACTGTACCATAATTAGACGGGCAGCCCTTGCACTTTCAACAACATGCCACTGTCCTTCTTCTGAAGAAAATAACCATTCCTGAGCCCGAGCCTGAAACCAATTGTGTTCCTTAGCGATTTTCAAGCCCAAGGAACTAGAGTTTTTTGTTACTTATAGCTAGCTATTGCTGCAGTGTTACTATAAATCCATTTGTAGATCAACAGTTCATTTACATTAAATCAAGCATATTTGTGACATGTTTTTTCCCAAACACACAGAAGGGCTGCGCATCATTATCCTAAGAATAAAAAAAAAGTGGAAGAACCCCATACAACACTACATATTCAGTCACCCCTGGGTTGCAAGAAAACAGATTCGCATAGAGACCAAAGCAATCCTTGACCTATATTTGTAGCATTAGTTCAATCGGCACAACACAGTTTTAATCTAATCTGGCCTCTCTAACATGCCATCATTGGTTCTGCTGCATTATCCCCAGGCTATAGAAAAATTGTCCTTAAGACAGAAGTCCTTTCTGCTACAAACTTACAAAGACATTGCTACATTGGCTTTGTGAGGCAGTGTGTTTATCACTTATTGTCCTTGATGCTTATTGTTTATTTCACATTGTTCTTACCCTTTCAAACTTCTGTCAAAATTAACAAGAAAGGACACTTCTGAGTTTCTTCTTTTTCTCCCAAGCCACTTTTTTTCCCTTTCCCTGAAAGGGCTCCAACAGTGAGAGCATCCCAGCACATGCAGGGGAGTTTGATTTGGCCGACTTGATATATTTGCTTGAGACATTCTTTCACTGCCCACTTAGTTACTTACATTGAAGGTGCTTTAGCAAAAGCATATAAAAACTGGAAATCACGCTTAATAATTGAACAGGATGGTATAGCTTGGACGGGTCCAGGCTTTGTATATTGTATATACTACATGGTTTTAAGTAACTGAGTATTTGCCTTGTCACGCATCACCAATTAACCATTTAATCACATTTTCAGGAAGTAAGCATGTTCATGCAAAACTAGGATATTAATTAAGGTCACATTCCCACTTAAATTGGTGTAAGGAGCACAAGTTGAAGACTTTCATCGAAAAGTTATGGATTCAGAAAATGGAAATGAACCCACCCCAACCCCAAGAACAATGAATTCCAGCATAGTTTACAATACTTCCTCAATGGTCTTTCTATCGTGTTTTATCATGATAATGCATAATGCATCCACTTATTCAACTTAATTCTTTCAAGAAAGAAAGTGATCAAGGAAAAGATCAGCAGGAGATTCAGTTAAACAACTTAATAGTAAATACTAAAAACCAACAATGCAAATTGACAATATTAACAGACCTTAGGCACAATAAAAACTCCACAGTGGTACACAAATGTTTCTGTTTGCTTCTTGGCGTCCAATAAAATAGCCTTATAGCAATATAGCGAAGTTTCCTGTTCACCAAGAATGAACTGCCTCCTTCGTCCTGGGACAATCACTTTCAGATCTCCTATAGCTCCTAGCTGAAGATCTCGCAATGAGAGCAGTACATCAACACCAGACGAATACGACTCCCGGATGATGTTCTCATTTCCAAGAGCACGAATCACAGCATTTGCCTGTAGCATCAACAGACAGAAGATAGAAGTGACTAGATGAACAAATATCCTGAGCAGAGTCAAATCATCATTCACATAGTTTACCAGAAGAATATAAAACTACCTGTCTCATGTTACAGTATTCAGCAGATTGAACCAATGATGATTTTATTGTTTGAGCTACACCCATCTTCCCTTTTACCATGACCACCATGAATGTCTGGAAGGCAGATTTTTCAGAGGATTCACTAGCTATAGCTTGAACACTCATATCCCATCCAAATCTGAACTCGGACAAAAGAAGCGCTGCAAGAAGGGAAAAGGGAAAACATCGTAAGTACCACTATTCAATAATTATTGTTATTCAGGACTCCATATAAACTTTTAAAGCTTCTTGACCACTAGTATTGGAGAATCTTGATGGGCTGCATGAAAACACCAGAAACTTTGTTTAAAATAGTTCAATGATCTTACAACCTTTGAAATTATACTACTCCCTCCGTTTCTTTTTATAAGGCATAGTAAGAGTTAGAAAAGTCTTTAGAAGTATACTTTGAACATCAATTACTCTTACAATATATCATTAATTGCTGGAAAATCAATTTGTATTAGAAGATATGTGAATCTACAGATATTGCTTTCATGTCCTAAGCATACATATAATTTGAGTAATCATTGGTCAAAATTTACGAAGTTTGACTTTTCCAAATCCTAATCCACCCTACATTTTGAAACGGAGGTAGTTACATGTAATTATAGATGTTGATGCTCAGAGTTTCCCTTGATAATTAAGGGGAAAAACTCAGTAAAATCATTTACAGGAAAACAAAATGAAAGAAGCCTGGTTGAAAGCTTCAAAACAAAATTTAAACAAAAAAAAAGCATCAAAACTTGAAATCAGGAAGATGTATAAGGCCAATCTCAGTGGTGGGTTTCATTTTGCAGTTTCCAAGACTGCCACATCATCTTTGCAAACTTGAATTGAGAAATGAAACTCGCTCTCTCAGTGGGGGATTTCATTTCATTGTTTCCAAGACAAGCTGTAACAATTAATGTATGCATGATGTTGTGATCCTATGTGCCATATAAACTATGTAGCCATTTGAAAATATATCGAAATTAAACATAGTCACTTTGTTAACTACAATATATCGCATGCTGACAAATAATCATATAAAATAAAATATATTAATTAATCCAATATTCATGAGTGGATACACATATACTAAAATGATTACATTTTTTTGAGCTATGAATACATATAATTTAAAAATATTATATTTCGTACATCTCAAACTCAAGATATATTTCGATGATGTCTGAACAAGTTTCAAATATGTTCCACCAAATATTACTTCGGTCAACGTACATGCAAGCTTTTCACTGCATGCAAGCTAGAAGTATCAGGTTCACTTGCGTTCTGCATGCAAGCTGAGCAAGCATGTACGGACACGTCCCTTCAAGTACTACTCCGATACATACGCGTGAACAGCATTGCCGGAAAGGAAAGCAGAAACTACTACTCCGATACGTACGTGAGTGAACTGCGGGCTGCGGCGTCAGAAAGGAAAGCAGAAGACGCGCGTGACGCAGTGGATCCGCGTGAGCGCAAGATTGGAACTCGTCGCCCTCAACACAGGTTTCATCGGGTTTCATCTCCAGGGTAACCGTGGGGATCGATTTCCCTCTCCTCATAAATACCTCGCCACATATGCTGATTTGCTGATGTGTCATGTCATTTAATGCGAATGAAACCCTCACTGAGACTGGTATAAGGCTAGTCTCAATGCATGTTTCATGAGAGTGTCATGCATATTAAATAGGGTGCCACATAAGCAAAATTGCTGACTTAGCAGGGTCATTAAATGAAGGAGTTTCATCAGATGAGAGAGGAGCTCCATCCCCATGAAACTCATGTGGCTCGGTTACCTAGTTTATAGTCTTGGTAACTGTGTCATGAAACTATGCATCGAGACTGGCCTAAGAGACCAATAAAACTAAATATAAAAACGAAAATAAAAGGCAAGAATTGACAGAAATTGACAGAAAAATAACCTAAAACATGGGATTCTGCAAGGGTAAGGCACACAAACTTCCCTCCTGATTTCATAACTCTCTTGGCCTGCAAAAGATGCCTGCACGGTCATACATATCACCAAGAAAATAGCATTTCCAGTAGGATCAACAGATCTATCCATTACAACAACTAAAAAAGAGCATCCAAATTCAGCATAAATCCACCGATATACCTCATTTAGATATTTTATCCCCAGTTTTGTCCCAGCCCCTGGCTCCATAAGAGCATCCAATCCTCCTTTATCAAGAATGACATCAAATGACCCATCTGCAAACTGGTAATTTCATATGTCAGATAGTTTTAATATGAAATATGTATTAAGCATTGCTGCCATGGTTTTTGAGGCGTCGCATAGGTGTTGAGGCATACCCCAGGCGCCGCAGAACGCCACAGGGTTTTAGTTACACCATATCGCCTAGGTGTCGCCTAGAAGGCGCCGCGTCTAGGCATACCCCCAGCACCACAGGACGCCACAACGCCTCAAAAGCCATGGTTGCTGGATTTATCATGAATCATGAATGAAAAACATCCAGGTATGAGGGTAAATGGCCCATGTGCAAAATGGTATTTAGATATGTCAAGTAGCTGTGACAAGAGGTGTATTAGAAATAGTGGATACATACAGCATAAAAACTGACCAATAATCCAGTACCAAGTCACCCTCTTTTCATATTGATTGTCACCTATATTCAGATTTTGTGCTATAAATAGATATATACATAATATATAGGATATATACATATATATTGGCTATATTGCCAAAACGCCTAGAAAAACGCCTAGGAACGCCTAGGCGCGATTAATCCCGCCTAGGCGCTAGGCAAGGGGTCTCCGCCTAGATTCTGCCCGGCGCCTAGCGTAACTTTGATCCAGTATGGCATCAATAAATTGCAAACTAGCAATTCAATGTCAGATTTTTCTTTTTTTGGAAATAAATCGCTTGAAAAATAAAGCACACCAAACTAAGATTAGGAGCACCTAGCAATTATTAATGGAAAGGGTCAAAGACAAACTATAAATAGGTAGGACATGAAAAGTTAGAAAACAGTTTAGGCAACAGAGAAAGTTCACCATACATTGAAAGAGGTATAACAAAATTAGGCCCGCAGGTATAGTACAGGCTCATCCAGAATCTCAATCAAACAAAACATTTTCCCTTAGTTTGGTTTCATCTACCATGCTGCAGAAGCTGAAACACTATAGTACCTTGTCAAAGCTACCTTAGGGCAAAAACCTTATACAGATGCACCATAACTCATGCACTGAAAATCTGGAATCAACCAAATGTAGCTGAACTGTGTGTGTTGCCTACTCAAATCACCCAGAAACACTGAGCTTATGGATCATTTGTTGACATGCTAGGTGATAGACAATAAACTCAGATAGACGCTACATTGACACTATATGCAGTAATCAATAGCATCTCCATAACACCATCATGCCTGATAGAGCATTGCAATTTGCAAAGCAGAAACTAATAATAGCTCCAACATTATCATTAAGCTCAAAGTTCACCATTCTAAATAACTAGTACTCCCTCGGTTCCAAATTATAAACCACTTTGGTTTTGCCCTAAGTCAAACTTCTCTAACTTTGGCCAAGTTTATAGAAATATACATTGGCACCTATACTGTAATACCAAATAAGTTCACTCTCCAACACATTGCATGGTGAATTGAATAAAACTAATTTGATGTTGTAAATATTAGTACATTTTTCTATAGACTTGGTCAAAATAAGAGAAGTTTTACTTTGGCTGCCAAAGTGATTTATAATTTGCAAGAGAGCATATACAAGCATTTCAAATTTTCAAGTAATAAACTTCACCACTACAACTACCAAACCACCAACGTCCAAAAATATTATCCCGTGACAGACAGCATCATTGCCGGTAAACCCAAAATCCAAGCTCGACATGAACCAACCCAGCCCATACACCGCAGTCTATGTCACCGGGTTGTACCTGCATGTTGGTCATGTCCATGACGCGCCAGCGCATCTCTGGCCGCGCGCGTGCGTGACGGCGAAGCATATCGGCGACGACGACGCGGGAGAAATCGACGTTGGTGATGCGGCGGAACCCCGCGTCGTAGAGCCGCTCCGAGAGCGCCGAGCTCCCGCACGCCGGCACCAGGATCTCCTGGGTTGACCCCGCCGCCGCCGCGGCGCCGCTGTCCCCGATGAGGGCGAGGAGCGGGGCCCGGAGGTTAGGCCACTCCGCGTACCACTCAAAATTGTCCCCCGTGCCGCGGAGCGCGAAGAACTTGTCCCAGTTCTCCCGCGATGTGAAGTCGCCAAGCGTGCCTAGGATCGCCGGAGGCGGCGTCGTGGTCGCCATGCGTGGAAACCCTAGCTTAGGTAGGGGTTTAGGAATGCTCGGAGGTAAACTAGGATTGACCCGTTGGGTGTCAGTCATGAGGGTACGAAGAGAGGACAAGGGTCAGTGTGGAGGCAACAATGCCGTTACCTTACCGAACCGTCCGATCTGGAATCAAGGCTCAACAATCTCCTATCTCCTACTACTAAAAAGACTAAAGAGTGGACAATTTTTTAGTGCAACAATTGACTTCGTCCTGCCTCCTATCCTACTGCGATCTCCCCATCTTTGGTGCCTACGCCCCTCACTTGCAAAAAAGGAAGGCACAAACCAATGGATCGTGACAAAGGAAGGAGCAAATCTCGCTTGCAATCCCGCAGACCCACACTCCTCGCTCCCCCGCAGACACGCAGCATCGCAGTGTGCCGGCGCCGCCTGCGACCGCCCAAAGCCAGAGACCAGCATCGTCGCAGCGCGCCTCCACCGCTGGCTGCCGCCCGCGCAAGCCTGGTGCCTCGGTGGGTGGGAGGCCATGACCATGAGACGCAGGACGAGGGCGCTATGCACGCTGGCGCTGGCGCGGGCGCTGCTCTGCGTGGCCGCGCACTTCCAGGGCGCTTCCTGTCGGAGCGGCCGCGGCGGGGCAAGAGGCGGAGGCGGTGCTAGCTTCGGAAGAAAGAGTGGCAGAGGCGGAGGCGGGGGCTCCGGAGGAAGGAGGGGCGGAGCCGGCGGCGGCAGCGCAAGGACCGCCGCTGCCTCGGGACCGTCGAACATCAACGGGCGACGCAGCGCCGCGGCGGCTGGCGTGAGCGGCGGCCATGGTGGAGCGTGGAAGGTGGCGGGCGTTGATGTCTCTCAATGTTGATTCTTACCCATCTTGCTCCCTGTTGCAATATCGAAGGTTTGGATGCAGACATGGTTGCCTCGGACGAAGCTTGACGCGTTCCTACATCTAGGATTGCTAATTTTTGTGTTCTTTTTGTCTTAACAAGCTTTGGTATCCTTCTGCATCTTGGATTGTTAATTTTGAGTTCTAAAACTGACGATAATCAGTACTGTAGAAATTGTGTGTTCTATTCTAATTTGGCCCAGATGTAGGTTAGCAGCATTTTCCTAATCCTTTATTATTATTTTTTCTCTGATAAAAGCGACAAGAATATGAACCAATCTAATTTATTAGATTGTAGAGGTCTTTTACTAACGCGCCATGATTTGCTCATATATAAATATTTGTCTTTAAAAAGTGAACCAAAGCATTGACATCCTGTGTGAGATTCCAGAATATAAAAGTGATACTCTTCAGTTCTTATATGCCGTGCTTGAAACAAATTGCTCAATGCCCTTTTCAAACAATTCCTTCTACGACATCATAACATTATGCCCGTAAGGAAGCATTGGCACAACCGCAGCAGAAGAATTTCATAATTGAAGCAAAACAATGTAAAGTCTCATTTGACAAGGTTAAACGATTCAGTTAGAGTTGAGGCAACCTCATTAGGCTGGATACTCTCGAATTAGACTGCTACTTCCAGAGTAGGTAATATTCTCATGAGTTATGAATTATGTTCGCAACATATTTGTTCTGGTAGCATTCTTGAAGTCCATGTTCTTATGGAATCTTTTTGTTTCCTTATTATTAATCGAAAACCTCATGCTCTGCTTGACAGTGTATTAGCTTTTCTTTTTTGTTTTCTTTTACTGTCTGGATTGTTCTTAGCAGGAGATTTATTTGGGAATACGGCTAGCAAGATTTTTTTGTTTTCAGTAAGCTTTTAAATGGTTCCGAAAGAAGGTTGCATTGAGTTTAACACATCATCCTTGTTCCATACTAATTGAGGGCAACTTTTTTCGTCTTAATGTATTTTATTTTTGGTAGTTACTGACAATTGGGCCAGACGGTAAAAGAACCAATTAGTTATATGCTGCAATTATATAAATACTATAGAACAGTACTCTTGGACAACATCAAAGTCATGCATAAGTAGCCACTTTAAATTACATAGATGAATTAGCGTCATGTGTTCTACCAGTACCACTCATGGATAGGCAATTGAATATATCCTGCCTTACTATCACTCATGCATGAACCGGTGAAATAATCTCAGTGATGTATATACTATGATTTTCCTCTTATGATCATAATTTCCCAACTGCCCACTTGGGACGTTACCAAAGTGAAAAAAAAGATATGTAACTTTATTGTCAGTTTGATTTTTTTAAGCTGAGTTCCTTTATATCTAGGAATAATGTCTGCTTTGTTTTGTTTTGCTTTGTTATGCAGGGAGGACACTAGCTACAAGCACAAGACGAGCATCTGAGGGCTAGCCGAGGAAGGTTCTAGGCTGCTCTTGTGTTGTTGTCAGGTGACTATAAGTTTCCTACTCAATTTGGTATGAGTTGTTTTCCCCCTCAATTCCATCCCTACTTGCTTGCTACATCGTCTCATGTTTGGTTTGTTATGATGTTCCTTCTGTTTGGTGTCAAATTAGAAAAATAGTTTGATATAACCAGTTAGGAGCAGTCAAAATTAGTAAAACTTGATGTTGATGCTTTTCATCATCAAAACTTGCATGTATGTAGTTCATTCTTTCCATGGCACTCAGTCTTCCTGTCCAAACACCAACTATTTTTCTCGCTACGCAGCCCATACTCTGAATTCTATTAGTCTGTTCAATACATAAATACTATCAAGGTGTTGCTTGCAGTCTGCCTTGCCGTCGCTGCAGTCCTGCTCTCCGTGGAGTAGGTACTTCCACTTGCTAAATCAGTTTCTTTGCATACACACATTCAGGGTGATCTGTGCTGGTTAGGCTGATGGTATGGCTAGGAACACAAATTGTTAGTTGGCTGCCTATTTTCAGTTAATGGTATGATCTTTGTAGAAAACATATTGTGGGTCATATGTTTAAGTTATATCCTAGCTTTATTTTATTCTCTTCATTCTGAGTCTTCTGCCTTGGAAACAATGGCTATATTAAGGAAAACTGTTACTGTTCACTTGATTCAAGTAGCATATTTTTTTCAGTAGAGCACACACTAACAAACTGTTACAGCTTTGTAGTAGAGCACACACTAACAAACTAATAACATACCAAACACTGGGTTTTAGTGTGTCAGAAAAATAGATTTGAGTTAATCTATCCTTTGCTTCTCATTTTTGGCTTTTCAGACAGGAACTGTAAATTCAGTGCTTGACCATATCTTTCTCTTTGACTTGATCAATGGCATATAATGGTTTTCTGAAATTTAGTGCCTTGTGTCGAGGGTATCAACAAGGGGTACCCTCACCAATACATATAACGAGACCATCCGTACATAAGACTAGACCTCGATTCGACGCTCCGTCCATACATACGCGCAACCATCGACGGCCGCGGCCTCGAAGACGGAAGTAGCGTCGAGCGAATCGATCAGGGCTCGAGCGCCAACTGCCGTCGAATACGGAAGCGGGCTCGAGCGAATCAAGAGGCGTCGAGCGCAAGGACACTGTCCGCCGCCTGACGCGCGCACGAGAGCTAGGGCATTTAATGCACCTGACGCTTCCCCACCTAACACACAGGTCACGGGAGACGTGATAAGGGAACAAGCATCTGTCCCATCGTTCTTTTTGCAGCCTTCCCACCAGACGACCCTGGATGTGTCGGAACGCGGGAAACGAGGATGGAACGTCTAGTCGGGACCCCCTCGAGACATCTGAAGTCAGCGCTCCGGATATCAGCACAATGTACGGCATCCGAACCTCGACCAGACAAGGATCCTTCCAGGGGACGAGTTGGGCGTCGACTGACTACATCCCAACCACTCCGCCGGATTTGCCGTCGGGTCGTACAAGCGTGCATCCGGTAAACCAGTCCAAGACGGGGCGCAGAGCAGGATAACAGAGCACGCGTAATAATCGCCAGGCTACCAAGACGGGACGGCTCGAGGCCACGCCGGTACGGAAGCCTCGAGTAGGTCAGCGCTCCATGCTGCTATCGACTCCTATTCTGACGCCTATACATGTACCCTGGGTCTCTCCTTGGAACTATAAAAGGAGGGACTCAGGAATAGAACGATCAGACAAGACCACGCTCATACGTAGTAGAGCTCCACACTTCATACCACGCTTGTATTCGCCCCTGTACAAGCACTTAGGTGCAAGATAATACAAACTCTCCTCCCCCCGCTGGACGTAGGGCTTTCTCTTGCCCGAACCAGGATAAATCCCTGTGTCTTCTTGCATCACCATCTGGGAAAGGGAGCACGCATACAAATTTACTCGTTGGTGTGACCTCCCGTGAGAAAAACACCGACAGTTGGCGCGCCAGGTAGGGGTCCTGCGTGTTTTTTCATCGATTTCCCACTCCTTTCCAGATGGCCACTCTTGCCTCGCCGTTTCCGCGCTCCACGGTGATTTGGTTTGGGAGCCTCGAGTTCATGTCTACGGGCTCCGGCTACGACATGATCTTGCTCTCAGTCAGAGGACCAGGAGAAGCCCGCGTTGCGCCAGCGCGGTTGAAGGCTCCGAGACGCCCTCACCACCACGCCTCCCCGCCAAAGAAGAGGCGCGGACAGCACCACCGCGGCCCCTCTGCCTCATCACGACCAACAACTCGTGTGAGGCAGGAAGTGGGCCACAAGTCGGCAGCACCGTGTGACGGAACAACAAGCGCGACAACTCAGCACCGCACAACGACGGGAGGGGACGCGTCTCGCGCGCTCTCCCCCACCGCTGCTAGGCTACTTCCATACGGGTTGTTCACTCCAAGAGCGGCACTGCCATTCGGATTGGACAACGCCGCGGCGTCGCTCGCCAGAGCGATATGCCCAAACGCCCGGACGTACGTGGAAAGACCAACGGTCCTCCCACGTGGCTCTGAAGCGCAGCGGCAGGCGTCCGAGCTGCCGGACCTTTCCCGGGTACGAGGCCTCCATCGTCTAGGCCCTGGACGTTACACGATCACCTCCCTCAGGCAGCGATTGCTGGAGGAGGGGCGTGGGTGTTTCTACGCCGCCGAACCAGACTCCGACTCCGAGACTGATAGCTACGACCCTATGAGGGAATGCTATCACATCGACGGAGCGGTAGAAACTACCGATGAGACACAGAATGCTGCTGCGGGCGGTCGAGCCCCCGCGGCACGAGAAGACCCCAGGACGCCTGGGAACGACGGACAGGTCGACCCCCCTCCGCAGGAAGATAGAACTGCGCAGCTCGCATAGCTGCGGGAGCTCAAGATGATGCTCGACGAAGACCGCGAGCGCCTCGTCCTGCTCGAGCAAATCCTTGAGCAAGACCTGCCCTATCCGCCGGGCGGAAGTGTTCGCAGACGCGCTCGAGAGGTACATCGACAGATCGTCGGTGACGCAGAACCAGAACAACCTGTCAGCCGGTTCCCTCGAGCAGGCCAGAACGTAGTGGTAGCAACGATGCTGCTACGTAACATGCCAGAGCCATCGAACTCCCAGGCTCGACGCATTCGAGATGAGGTACAGACATTGCTCCAGGTGGCGGCAGTTCAACAAGCCGAAAGCTCGGCTTCTCGACGGCGAGGGGCTGCCACTGAGAAGCGCGACGAACAGCCTCAAAACGAAAAGGAGGTCTCAGTCCATCAGCAACCTCCACCTCGAGGCAGAAAGACCGCCCTCATTCTCCCCGTCGACAACCAGCGTCGACACGACGCACGGCACGACATCGAGGAGAATCGACGCCGCCGGTACGGAGACGCGGAAGAGCGCGGTTACAGCGCACATCGCGGTGGCAGATACGACAGCGACGAAGATCGGGTGGCCCCCGAGCCACCGGGCCCACGGGTTTTCAGCAGGGCAATCCGCAGCACGCCCCTGCCCAGTCCGTTTCGACCCCCGACCAGCATCGCAAAGTACAACGGCGAAACCAAGCCAGAATTATGGTTAGCTGATTTTAGGCTAGCCTGTTAGTTGGGGGGAGCTCGAGGAGACGATCGAGCTATCATCAGGCAACTCCCGCTCTTCCTCTCCGACACCGCCCGTCGATGGCTCGAGGAGCTCCCCGCTGATCAGATTCACAACTGGGTTGATCTAGTCAGAGTCTTCGATGGTAACTTCAAAGGGACCTACATACGGCCAGGGAACTCGTGGGACCTCAGCAAGTGTAAGCAGAAGTCAGGAGAAACTCTCCGAGAGTATGCTCGACGCTTCTCAAAGCAGCGCACTGAGCTGCCGCACATACCTGACCACGACGTCATCTTGGCGTTCGTCTCGGGCACCACCAGTCGAGATTTGGTGCGGGAATTAGGTCGCAATCGACCTCAGACCGTCGATGAGCTGATGGACGTAGTAGCCAACTACGCGGCAGGGGAGGAGGCAGTCGGCGCCTTCTTCAGCTCTGAAGGAAGAAAAGGCAAGCAGCCCATCGATGAAGATGGGACCCCCAGTCGAGGCCTCAAGAAAAATAAAAAGAAGCAGAAAGCGCGGCAGTTCCACCGGGAGGATTCCGATGACAACCTTGTCGCCGCCATGGAACGAAAGAAACCTCGAGGCCCTCCGGACGGAGGCATCTTCGACAAGATGTTGGAGGAGCCGTGCCCTTACCATAAGGGAGGTGCCAACCACAAGCTCAAGGACTGTCGTATGCTAAGAAAGCATTTCGACGGTCTGGGGTTCAAAAAGGATGCGCGTGACGACTCCAAGAAAGAGAAGGGTGGCAGCAAGGAGGACAACAAAGATGACGACAGCTTCCCCGCCGTCCACGACTGCTACATGATCTATGGCGGACCCTCGACTCAATTAACCACGAGGCAGCGCAAAAGGGAGCGTCGTGAGGTCTTTGCGGCAAGAATGGCGGTGCCCCAGTACCTTAGCTGGTCAAGCACTCCTATCACTTTCGACCGAGAGGACCACCCCGACAAGGTAGTCGCCCCCGGCGTCTACCCGCTCGTCGTCGACCCCATCATCGTCAACACCCGGCTCTCGAAAGTGCTGATGGATGGTGGCAGCAGTCTCAACATCATCTACCTCGAGACCCTCGACCTCCTCGGCATAGATAGAGGAAAACTCCAACCAAGCGTCGGCGGTTTCCATGGCGTCGTGCTAGGGAAAAAGGCACTGTCGGTAGGTCGAATTGACTTACCGGTCTGCTTCGGCACAGCGGCCAACTTCAGGAAGGAGACCCTCACCTTTGAGGTGGTTGGGTTCCGAGGCACGTACCACGCCATCATCGGATGCCCGGGCTATGCCAAGTTCATGGCTATACCCAACTACACCTACTTGAAGCTGAAGATGCCCGGTCCCAAAGGCGTCATCACTGTCAGTTCCTCCTTCGAGCACGCGTACGAGTGCGACGTTGAGTGCGTCGAGTACGGGGAGGCGGTCGAGAGCTCCACCGAGCTAGTCGCGAAGCTCGAGGCCCTGGCCGCTGAGGCTCCAGAGCCTAAGCGCCACGCGGGCAGCTTCGAGGCGGCAGAAGGAACCAAGAAGATCCCGCTCGACCCCAACAACTCCGACGGCAAAGTGCTGACGATCAGTACCGACCTCGACCCCAAATAGGAAGCTGTGCTCGTCGACTTTCTCCGTGCAAATGCCGACATGTTAGCATGGAGTCCCTCGGACATGCCAGACATACCGAGGGAAGTCGCCGAGCACTCCTTGGAGATTCGAGCCGGTTCCAAGCCAGTGAAGCAGCGGTGCGCTGATTCGACGAGGAGAAGCGCAAGATCATTGGCGAGGAAGTCCACAAGCTTTTGACGGCCGGATTCATCAAGGAGGTTCATCATCCCGACTGGTTAGCAAACCCTGTATTAGTTAAGAAAAAGAATGGGGAAATGAGGATGTGTGTCGATTATACTAGTCTAAATAAAGCATGTCCAAAGGTTCCTTTTCCATTGCCACGTATTGATCAGATTGTCGATTCTACCGCGGGATGTGAAACCCTTTCTTTCCTTGATGCATATTCTGGTTACCACCAAATAAAAATGAAGGAGTCCGATCAGCTCGCGACCTCTTTCATCACGCCTTTTGGGATGTATTGCTATGTGACCATGCCGTTTGGGCTTCGAAACGCGGGAGCTACGTACCAACGCTGCATGCTCCATGTATTTGGTGAACATATAGGGTCGACGGTCGAAGCCTATGTCGATGACATCGTCGTCAAGACAAGGCGTCGAGGGGACCTAATCGAGGACCTCGAGATTGCTTTTAGCTGTCTACGCGCCAACCAGATCAAGCTCAATCCCGAGAAGTGCGTTTTCGGTGTGCCTCGAGGCATGCTCCTAGGCTACATCGTTTCGCAGCGCGGCATCGAGGCCAACCCCGAGAAAGTCTCGGCCATCACGAGAATGGGGCCGATTCGAGACATCAAGGGTGTGCAGAGAGTCACGGGGTGCCTGGCGGCTCTGAGCCGTTTCATCTCGAGACTAGGAGAAAAGGCGTTACCATTGTATCGACTCCTGAAGAAGGTCGAGCGCTTTTCTTGGACCCCCGAGGCCGAGGAAGCGCTTGAAAGGCTGAAGAAGACCCTGACCTCGGCACCCGTCCTGGTCCCACCTCATCCTGCAGAGCCGCTGCTCCTCTACGTCGCATCAACGACCCAGGTCGTCAGCGCGGCGGTAGTGGTCGAAAGGCAGGAGGAGGGACATGCGTTACCAGTTCAGAGGCCAGTATACTTCATCAGCGAGGTGCTTTCGGAGACCAAAGCACGTTATCCCCAAATCCAGAAGCTGATCTACGCCGTAATCCTCGCCCGCCGCAAGCTGCAGCATTACTTCCTCGGTCACCCCATCACGGTGGTCTCGTCTTTCCCTTTAGGCGAAATAATCCAGAGCAAAGAGGCCACGGGAAGAATAGCAAAATGGTCGGTCGAGCTCATGAGTGAGACTCTCACTTATGCGCCTCGCAAGGCCATCAAATCGCAGGCCCTGGTAGATTTCGTCGCAGAATGGACGGACTGCCAGCTTCCACCGACTCAGGTCCAGGCGGAGCTGTGGACGATGTATTTTGATGGGTCACTCATGAAAACTGGGGCCGGAGCCGGCCTGCTGTTCGTCTCTCCCTTAGGAGTCCACAAGAGGTACGTAATCAGGATTCATTTTGCCGCGTCTAACAATGTCGCAGAATACGAGGCCCTCGTCAATGGTCTCAAGATTGCCATCGAGTTAGGAGTCCGACGCCTCGACGTCCGAGGCGACTCCCAACTCGTCATCGACCAAGTAATGAAAACCTCGAGCTGCCACGACCCGAAAATGGAAGCATACTGCAAAGAAGTCCGTCGACTCGAGGATAGATTCCACGGTCTCGAGCTTGTCCATATCGCCCGACGCTACAATGAGGCAGCCGACGAACTCGCCAAGATTGCATCGACCAGAGGCACGGTGCCGCCTGATGCATTCTCAAGAGATCTTCACGAGCCATCCGTTGACCTAGGCACGGGGGCTGGCGTCGACGCCGCTCCCGCCCAACCAACCAATGCTGTCGATACGCTCTTGATGGTGACAGAGGTGATGGAGATAGAATGACGGCCAGGTCGACCGTTCGACTGGCGCACGCCATTCCTCGACTGCCTAATCCGCGGCGAGTTGCCAGAGGATCGGTCAGAGGCCCGTCGTATTGCTCGACGGGCCAAGTCATATGTGACCTATGGCGAAGACAATGAGCTATATCGACGGAGCCCGACGGGGGTCTTACAACGTTGCATCACCGTGGAAGAAGGCCGAAAACTCCTCGATGACCTGCACTCAGGGGCTTGCGGCCACCACGCCGCTCCGCGGACCCTTGTAGGGAACGCTTTTCGACAAGTCTTCTACTGGCCAACGGCCGTGGCGGACGCCATCGAGCTCGTACGCTCGTGTCATGGGTGCCAGTTCTACGCCAAGCAGACGCATCTGCCCGCCCACGCTCTTCAGATGATCCCCATCACCTGGCCGTTTGCGGTGTGGGGGCTCGATTTAGTAGGACCTCTACAAAAGGCGAAAGGAGGATACACTCATTTGCTGGTGGCCATTGACAAGTTCTCCAAATGGATTGAGGCTTGACCCATCACCAACATCCGCTCCGAGCAGGCCGTCCTTTTCTTCACCGACATCATCCATCGGTTTGGGATCCCCAACGTCATCATCACCGACAACGGCACCCAGTTCACCGGCAAAAAGTTCTTGGACTTCTGCGATCAGCATCACATCCGTGTGAACTGGTCTGCAGTAGCCCACCCTCGAACTAACGGCCAGGTCGAGCGTGCCAACGGCATGATTTTGCAAGGACTCAAGCCAAGGATCTACAATCGATTGAAGAAATTCGGCAAGAAATGGGTCGAGGAGCTTTCCTCAGTCCTATGGAGCCTTAGGACAACACCTAGCAGGGCCACAAAATACACCCCGTTCTTCATGGTCTACGGCTCTGCGATGAGTCTTACAGGCATCTTGGTCGGAGAGGCGGTGGATCCGCTACTGCACGAGGAGGCGTGTGCGCGTAAGACGGCGAGAGAGCTAAGGCAGCGAGAAGGCAAAGACAACGAGAGAATGGAAGTGAGAAGGCAGAAGGAAGAGGAACGGCGGCGGCGCCACGACGTATTTATAGGCCGCAATCCGCCAACGGACAGATCCGGGAAATGAGGTAACGTCCCCCCATTAATGCGCCACCTAACAGTCTTTCCCCCTTCACAGGCCGGGCGTTCCGAATTCCACGCCGATACGGTGTCGTAACGTCACCCGCCTAAAAAGACGCGCCCAACGGGCAGAAAGGCGAACCGTCATGGCCACTTCCTTCCCTTGTAAGCCAAGGGGCGTACCCGCGAGAGTCTCGAGAGGTCGATGGCTAGCCCGTCGAAAGGGTTCGACAGCCGATCTCGAGCACCAGAGTCAGGGATCTCCAGCGAGCGGTCGAAAATCGAGGCCTGCCTCAAAAACTCGCTGGCGATGTCCAAGGTAGGGTCGAGACAGTCGAGAGGAATCCCCCCGACGGGAGGCATCGAGCCGCTGGACTCTATCGAATGAGACCGGTATCCCCGACCACGTCGACCCAGCTTTATGAGAACGCCTCCGGGCTACAGCTGACCCCCTCGAAAGGGGCACAGGTTCTCACTTGGACTACCCGCTAGGAACTTGATCTGGAGTGAAAGACGCTCGCTCTATCGAGAGTACGTCGAAACCTCCTCGCAAGGCAAAGCCGATCAGAACCTTCCACCACTGGTGTCGACAGTGTCACTGCAAATTAGGCAAAATAACCCTCGAAGGAGTTAAATACTCCCTCGAGGGCTCGGGGGCTACCCTCGCGGGGTCGCTCGCGCGCCCCCACGAAACCTCGACTGTAAAGACAAAAGTCTCCACTCGAGCGCCAGCGCTCAAATGGAGACTCGGGGGCTACTGTCGAGGGTATCAACAAGGGGTACCCTCACCAATACATATAACGAGACCATCCGTACATAAGACTAGACCTCGATTCGACGCTCCGTCCATACATACGCGCAACCATCGACGGCCGCGGCCTCGAAGACGGAAGTAGCGTCGAGCGAATCGATCAGGGCTCGAGCGCCAACTGCCGTCGAATACGGAAGCGGGCTCGAGCGAATCAAGAGGCGTCGAGCGCAAGGACACTGTCCGCCGCCTGACGCGCGCACGAGAGCTAGGGCATTTAATGCACCTGACGCTTCCCCACCTAACACACAGGTCACGGGAGACGTGATAAGGGAACAAGCATCTGTCCCATCGTTCTTTTTGCAGCCTTCCCACCAGACGACCCTGGATGTGTCGGAACGCGGGAAATGAGGATGGAACGTCTAGTCGGGACCCCCTCGAGACATCTGAAGTCAGCGCTCTGGATATCAGCACAATGTACGGCATCCGAACCTCGACCAGACAGGGATCCTTCCAGGGGACGAGTTGGGCGTCGACTGACTACATCCCAACCACTCCGCCGGATTTGCCGTCGGGTCGTACGAGCGTGCATCCGGTAAACCAGTCCAAGACGGGGCGCAGAGCAGGATAACAGAGCACGCGTAATCATCGCCAGGCTACCAAGACGGGACGGCTCGAGGCCACGCCGGTACGGAAGCCTCGAGTAGGTCAGCGCTCCATGCTGCTATCGACTCCTATTCTGACGCCTATACATGTACCCTGGGTCTCTCCTTAGAACTATAAAAGGAGGGACTCAGGAATAGAACGATCAGACAAGACCACGCTCATACGTAGTAGAGCTCCACACTTCATACCACGCTTGTATTCGCCCCTGTACAAGCACTTAGGTGCAAGATAATACAAACTCTCCTCCCCCCGCTAGACGTAGGGCTTTCTCTTGCCCGAACCAGGATAAATCTCTGTGTCTTCTTGCATCACCATCTGGGAAAGGGAGCACACATACAAATTTACTCGTTGGTGTGACCCCCCGTGGGAAAAACACCGACACTTTGAGTGTTAGTTTTTGTCCATCTTTCCCTCTAGACTCCAATGTTAGCTTTCAACTAGTGTTTTCCCCAAAATCCAGTGAATTCACCAAATAGTCCATTAGCAAATGTAGTTAAACCTGGTTTTAGTTTTTTTGTGTACTTTTATCATTGCTCCAGAGTTTAGGCAGTTCAAACCACACCAACTAGGACATGGGCCTTAAGTACAACCAATCTCGTTTTGGGCTTTTGTCTTGCTTTTGCTGGCTTTCCATTTACGCTGTTAGAATTGGTTCATTCTGAACTGAGAGTTAATCATCTCACATGGAAGTTATAGAAAATTGCCTGTACTACACGATCTACACCGGTCAGCAAGTATTCGGAAGCAGGACATGGAGTTCTAAAGTTAAGCAGGAGGAAGATCTCGCTAACCTGTTAATATGTTACTTGTAGCAACGCATGGGCATAAACTTTGTTTTTTTGGGTTAAATGTCACTTTAATGTTGATATTTATTTTTCATAGTATTGTTATCTTATCATGTGATCCGTATATTTTTAGCATAAAAGTTTGCTTATCCCGTAGCAATGCACGGACACGCTACCCAGTAATGTAAAAATGTCGTTATCTTGCCGAACCATCCGATGTGGAATCAAGGCTCAACAATAATGTTCGCTCAGCCATGACAAAGACCACTGTGGAGCTGATGAAAACGGTACAGATATTTTTCGATAATTTAGAGAGGTCTAGATCTGTCCATATTCGAGTCTAAATATTCAATATCTGATACCGTATCCGTATCTGAATACTTAAATCGTATATTTATGATATCGATATCCAATCATATCTTATCCGACATGATTGACATTATCCATATTTGAATCCGAATCCGACTAGAAATATAAAAACAAATATGATATCGGTGATATCCGTCCGTATCCGATCCGTTTTCATCCCTATTGATGAGATACTTCCTCCATCTTATTTGATCATTTGTCATATTCAAAAAATTTATATAAAAAAAATTATTTTGTTATAACTAATTTTATCATTAGAAATACTTTAATAATAATTTATCTCTATAACTAAAAAGAGTCAAATGTTACGTCATACCCTACCATCGGTCTGCCTCCTTGTTGCGCCCTTTCTCTCGCCCATCTACGACCAACCGTCGTAGCTTCCTTCTTCTACGGTTCACACCATTCCACTCGCTCCCACACCAAAACTCATAACGCACTCCCCTCGCTCCCACGCCAGAAATCAACGCGAGCTCCCCCGCTCCTGCCTTGGAGCGCTCGCCCCTCTCACCTAGCCATCGTGTGTCGTGGGCCATCAAAGCTGCCGCCCAGACAACTACCTCCGAATGAACACCCCCGACGACGATGCCTTCACAGCAGGCGTGCGATGGCTCCCAACTTCGGTGTGCCCTCTGTCCCCAACGAACAACGTCGACAGGTGGGCCCTACGCGCTCACATCTCATCTGAAACGCCTCGTCAGTCGCCGCACGTTGTCGCCCTCCACTGGATGCATCCCGCCCTTGCGGCCTTTCAAGTTGCCCTGCCCCAACCCCGTGCTGTTGCCGCCTTGCGCAGCCGACGCGTCGCCCCTCCCCGTGCCCGAGAAGGCCCCGCCCAGCCCCGCCCCTTGCGCTCCTCCGCTTTTGTCGACGAAAGCTAGTCGGCAGTCTACCTTAGGGTATACCCACGGTAGTAGTTTATCGGTAGACGGTGCGCAAACTACGAACTCGATGGTGACGCAAGACACGGACAAGCTTTTTATCCAGGTTCGGCCGCCGAGTTGGCGTAATACCTACGTCCTGCGTCTGATTGTATTGGATTGAGAGAATAATGTGTCCTAGGGGGGTCCCTTGCACCTCCTTATATAGTCCGGAGGGCAGGGTTACAGATCTGGAAACTAATCCTAGTCGGTTACAACTGCCATAGATAGTTCGATATCAATTCCTATTCTAACCGACTAGAATCCCGCTTGATCTCCACGTCTTGTTTCCTTGTGCGAAACTCCAAACTGTCGGATCAAGCTTTGAACTTGTCTCGTAATGGGCCAAGCCTCCTGGCCCAAGTCTAGCCGTAAGGGTATAGGGGTTTATACCCCCACAGCTAGTCCCCGAGCACCATGTATTGTGAAGTAACACACCGTCTTGAGCTTCTTCGACCAATGAAACTTTGACATCTTCAATCAGCATGAAAATTGCCCAGGCAATTGCGACGGTATTTTGACCAAATGTAAATATATCTGATCAACATCATCATCGAAGAAGCCAATTGTTCGAAGAATGCATGGTGCTCTTGAGAAAAAATATTTCTTTTTTGGTGAAGTGTGCCCACTTTACTTTTCTGAAAAGTACGGTTCCTCAAAGAAGCAAGTATATTCACCGCAAGGTAAAGTGTGCCCACTTAGTCCCCGAGTCTGGTAGTAGGTGACGTAGGCACGTGGTGCCAGGGTCAAAAGAAAATTCCTCAAAGTATTTTTGAATCTGAAATGCATCGCCAGATGCATCGTACCGATGTAGTCCCCAAGCTTGCTTGAAGGCGAAGTATGAGCCTTGTAGCAAGGTCTAAAAAATTAAAATTATCCAGTCCTCTGGTGTACAATGCTCGGAGATCGATACAGCCCGCAGATTTCTGAACTAATAGACTAGGCGACCAGTCCCCGAGCATCAAGCGCTTGGTGGTCGGTGCAGTCTCAACAGATTTGACGACCAGTCCCCGAGCATCAAGTGCTCGGTTGTCTGTGCATTCCTTAAAATTCCGGATTGATAGACTAGGCGACCAGTCCCCGAGCATCAAGTGCTCGGTGGTCGGTGCAGTCCTTGAAGTTCCAACATATTTGACGACCAGTCCCCGAGCGTCAAGCGCTCGGTGGTCGGTGCATTCCTTGAAATTCCGGATTGATAGACTGGGTGACCAGTCCCCGAGCATCAAGTGCTCGGTGGTCGGTGCAGTCCCCGGATTGTTGACTCTCTACCATTTTTGTCTGCTTGTTTCGAAAAAATTTTACCACATAAAAGTTGACGTGACGAGACCTCCTAACGGGATGTCAGATGGCTGCATGAAAAGTTGCGCCTAGCAACTGTACTGCCGCCCTTTGCGTGGTTTGAGAAAAGGAAACCATCAATTTGTACGAAAACTCCGCCGCATTAATTGTCGATAATCATTGAAAACTGAAACGCCGCGCCCGCCGTATGGCCCGCCCACTTCCCGAGAATGCGGGAAGTGGGAGGGGTGGAGTTGCGGTTTATAAAATCCTGACATTAACCCCTCATTGCTTACCCTGCCATTGCCTTCAAGCTTGCCGCTTTCGCCTTCTTTCAACCACCTGCACCCTCCTAGTTCGAAGCCACTCCCGCATCTCCAATGGCGAAGAGCGACTCCAAGAAGAGGGCCGAGCTGATGGCCAAAGAATGGAAGAAATCCCGCAGCACCGTAAAGTCTCTGGGTGACCTCGTCGATATGGGGCTACTGCACAGCCCGGAGCTCGGCGGCTGGAGGGCGCCGGAGGGGGAGAGCTACCCCGACCCCCGCGCCGGTGAGATCGTAGTGTTCGAGGATTTCCTTAAGAGGGGTTTTGGGGTGCCTGTTCATCCTTTTCTTCAGGGTCTTCTTTTGTATTATGAGATCGGGATTTGCAATCTGCACCCGAACTCAATCCTTCTTATTTCCACTTTTATCCATTTGTGCGAGGCCTATGTCGGCATAGAACCGCACTTCGATCTCTTTCGCTATCTTTTTTGTTTAAGAAAGAAGGGAGCGGTTGGAGGCTCCAAGGTTGCAGGTGGAGTATACCTCAACCTTCGCGACGGGATGAAGAACCGTTACCTGCACTGTCCATGGAACACTTCCCTAACGGAATGGTACAGGAAGTGGTTCTACATCAGGGAAGAACCGGGTAGCTCCACGTTCTGCGACGTGGGGTACATCCCCGAGAAGAGGGTAAGCTGGACCGACCGCCCAGAGTTCGACGGTCAAGTGGCGGACCTGATGAAGCTGATCGACTGGTCGCGCTTGGACGGGCTAGGCGTGGTCGGCAACTTTGTGTGTCGTCGGGTGATGCCCTACCAGAAGAGGGTGCACTCGGCGTACGAGTATGCCGGAAGCGTGGACCCGACCAGGATGCGTCCTGAGGTCTTGGAGAAGTCAGAGGTGCAGCAGCTGTTGAACGAGCTGTTCAACTTTGCGGACGGAGGCTTCGTCCGTGGTACTGATCGGGTGCAAGCCTTCAAGTTAGGGCGACCAGCACCTAAGGTATCTTAGTGATTATTTTGCTTTAGCATTCGTTATTGTCTGCTGCTGACTTATCTTTGTTACTTTTGCAGATCGGAGATGTTGACCGGTGCACGGTATATGTGTCACTGGCACCTAGAATGGAGAATCCTGCGGGGGAAGATCCGCCGGAGGAAGATGCTGCTCGGTGTACTCATTACACCAGCAGTGAGGAGGACCAGGCCCGCCCCGTCCCGACCACCGAGGAGAGAGTGGCGGGGAAAAGGCCAATGGCAGCAGATTCTTCGCCTGCGCCGACGCTGCCAGCAGAGAGTAGCCGAGCGCCAAAGCACCGTCGGCTCGTCCGGATCGCTGACGACGACGAGGAGGAGGAGGAGGCCGCACCGTTGCTGGTCCGAGGGCCTCGAAGCCGTCCGGTCAGTGCACCGGCCACTAGTGATCGGATGGCCAGCGACCCTCCTGCGTCGCACGTCGCCGAGGCGGGGGCGCAGGTGCCGACTGGCAGAGCTAGGAGGAGGTTCATCGCGATCCACCGTCGATCAGATCTGTAAGTGTTCGATTTACGTACCTTGGCGAATTTTTTTTTTGAAGATGATACTTTGTTCTTTAGCGCGGCGTCGGATGTCAACCCCGACCACGTCGCCGGCCAGGGGGTGGCCGAGCCTGCTTGTGCCGCTGAGGACGCGGCGCCGCACCGTGCCTGAGAGCGCCGAGGAGCTCCCGGCCTCGGCACAGACTGCGGCGAGCAGCCCGACAAGGGTCGAGGAGGCTACGGGGATGCCTCCCCCGAGTAACGCCACAGAAGGGGAGGACGGAGCCCCGACCCCTCCCCCCGTCGAAGGGAGGGAGGTCCCAACGCTGCCCCGGGCAGGATCCTCTACGACTGCAGGCTCCCCGGGCCCGGTCCAGGGGCCGGTAATGCCTGCGACCACCACCGGGGGTGATGCAGCGGGCGAGGGAACCCGGGTAGCCTCCGACGACGTGGTGGAGGAGATTGAAGGTCGTCCTCGTGATGGCCGCCAACACGTATATGTGTGGCGCCAATGCGGGGACCACTTTATCGGGCACGAGGAGCTCGCTGAAACAGAAGAGGCCGCCAGAGTAGAGCGCGCGGCCAAGCGTCTCGTGGACGAGGTCAAGGTAAGTGATCCTTTGCACTGTTCGACACTGTTTGTGTTGTCTTGCTTGGTCAACATATGCTTGTTTTGTAGGGCGCAATGAAAACGGTGAAGTACCGGAAAAGGTGCTTCGACCAAATAGAAGGCATCGTGGCCGAGAACAAGGCCCTGACCGCGGAGGTGGACCGGCTGCGGTCGGAGGTTGGGGAGAAGGTGGCTGAGATGAACGCCCAGGAAGAGCGTCGTCTCGAGCTCACTCGTCGCTTGGCCGACCAATATCAGCGGCGGTCAGGTCAGTCACGTGCTCCGAGCAGCTGTGTGTAGCCGCGTAGTTTGCTTTGTTGACCAGGTTATGGTTCACGTAGACTTGGAGGAGGAGGTGGCGCGCCTCCGACAGGAGAAGGAGCAGCTCGGTCAAGAGCTTGCCGGGGCACTGGAGGCCAGTCGCCGAGCAGGGGAGGAGTTGGGCCAGAGGGACCGGGAGTTGTCTGGTATCACGCGCCGCCCCCGTTATTCGCCGCTTATCGCTCTTTTTGATACGCTGAGTCTAACATCTTCCTCGATTTGCAGTGCTCAAGGTGAACGCCAAGAAGCACCTGGACGAGCTGGTCAAGGATCGGGACTCCTGGAAGGTTAACTGTTGTAGGATTTGGAAAGGAGTGTCCCCGGTCCTGGACTTGATCAGTCCCGAGCTCCGGGAGAGCCAGCCCCGCGCGCTGAGATTGACGCCAGTTGAAAAGGCGCAACGGGCGTGGGACTGGCTCCAGCAGTTCGTGAAGGACGCCGGGGAGTTTGCTGGTGCGCATATCCTTAGCATGGTGCGCGCCCACTACCCCCTGGTCGACTTGACCAGGCTGGAGAAGGGGTATCCCAAGGAGGTCGGCCCACAGGAGGCGGACGAGCTTCGGGGTGGTCTGCTGGACTTGTCGTCGATGGTGATCGGCGACATCAATCTATGCGGAACGGCCACTCCCCCCGACCAGCCGGGCTCAGACAGGTCGGCCAGGGAGCTGTCTGGTGCGTCTATTGCGGGATATGGGCGGTCGACGCCTGTGGTCTCGACCAGCCAAGCGCCGGTGGCCCCGACCCCTTCGTCCGGGCAGCAAGGCCAAGCGGGTGATCAGCCCGAGCAGTAGGCCAGTAGAGTAGTCTGTAGGAGTAGACTAGTGACCGCCCGTCAGGGTATTTATTGTAAACTTTGTATGTAAAGTTTGTAATAAAGTTTGCTTTTGTCATGACTGTTATTTTGAGCGCTGTGAAGTTATCTGAGTGACGTGTCACTGTGTTTGATTCATGGTCGTTAATAGTTTCCGTCGCAGAGGACAATGTTGCTCTTCGCCAAAAGCTCTGCGTGTAAACAAAGTATAGCCAAAAAGAAAAAACTTTTATTATTGCCAACTATAAGAGACTTACAAGCAAAAGTTACTGGGACTTATGGATAAAATCGGCGCAGTTTGTCTATGTGCCAAGAGTTAGGCACGCGTGTTCTGTCTGGATATGCCAATCTGTAGGATGTGGGTCGTGTGACTTCGGCGACCACAAAGGGTCCTTCCCAGGGAGTGGATAGCTTATACATTCCTTCCTGGCTTGTTTTCCACCTGAGTACCAGATCGCCGACCACGAAGGAACGGTCCTTAACATTCCTGTTGTGGTATTGTTTGATTGCCGCAAGATACTTTGCTGTTCGAAGGCACGAATTTAGGCGCTTTTCTTCCGTGCAGTTGATTTCGAGTTCCCTGGTGTTGTCGGCCGTTGACTGGTCGAAGTTTTCAATCCTTGGAGATCCTGATGTGAACTAGGGTTCCTGATCTTCCGAAAGGTTCTGATAACTCTCGATTTGGTGGAGTCGCGACACAATTCGATCCGGCTTCCGAACAACTCGGTCCTGAAACCCCGCAATCGCAGCACCACGTCTCCTCTGGTTATCGACCGTTGATGCACGGTCGACCTCGCCAAGAAGGCTGAGTCCTTTGCCTGCAAATCGAAGAACACAAGCAAGAACAAGTAAGAATGCAACCAAATTGCAGATGAATGATTAATCTCACGAGTTGGGGTCTCACAAACCGACGCGGCGGCGAAACTGTTCTTGACAGAATAATCTAAGCAAAACCCAAAACCTAACGAGAGTGGCGGCGGCTGGTTATAGAGGTCTAAGGGTCGTCGCCACCCCTGGACGCGCCCCCCTAATGGGCTCAACGACGATACACGGCCCAACAGACCAAAAACGGTGACGCAGCACTGGAACAGATTCTGGACGCTGACTTGTTTTGACGTTTCCCGATGACTCAGAAGGAATTGGGACCTCAAACCAATGCCATTGGTTTCCTTATGAAATTATCTTTCCAACCATGGGTGGATCGTCGAAAACGGAGTCCGGATGCGTCCTGGGCATCCGTTTTACTCCTCGCTGGTCCTGGACTCCGAAACAGGCTCGAAGTCGACTTGGTTTGGGCCTCCACCTTGACTTGGGCGCCCTTGCTGGTCCTCCACGCCTCCAAGCCCTCCCTTATGCATCCCCTAGTCCTCTCCATGATTCCTAAGCACAATATAATCATTAGGTAGCAATATATTCTCAAAATCATATAAAGACTTGCTTAGGAACGAGCTCACGTGTAAATTTAGTTGTCGCGCCCGAGCTCTTGTGATTGGACCTTGAAAATCCAGCGTAGGATCATCGTGTGCATCCGAAGCAGTGATGTCCTCATCATCCTCCCCCTCTTGAATTGGAGTCGTCCTCGACTCAAGGTCATCTTCTTCTCCCAAATATGGCTTCAAATCTGAAATGTTGAAAGAAGGACTAACCCCGAACTCGGGTGGCAATTCAAGTTTGTATGCATTGTCATTTATTTTCTCAATAATTTTATAAGGACCAGCAGCTCTTGGCATTAATTTTGACTTACGCAGCTCTGGAAACCTATCTTTTCTCAAATGTAACCATACTAAATCACCTGGTTCAAGTTTAACCTCTTTTCTACCTTCACTACCAGCAATTCTATACTTTTCATTCATCTTTTCAATATTTTCTTTAGTGGTTGCATGCAACTTACGAATAAATTCAGCACGTGCACTAGCATCACTATGTGTTCTTTCATTGGTAGGTAAAGGCAAAAGATCAATGGGAGCACAGGGGTTAAAACCATACACTACCTGAAAAGGACTTACCTTCGTGGTAGAATGTGTTGCCCGATTGTAAGCAAACTCCACATGAGGCAAACATTCTTCCCACATCTTCAAATTTTTCTTCAAAACAGCTCTCAACATGGTGCCCAAAGTACGGTTCACTACCTCCGTTTGTCCATCAGTTTGTGGGTGACAAGTTGTTGAAAACAACAGTTTTGTACCCAACTTGTTCCATAGAGTACGCCAAAAGTGACTCAAGAATTTAGCATCGCGATCTGAAACAATAGTAGAAGGCATACCATGCAAGCGAACAATCTCTTTTAAAAAAAGGTCAGCAATATAAATGGCATCATCACTTTTATGACATGGTATAAAATGTGCCATCTTAGAGAATCGATCCACAACAACAAAAATGCTATCCCTCCCCCTCTTAGTCCTAGGCAATCCCAAAACAAAGTCCATCGAAATATCTGCCCAAGGAATAGAAGGAACAGGAAGAGGCATATACAAACCATGTGGATTTAGGCGAGACTTAGCTTTTTGACATGTGGTGCAGCGTGCCACGAACCGCTCAACGTCTCTCCTCATCTGTGGCCAAAAGAAGTGTGTGGCCAAAATATCTGCCGTCTTCTTAGCACCAAAATGGCCCATCAGTCCTCCTCCGTGCGCTTCCTGCAACAACAACAGACGAACGGAACCAACTGGAATGCACAGACGGTTAGCTCTAAACACAAATCCATCATTGATCACAAACTTGTTCCATGTACGACCCTCTTTACAATTCAGCAACACATCTTTAAAATCAGGATCAAACACATATTGTTCTTTTATTGATTCAAGCCCAAAAATTCTACAATCAAGTTGGGACAGTAAAGCATATCGTCGAGACAAAGCATCAGCAATTATATTATCCTTTCCTTTCTTGTGTTTGATAATATAAGGAAAAGATTCAATAAATTCAACCCACTTAGCATGTCTACGATTTAGATTATTTTGAGATCGAAGATACTTAAGCGATTCATGATCTGAATGTATAACAAATTCCTTAGGCCACAAATAATGATGCCACGTCTCTAAAGAACGTACAAGTGCATACAATTCCTTATCATACGTTGAGTAATTAAGAACAGGGCCATGCAATTTTTCGCTAAAGTATGCAACGGGCTTACCTTCTTGCATCAACACACCTCCAATGCCAACGCCACTAGCATCACATTCTAGCTCAAAAGTCTTACCAAAGTTTGGAAGTTGTAGCAATGGTGCGTGTGTAAGCTTGTCCTTCAAAGTGTCAAAGGACTCCTCTTGTGCCTTACCCCATTTGAACACCACACCTTTCTTTGTCAACTCGTGCAAGGGGGCAGCAATGGCGCTAAAATCCTTGACGAAGCGACGATAGAAACCTGCAAGACCAAGAAAGCTTCGTACCTGTGTGATGGTTTGGGGAACCGGCCAGCTCTTTATGGCTTCAATTTTTAGCTCATCCACTTGAATTCCCTGTGGAGTAACAACATAGCCAAGAAAAGAGACTCGATCCGTGCAAAAGATGCACTTCTCAAGGTTACCAAATAAATGTGCATCACGTAAAGCATTAAAAACAGCACGTAAGTGATCCATATGTTCATCTAAAGACTTGCTATAAATCAATATATCATCAAAGTAAACCACCACAAATCGCCCAATAAAAGCTCTTAAAACTTCATTCATCAATCTCATGAAAGTACTAGGTGCATTAGTTAAACCAAAAGGCATTACTAACCACTCATATAATCCAAATTTAGTTTTGAAAGCTGTTTTCCATTCATCGCCAAGTTTCATTCTAATTTGGTGGTAGCCACTATGCAAGTCAACCTTTGTGAAAATTACAGAGCCACATAACTCATCAAGCATGTCATCAAGCCTAGGAATAGGATGACGATATCGAATAGTAATATTATTAATGGCTCTACAATCAACACACATACGCCATGAACCATCTTTCTTAGGAACCAAAATCACAGGAACGGCACAAGGACTAAGGGTTTCTCATCCTGTAAATTTAGAAACGAGCTCACCTGTAAATTTAGTTGTCGCGCCCGAGCTCTTGTGATTGGACCTTGAAAATCCAGCGTAGGATCATCGTGTGCATCCGAAGGAGTGATGTCCTCATCAGATCCGAAGGTTATATCAGATGGCAACACTGCCTCGGTGCCGTAAACCATGAAGTAGGGTGACACCCCGGTGTTCCGACTAGCCTGTGTTCGGAGACCCCAGACCACAGCCGGCAACTCTTTCATCCATCGACCAGGTGCTCTGTCATTCTCGGTGTACAACCTTTTCTTTAGGGCGTCGATGATCATTCCGTTTGCACGTTCAACTTGGCCATTTGCCCGTGGGTGAGCTACTGACACGTATTTTATGACTATGCCTCTGTCATCGCAGAAGTCCCAAAATGTGGTGCCAGTGAACTGAGTACCCAGGTCGGTGATTATACTGTTTGGGATCCCGAATCTGTGTATGATTTGATTGAGGAACTCCACGGCCTTCTCGGAGGTTGCTTTGACTAGTGGCATATATTCAATCCACTTCGAAAACTTGTCGATTAATACGAAGACGAACTTGAAATTACCAGGGGCCGGTTTAAATGGCCCGATCATGTCGAGCCCCCAGCAGGCGAAAGGCCAGGATGACGGGATGGTTTGAATCTCGTGAGCAGGTACGTGGGTCCTTTTAGCAAAGAACTGACATCCCTCACAATGTCGGACTAGTTTTTCTGCGTCGTTGACCGCGATTGGCCAATAAAAACCTGCTCGGAAGGCTTTTCCGACCAGTGTTCTGGAGGCAGCATGATTGCCGCAGGATCCGGCATGTATGTCGTCCAGGAGCTTGATGCCATCATCCTGGGATATGCATTTGAGCAGCACTTCAGAACTTGCATTTTTTCGCATGAGTTTGCCGTCCACCAGTATGTAATTCTTTGATCATTGAATGAGGCGCTCGTTCTCTGTTTTATCCTGAAAGCCTGACCCGTCCGATATATATCTGATGAATGGGGTGTGCCAATCGCGGTTACTGGTTGTCGGAGTAACGTCGTCTATGAGCATTGCCTCAATAGGCTGATTTTCGGGCGGGTCTTTGCCCACACTTGGCTCATGGATGTCCTGGACGAAGACACCTCGCGGGATCTGGGCCCGAGATGACCCTAACTTTGACAGCGCATCTGCTGCTTGGTTCTTATCCCGGACCACGTGGATGTATTCTATGTCATAGAAGTTGGTCTCCCACTTGCGAATTTCTTTGCAGTAGAGATCCATCTTTTCGTGGGTCGCGTCCCATTCTTTGTTGAGCTGGTTGATAACCAACGCGGAGTCGCCATAGACATAGAGGCGTTTGATTCCCAACTCAACGGCTAGTCGGATGCCATGCAGGCATGCTTCGTATTCGGCGACATTGTTTGACGCCGGAAAAAGGATCCTAAGGACGTAACGCAGTTTGTCCTTGCTAGGCAACACGAAAAGAATCCCCGCGCCGGCGCCGTTGATGTTCAAGGACCCGTCGAAGAACATCGACCAGTGGTCGGAGACATCGGGAATGGGAGGCTCGTTGAGATCCGTCCACTCTGCAATGAAATCGACCAGGGCCTGAGACTTGACTGTGGTGAGGCTCTGGAATTCTAGGGAGAATGGGCATAATTCCATTGCCCATTTTACAATTCTGCCGTTGGCGTCTTTATTGCGCAGAATGTCCCCGAGAGGGAAACTGGTGGTTACCAAGACTCGATGGCCGTCGAAGTAGTGCTTTAGCTTTCTCGACGTTATTAGAATGGCGTATATGAGCTTCTGTATTTGTGGATATCTGGCCTTGGACTCGTTTAGGACTTCGCTTATGAAGTAAACGGGTCGCTGGACCTTGTAGACATGACCTGGCTCGTCTCGCTCGACCACTATTGCCGTGGAAACAACCCTGTCGGTTGCAGCAATGTAAAGGAGTAGGTCCTCATTGGGCTGAGGCGCTGTGAGAACAGGCGGGGAAGTGAGGAAAGTCTTAAGCTGGGTAAATGCAGCGTCGGCTTCCTCTGTCCAAGAGAACTTTTCCGACGCCTTCAAGAGTTGGAAGAAAGGGAGGCCTTTTTCTCCTAGTCTTGAGATGAAGCGGCTGAGTGCGGCCATACATCCGGTGAGCTTCTGAATATCCTTGACATTTTTGGGTGGTCGCATGCCGAGTACTGCTTTTACTTTTGAAGGATTCGGCCGTATGCCGTCGCGGCTGACGATGTTGCCGAGTAGTAGACCGGAAGGAACGCCAAAGATGCACTTTTTGGGGTTAAGCTTCCACTTGTACCTGTTTAGCGCCTTAAAGGTTCGGTCTAAGTTGTCGATTAGGGTGCTTGCATCCCTTGTTTTGACGACTACGTCGTCTACATAGGCCTCGACGAGGTCATCACGAATCTCGTCGTGGAGGCACTGCTGGATGGCCCGTTGATAGGTGGCTCCGGCATTTTTGAGTCCGAATGACATGGTCGTGTAGCAATATGCGCCGAAAGGAGTAATGAAGGATGTTTTATCTGATCGTCTTCCTTTAGCGAGTTCTGGTGATAACCAGAGTAGCAGTCGAGAAAAGAGAGGAGTTCGCATCCGGCCGTTGAGTCGACCACCTCGTCGATGCGAGGGAGACCAAAAGGATCTTTAGGATAGTGTTTATTGAGATCGGTGTAATCAACGCACATTCTCCATTCATTATTCTTTTTGCGTACAAGAACCGGATTAGCAAGCCAATCGGGGTGATACACTTCTTTTATGAATCCGGCTGCTAGAAGCCGTGTTATTTCTGTCCTAATAGCCTCTTTTTTGTCACGAGCGAACCGTCGCAGCTTTTGCTTGATTGGTCTTGTGGTCTTCGAGACGTTTAAGGAGTGCTCGATCAGGTTTCGTGGGACGCCGGGCATGTCTGCGGGTTTCCATGCGAAAACGCTCACGTTGTCCCTTAGAAACCTGACGAGCGCGTCTTCCTATTTAGGGTCCAGATTGGCCCCGATGAGGGCCGTCTTCTCGGGGCTGCCGTCGACCAGTTGTACTTCTTTATACTCCTTGGATTTTGAATTCTTTCTGGCGGTCTCCTGCTCGGGTAGTCGGAGCTGGTCGGGGGGTAGCTGTGCGGCTTGGGTTGCTGTTTCTGCCATCCGGATTGAGAGGTCAATTGCTTCGGTGATTTTGAAGCTCTCTTCCTCGCAAGTATATGCAGTGTAGACATTGCCTCTGACGGTCAGGACGCCCTTCTCAGTAGGCATTTTGAGGACCAGGTATGAGTAATGCGGGACCGCCATAAATTTTGTCAGCGATGGTCGGCCCAGTATAGCGTGGTAGGTCCCATCGAAGTCAGCGACCACAAAGTTGACGAACTCTGTCCGAAAGTGGTCGGGCGTGCCGAATTGGACAGGCAATGTTATCTGTCCGAGAGGCACTGAACTCTGACCTGGCAAGATTCCCCAAAATTGAGCGTCGTAGGGTTTTAATTGTGCCGGAGATATCTTGAGAGCGGGCAAGCTGTTGCGGAAGAGGATGTCAATGGAGCTTCCTCCGTCCACGAGCACGCGCTCGAATCTGATGCCGTTGATGCAAGGGTCCAAGATTAGAGGGAAACGACCCGGTTCCGGGATAGCGGCCCACTGATCCTTCCTGCTGAAGGAGATTTCCTTGTGCGACCAGGGAGGAAACTTTGGATCGGCGATCAGACCATCAGTGCTGTCTATGTTGAGGCAGGCTCTCTTTAGGAGCTTTCTTTCTCATTTAGACTCGACGGAGACCTTGCCTCCGAAGATGGAATGGACCACGTCGGTGGGACTGACATATTGGTGTCGTGGGTCCCTATCTTGGTCCTCGTCCTCGTCTTCGTGGTCGTGCCCGTCTCGTTTTCCATTTTTCTTGGCGGAGTCGTCTTGGGCGGCCCGCCGCGTATAGATGTTTTTGAGGACGCGGCACTCTTCTATGGTATGATTGGACTTTGGGTGCAGTTGACACGGTCCCTTCAACGTTTTGTTGTAGTCTTCTTGGTAGTCCCGCCGCCCGTTGGGACGCTTGACCGTATTCACTTCGTGGTCGTGGTCACGGGGGCGCTTTCCTCTGAAATCGTCGCGATTGTCGCGCCGCCTATCCCAGCCTTCTCTTTTATCACGGTTGTCGGGGCGGCGGTGGTTCCTGTTGTCGAAACGGCCGCGATTGTCATCTCGCCGAGGAGGCTGGTCGGGACCTCTCGCATCGACCCGGATTAGTTTTTCTGCGTCGTCGGCATCGGCGTAATTTTTAGCCGTGGCAAGGAGCTCGGCCATTGTTGTTGGCCTTTTGCGCAAAAGCTTGTTCCTCAGTGCCTCATGGAAACGCAGGCCTTTGATGAAGGCAGAGATGGCCTCGTCGTGGGAAATCTTCGGGATCTTAAGGCGCATATCCGAGAATCGTCGGATGTAATCGCGCAGAGGTTCATTTTTCCTGTCCCTTATCCTTTCGAGGTCGTACTTGTTTCTAGGCTGCTCGCATGTGGCGATGAAGTTGTCGATGAAAGCCTGGCGTAGCTCTTCCCAAGAATCGAAGGAGTCCTCGGGTAGGCCAAGGAGCCACTGATGACCAGCCTGGTCGAGGACTACTGGGAAGTAGTTGGCCATGACGTGCTCGTCTCCTGCTGCTGATCGGACGGCGATTTCGTAGAGAGTGATCCAGTTCTCTAGATTTTCCTTGCCGTCGTATTTTTTGAGTTTCTCGAGCTTGAAATTGCGGGGCCACACGACGTGGCGGAGGTGTGAGGAGAACTGTCTCAGGCCCGGGGGGCCGTGCGTTGCAACATACTCAATACGGCGCAGGTTTTCGTGGACTGCTCTCTCCGTGGCGCGCCTGTTGATGCGGTCCCGGGCGTCTTTGGGAGGGATGTTTTACCGAAGATCCCTGTGCTAGTTTACTTCTTGACCACGCCCGCGATTCTACTCGCGGTGACCGCCAGCATCCCGACCGCCATCGTCACGCCGTGAATCTTTTCGATGGTTGTCGGGGGAACGGCTGCGGTGGTGCCTGCTGGGCTGCGGTGAGGTCCGGCTACGGTGAGTCTGGTCGGAGGTGGCTTCTGTATAGGAGACGGCCTGGACTCTTTTGAGCAGAGTGGCTGTCTGTCCCATCGTGGCGATCAGGTGTGCCCGGACACTGGTTCGGACCCCCTGGCACTCGGGAGTATCAGGGAGTCGATCTAAATTGGCCATGGCGACGGCCACATTGGCGCTCGGCGTTTTATAAACTTGCTGATCTCCGACCATGTCAAAAGCGTCGTTGAGATTATGCGGCGGGATTTGACGTTCCTCGTCCGCGCGTCGTCGGTCGCGATCGGCGTTACGCTGCTCGCGGAGCTGCCTCTGCTCGTCTGTTTCTCCATCAACGACCGGCTCGTCGGCGCTGACGTTGAAAACGATGTCTCCTCGCCAGGGTGGGAAGACCGGGAAACGAGGGAAACCCGGAGGATGTGACGGCAAATCCAAGTCGTAGTCCTCGTCCTCGGAATTTATGACTTCAGTGGGGACGGAACCAGTGCTCGAATTTGTGCTGGAAGCCTGGCCGTCCCGTAGTTCTTGGATCGTCACCATGTTAACGTAATGACGAGCTGGTCGACCGCTCCCCTTTGGCGACCAACCAGCATTGTTAAAGAGGGATCAGACGTGTCTCGAGTAGAGAGAGGCCGAGTTGTTCAGACCGCAAGGATAATCTTCCTCCAGGTCGGCCTCGATCTTGACGGATCGTCCTGAGAGGGTTGAGGTTATCGTCAGAGACGTCCACAGCCGTTGGTGTGTAACGACACGAGTTGGCCGGTGGGAGTTGAAAGAATCCGCTAGAGCGGCTTGGTTAGGCTGGCGCGAGATCCCATCTACCAGTTGAGAAGCTTCGAGTAGCTTGGAATCAGCGCGATCAAGTGCTTGGAGAAGGTCCGAGCAGTCGATCTTCTTCCCCTTGTAGAGCGGGAGCGGTGGTCGGGCGCTCGATGCCGTCATCCGAGTGGTCGGAGCTGACGTCATCCCAGATTGGATCTAGGTTCCTTCCGAAGCCGTGGTCGTGAGACCACCGCCGCACGTCGTCCACATGATCTGGCCGACGGTGAACGTGAGGCCTTCAGGCACGGCCGCGGAAGCTGGAATTGTGACCATCTTGTTCGTTGGAGAAGTTGTGCGCACACCCCCTACCTGGCGCGCCACTGTCGACGAAAGCTAGTCGGCAGTCTACCTTGGGGTATACCCACGGTAGTAGTTTATCGGTAGACGGTGCGCGAACTACGAACTCGATGGTGACGCAAGACACGGACAAGCTTTTTATCCAGGTTCGGCCGCCGAGTTGGCGTAATACCTACGTCCTGCGTCTGATTGTATTGGATTGAGAGAATAATGTGTCCTAGGGGGGTCCCTTGCCCCTCCTTATATATTCCGGAGGGCAGGGTTACAGATCTGGAAACTAATCCTAGTCGGTTACAACTGCCATAGATAGTTCGATATCAATTCCTATTCTAACCGACTAGAATCCCGCTTGATCTCCACGTCTTGATCTCCGCGATCACCAAGAGTAACAAGCGAAGAACTCTCACTTGACCGAAACAAGGCTCTAGAGAGTGGTGGATGCACACTTGACTCTTGGAATTCACTAGAGAAGGATTCTCTCAAGAAAACACTCTAATCTCAATCCTCTCTAGGCTCTTGAAACTCTCTTGCTCCACAACAAGTTTCTCTGATGTTCAAATGGGCAAGCGAGCTCTCATGGACGAGGTGGAGGAGTATAAATACTATCCACGAAGTCCAAAGGTCGGCCAACCATTTTCCACTGAAAACGGGGTCACCGGACGCACATTATGTTGCACCGGACGCACTGCACCGAGGGTCCGGTGCTTCATAACGGCTAACTGTACTTCCTGCTGACAGGTCACCGGACGCTAACTTCCAGCGTCCGGTGCACCGTCCGGTGCTCGGGGGAACTTTACAAGCTCCCTGCGCATGGGACCGGACGCTACCCGGCGCGTCCGGTGCTAGCGTCCGGTGCTCAGGGAAACATTACATGCTCCCTGGGTATGGGACCGGACGCTACCCGGTGCGTCCGGTGCCTAACCCTAAGCACGACACTATTCTAACTGCTAAGGACCTCACCGGACGCACTCACAGAGCGTCCGGTGCAGCGTCCGGTGCCCCTCTGGGCACCCAAACTTCGTCGAAACGCGATCGCTCCAATACGAAGTTAGTTTCTCTCGATCTAAGGACTACCTCAGAGCTGCCTAGTGCTAGGTTTACCAAGTGTGCACCACACCTAAACCTAAAGCCTTGCCTAAGTCAAGCTACTAGATCAAAGCCCCTCTTAATAGTACGGTCAAATGAAAACAAAGTCCTAAACTACTCTAAGTGCCCTTCTTCACCGTGTGGCACTCAGACCTAGTCTAGTGTTGACGATGTCCATCCGTCCTTTGAAAACCGAAACGATTTCCACTATTAAGTAGGCATGTACGTCCCTGTCCATCGAGTACCTATTTACCATGACCTTACCTATGACTTTGCCTCTGCAAAACACACGTTAGTCATAGTAAACAACAATGCCATTAATCACCGAAAACACTAGGGGCCTAGATGCTCTTTCAATCTCCCTCTTTTTGGTGATTGATGACAACCTTGAGTATGAAAAGAGTTGTGGTTTTTAAGGTGACTTGGTTTCAATAAGCATGTTACAATAAGAGCAAAAAGAATTAGTCATGCTTATATCAACCAAGTCCAATATCCTGCATCCAAATAGGTGAGTGGTATATGACAGGATATAAACATAAGGCTCATAAGTACATCGGAGTAAAACGCAGAAGCAAAGGTAATATGAGCCAAAACACATGACATTAAGATATCACATTAAGCACAAGTCATGTCTCACAACCAAAGTATCTCACACAAGTGCAATGCATAAAAGTAAACGTGATGCATGATAAGTGGCACACATGAAAAGTGTCTCAAAAGAATAAACACCTAAACACCCTCTCTAGCTCCCCCTAACTCCTAACTCTCTCATACGCCTCTCTCCCCCTTTGGCATCAAGCGCCAAAAACCTAAGAAGTCGGTGGAGGAGGCGGAGCAGTGGAGTCCCTCGGCACGACCTCGAAGCGAGCTGCATCATCTGAACTGTCGGCCGTCGAGGCAGAAGAGGTGGAGTGACCCTCTGAAGCTGCAGGTGCTGGCGAAGCTGTCTGGGTCTGCTCTGTGGGTACTGGAGCTGTCACGGGCTATGCTGGCTGCTCGAGTCTGGCTGACGAAGCGGGCACGGACTTGGTCGCTGTAGCTGTCGTCTTTGGCATGGTAGAAGACGGTGCAAGCTGCTCGGACGACGCTACAAACGACGACAGAAGCTCTGTAGTGGTAACTAGCGCCGTAAAGACTGCAGGAGCCTACAGAGGAGGAGGCGAAGGGTCACCAGTCAGAGCACTGTAGGTGAAGCTGAGGTGCGGATCTGTCGACGAGTCCCACACAAGCTGTGACGCTGACGCTGACTGAGGAGTGAAGCCAGAGCGGAGAGGAGTAAACTGAGGTACCTGCTCAAAGCCTGAAGAGATAGCACCCTGGGAGACCTGGTGCTGTGGCGTTGAGAACGGCTGACTCTGAGCTGGTAGCTGGAGAGGCTGCTGTGACTGGCTCTGAGTCTGAGGTGCAGGAGTGGGTGGCCTGACAGTCGACGTGCCTGGGAGCTGAATCTGCGGTAGCTGAATCCCTGAGGCGGCCATGAGAGCGGCCATCATCGCTGTCTGCTGGGCCTGGAACGCAAGCTGCTGCTCCTGAAAGGTGAGAAACTGACGCTAGAGCTCATCCTGCCTAGCCTGCACGGCTGCATTGATGGCAGCTTGGTCCCTGTCTCTCCTCGCCTGCTCCTCAGTTGCACGACGCTGGTCTACCCTCATACCCTCTAGAATAGCAAGAAGAGCTGGGTCTGAGGCACTAGAAGAGCCCCCTGCCTCGTGGTCGTGTGCTCTAGGTGGGAGGTCTGACACGGGCAGCTGATAATCATCATCCGAGCTGTTTGAGGCGAAGTCAAACTCTCCCTCTGCCTCTGCATCTGCGAAAGCTCCAATCGCTATGTCCTGCTGCTCCTCTATCTCTGGTACAACTGCTGTACTGTGAGTGCCCCTAGGAGAAGGTGGGGGCACCGGTCCACGTGGAGCATGGGGAGGAGGTGTAGCTCGGAGGTCGTGGTGTGCACGCAGCATCTGCCTGGGGTCGTAGTGGGGGAAGACGGTGTCTGACTCTGTCAACTCCCTCTGCAAGTGAGCTGGCAAGGGTAGTGGCCTGGCACGAAGAATAAGCAGGGTAATCCAATGTGCATACGGCAACTGATGCCGTCCCCTGAAACTCTCTAAGATGGTGTCCTCTATCTCTGAGACGATCAGATCCCACAAGTCAAACTGTGTCTGTGTGATGATATGAGCGACGAGCCACTGCTGGATACGAGTGAAGCCATCTCTGTAACCTGTCCTGGGGAGAAGAGTCTTTCTCAACACAAAGTCAAGGATCCTAGCTGGTCGTGTCAGGTCTCCCACTGTCCTGCTGGAGCCCTCTCCAAACGGTGGATGGAAACAAGGGGCCACGAAGTCAACTGGTGGTATCTCGCCACCGTGAGGACGTCGGGGAGGGTCAACGTTCCCGTAGCAGAGCTGGTGAATCCTGGTGGAGTAGGCTATCAATCCTAGCACCTCTCTGTCCCTCTGAGCTGTCACTCTGTAGTCTGTCCCGGCCAGTGCGTAGTGGATATAGCTGTGATCTGGAGAAACCCACACTGACGCGTAGAACTCTCTGACCCACTGCTCACAGTAAGTACCAGGACGAGCTAGCAACTCTGGAAGTCCGTGGAGGTAGGTGAAGTACTGACGGATGTCTGCTCCAACCACGTTCCCCAGTATCTCTAGGTCAATCACTCTGTGCTCCCTGAACTGTGACTGAGAGCGAACAAGTGCCTCGTGGATGTCCTCCTGGACGACTGTGTAGAACCTGGCACCGGCTCTGGGATCCCTGGCAGCTAGAAACCAGGTGGGAAACGGCACGAACCGCAGCTGCTGGATCTCTCTAGCTGACACAAGAGTGAGATCCCTGTGGATCCTGACTGGCCTCTGTCGTGAAGCTGGAGTGCCTCTGGCTGGGGTGGCACGTGCAATGGAGGTGGACTGACCCTGCGTACCAGTCCGAGGAGTGGCCTGGGTACGAGCGCGAGTCGACCTCCTGAGTGTCTGCTCCTGCTCCTGTCCCTCTGCTAGACCCTCTGCCTGGGTCTCTGTCTCAGTGTCTGGGTCCTCCTGAGCTGGATCCCTAACCACAAGCCTAATCCTCTGTCCTCCAATCATCACGGTGCCTGGAGGGGATCCATGTAGAGCCTCTGCCTGAAGAACTGCACGCCGCTGCTGTGGCGTGAGGTCATCCCCAATCCTCAAAGCACCAGAGCGACCACCTCTCTTAGCTGCCTCAGCCGCTGCTACAACTGCCTCTGCAACCTCTGCATCTCTGTCACTGGCCTTGCGCTTCTTGGTGGCTAGCTTCTTGCCCTTGCCTTTTTCTGCCGCTGATAGGCGACGGGGAGGATCACCTCCACCATCACCACCTGAGGAACCTCCAGTGCCGGCTGTCGGACCGCTGACATTCTTGCATTGAGCCATTGCAAGGACTACCGACCGATCAAGCGTCAGACAAACAACCGACTGACAATGGAGAACAACGCGCTGCAGAGAATAGACAAGATAGGGTATATATAAGAAATTATAACAACTAAAGGTGAGAGAACCCTATAGATCACAAGATTAGATAAAGAACGGGTGCGAACGGCTTACGATCCAAGGACGAGATGCGTTCCGGACGAGATGACGTGATCAAAGACTGCCGGAGACACGAATCCTCTCCTCAAGGTGCTACACTGATGGAACAGAGAAAATCGAGGTCAAAAACCTCGTTTTAATCTATTGGTACATAGAATCAAGCACCTTGGGGGCAGGGTTCATACAACTTCCTCCAAAACCCTATACTGACCTGAAGAAGAGAACCACGACGCGAAGAGAGAGAAAGGAGCTCGACGAGGAGGAGATCTGCCCGCCGGGAAGGAGAAAACGCCGTCGGAGGGAAGCCAAAGGCGGCGGCGCTCTCGATTAGGGACCTAGGGCACGGGCGCAGGCGGCGAGAGAAAAAGAAAACTGCCCGAGTTGACCTAGGGGATCGGGTTATATGCGCGGTCTACGGGGTCACCGGACGCACTTAAAGTGGCACCGAACGCGTCCGGTGACCACCGGACTCATGCGCAGAGAGGGTTGCAAAACGGCACCGCACCGGACGATGGGCACCGGACGTTGGCTTTAGCGTCCGGTGCTTCAGGTCACGCCAGGTGAGCACCGGACGCTCCTCACCGGACGCTGCAGGGACACTGTTCCTGCGTCCGGTGAGTGTAGTCTGGCACACTCACCGCACCGGACGCACGGAGACAGCGTCTGGTGCATCGTCCGGTGCTCCTCTGAGCACTTTTTCAACTTAGCACAACGCCCGACTTTGACCCAACCAAGTTCCATCTTCAAAAGCACACAAATAAACACCAAATGGAACTGGTATGAGTGACTTCTCTCAAACCCTCAAATTTTCACAAATATTTAGCCATAGGCTTAGTAGTTTTTATGAAAATAATTCGAGAAAATCACCAAGGAGCATCATATGGCCATAAAGCTAGGGGTTAGAGTCACAATGAGCTTTGAATGCTCCCCCTATCTATGGACGAACACAGCGGATGCTCAACAAATAACCGAAAAGAAACGGTCAACTAACAAGCATGCACATGATATGAGTTGTAATGCAATACTTGAAAGTAAACTAATGCTTGTCAAGTTTGATCCAAGGTTAAGCTTTTTCACACACACAAGGGGGTTATCTTAACCATGTTAGACAAGCCCTACATGCAAGTTGTATTTTAGATTTAGTATGCATGATATGCAAAGCAAAAGTTATTTACAAGTTTCAACACACAACTTTTATCTTTTAGTGAAGTTAGAGAGGTCAAGCACATTTAGTTCATTTCTTAACATACAAAACCTAGCTTCATCTAGGGGTTTTGTGAAGATATCCGCCAATTGATTTTCCGTTCCCACATTCTCTAGAGATATGTCACCTTTAGCAACATGATCCCTAAGGAAGTGGTGGCAGATGTCAATATGTTTTGTGCGGGTGTGTTGAACCAGGTTGTTTGCAAGTTTTACGACACTTTCGTTGTCACACAACAAAGGTACTTTGTCTAGTACTACTTCATAGTCTAGCAAAGTTTGTTTCATGTAGAGTATTTGTGCACAACAAGCACCGGTGGCAATGTATTCCGCCTCGGCCGTTGACAAGGCAACACTATTTTGTTTCTTTGACATCCAAGAGACAAGTGATCCACCTAGGAAGTGGCACCCTCCGGATGTGCTTTTTCTATCAATCCGGCACCCGGCATAATCCGAATCGGAATAGCCTACAAGTTGGAATCTTGCACCTTTGGGATACCACAAGCCTAGGCAAGGTGTGTATTTTAGATACCTAAGAATTCTCTTGACCGCAATCAAGTGAGATTCCATAGGCATTGCTTGATATCTAGCGCACATACACACACTAAACATGATATCAGGCCTAGATGCAGTGAGGTAGAGTAGACTTCCTATCATAGAGCGATAGAGAGTCTTGTCAATTTAGTTACCTCCCTCATCCAAGTCGAGATGCCCATTTGATGCCATGGGAGTCTTGATTGGCTTGCAATCCATCATCTTGAACCTCTTGAGAAGATCTTGAGTGTACTTCTCTTGAGAGATGAAGACTCCTTCCTTCATTTGCTTGACTTGAAATCCTAGGAAGAAGGATAGCTCGCCAATCATGGACATCTCAAACTCCTTGGACATCAAATCACCAAATTCCTTGCAAAAATCTTCATTAGTAGAGCCAAAAATAATATCATCAACATAAACTTGGCAAATGAAGATTTCCCCATTCATTTTCTTGGTGAAGAGTGTTGTGTCAACTTTCCCAATCTTGAAGCCCTTCTCAATGAGGAAGTCCCTAAGCCTCTCATACCAAGCTCTAGGAGCTTGCTTGAGACCATAGAGTGCCTTGGACAACCGGTAGACATGCTTGGGGTACCTAGGGTCTTCAAAACCGGGGGGTTGCTCAACATAGACAAGCTCATTAATATATCCATTTAAAAAGGCACTTTTCACATCCATTTGGAATAACTTGATATTATGACTAGATGCATATGCAAGTAGGATACGGATTGCTTCAAGTCTTGCTACCGGTGCAAAGGTTTCACCGAAGTCAAGACCTTCCACTTGTGAAAAGCCTTTTGCCACAAGTCTTGCCTTGTTGCGCACCACTTTGCCTTGATCATCCTTCTTGTTCCGGAAGACCCACTTTGTTCCAATCACTCTTGCATCTTTGGGTCGCTCTTCAAGTGTCCATACTTGATTGCGTGAGAAGTTGTTCAACTCCTCTTGCATGGCCATGATCTAATCCGCATCACAAAGAGCTTCCTCTATAGTCTTTGGTTCATCTTCAAGAGACACAAAAGCGTGATGTTCAATAAATAGAGCATGTCTAGAACGAGTAGTTACACCACGTGATGGACTCCCGATGATGAGATCTTGAGAGTGATCTTGGAGGAGATGTGATGTTCTTCTTGGTGCCACTTGAGGGGTTGGTTGGGGAGCATCAACATCTTGTGCTTATGCCACCGCTTGCTCATGAGTGACTTGAGTGTCTTCATGAGCATCTCTCACATCCTTGTCTTCATCTTGTGCACCTTGTGAGATGGATGGTGGCTCAATGACTTGCACATCATCATCATCTTCTTTTGGCTTGATGTCTCCTACCGGCATGTTTTTCATGGCATCCCTCAATGGTTCACCACCTACATCATCAAGATTATCACTTGCTCCTTGGGAGCCATTAGTTTCATCAAATTCAACATCAAATGTTTCTTCAACCATGTTTGTGGCATGGTTGAAGACCCTATATGCCTTGGACTTTGATGAATAGCCAACCAAGTAACCAATGTCACATCTTCTTTGGAACTTTCCCAAGTGTTGGCGCTTCTTGTAGATGTAGCATTTGCATCCAAACACTCTAAAGAATGAGACATCGGGCTTCTTCCCATTGAGCAACTCATATGGTGTCTTCTCTAGGAACTTATGAGGAAAGAGCCGGTTTGAAGCATAGCATGCGGTGTTGATTGCCTCGGCCCACATCTTCTCCGAAGTGTTGTACTCATCTAGCATTGTTCTTGCCAAGGTGATCAATGTCCGGTTCTTTCTTTCTATAACCCCGTTTTGTTGTGGTGTGTATGTTGAGGAGAACTCATGCTTGATTCCCACTTCATCACAATACTCTTCAATGTTGGTGTTGTCAAACTCTTTGCCATTGTCACTTCTAATTTTCTTGATCTTCACATCAAATTGATTTTGGGCATTCTTTGCAAATTTCTTGAATATTGATGCAACTTCGGCCTTGTCTTGCAAAAAGAATGTCCAAGTATACCGGGAGAAATCATCAACTATGACCAAGCAATATTTATTGCCTCCAAGACTAGCATATGTGGTTGGTCCAAACAAATCCATGTGAAGTAGCTCAAGCACTCTTGAAGTAGATAGATAGGCTTTGGTTGGATGAGTGTTTGCAACTTGTTTGCCCGCTTGACATGCACTACAAAGCTTGTCTTTTTCAAATGTCACATCCTTCAAGCCTCTAATCAATTCTTTCTTCATCAACTTCTTGAGTGTACCCATTCCAACATGTGCAAACCTTCTATGCCACAACAACCCAAGTGAAGTCTTGGTGAATAGGCAAGTCTTGACATCAACTTCATCGGATGAGAAATCAACTACATATAAGTTGTTGTGCCGGAAGCCTTTGAATATCACTTCATTGTCATCTTCCTTGGTCATAATTACTTCCTTATTCTTGAATAGGCATTCAAATCCAAGATCACAAAGTTGTCCAACCGAGAGCAAGTTGAAACTCAATGATTGCACATACAGCACATTGGTGATGGAGTTGTCATTTGATATAGCAACCTTTCCTAGTCCCTTTACCTTTCCTTTTGAATTGTCACCAAATGTGATCTTCTCTTGGTTGTCAACATCTTCATCAAGAGAGGTGAACATCCGGGGATCTCCGGTCATATGTTGAGTGCAACCACTATCAATTACCCAATGTGATCCACCGGTCTTGTAGTTCACCTACACACAAGAGATCAAGCTTGAGATTTAGGGACCCACATTTGCTTAGGGCCCTTGACCTTCTCTACTAGTTGCTTGGGCACCCAAATCTTCTTTGGCCTTTGCTTGTTGGGCGGCCCCATGAAGCTAACCATGACCTTGCCACTCTTGTCTTTCCTTACAATGTAGTGAGCATTGAAGGCAAATGGTCTTGCATGCTTGGGCAAGGGTGGTGGTAGTGGTGCCTTACACTCATAAGCAAAGTGTCCCTCTTGACCACATTCAAAGCATCTCTTTGGCTTTGGCTTACTTGGTTGATCATGAGTGGCTAGAGACTTGATGAGCTTTGTTTGATGAGCCTTGTAGCCAATCCCACTCTTGTCCATCTTCATGACGGTGTTCATGAAAAGCTCACTTTGAAGGTCTTTCCCCTTAGTGAACTTGCTAACCCCATGGTTAGGTGTTCCTTCTCTTTCTTGAGCTTGTTGTTCTCTTGAGTTAGCTTCTTGATGATTGGGTCATTGTTGCTAGCTACCTCATCCAAGATGAATGTCTCATCTTCTTCTTGCTTGTCATACATCAAACCAAGCTTGAGATATTGATTTTCTTCCTTGAGCAACTTGTTCTCATATGCAAGCTTCTTGTCTTGATCAAGTGACTCAATCACAACGGTCTTGTGCTTGGCTTGTTCTTGCAACTCCTTTTTGAGCATAACAATTTCATCCTTGAGCTTGATAGTGTCCTCATAGCTCTCGGCCACTACCACTTTCTTGCCCTTGCAATCAACACATTTGCTTGTGCTCTCCACAAGTAAGTCATCACAAGATGTGGCTACATCAAGCTTAGCAACATTGTTAGTAGCAACATGTGTTTCATCAACTGCAAGTTCATAAGCAATCTCAAGGTTGTCATAGTTTGCTTTTAGAGTTGTTAGTTCTTCTTTCATTGCTCTATATCTAGTGATAAGCTCATCATGAACACTCTCAAGTTTATCATGTTTTTCTTTGAGCTCTTTTAAAGAGAGTTTGAGCTCCTTGAGCTTAGTTGTCATGATCTCATTTTGGTCTCTAAGCTCATCACTAGACTTAAGCTTTGCTAGAAGTGTGTCATTTTCAAGTTCAAGCTTTTCATTTTCACTTCTAGCCTTTCTTATGACTTTTGTGTACTTGTTAAGCAATTTTACAAGTTCATCATAAGAAGGTGATTCAAATTCACTATCACTTTCACTACTCTCATCCTCACTTTGTACCTTCCGATCACCCTTAGCCATGAGGCATAGGTGCGTAGAGGATGTAGATGGTGGTGAAGGTGATGGTGATGGAGCATCAATGGAAATGGCGGCAACCTTCTCATCATCACTTTTATTGCCGGAGGAGTCACCACTCGAGCTCTCAATGTCGGTGAGCCAATCACCAACAATATAAGCCTTGCCATTTTTCTTCTTTTAGTGCTCCTTCTTCTTGCCACCTTTCTTCTTATATTGCTTCTTCTCATTCTTGTCATCATCACTTGAGTCATCTTGCTCTTTGTTCTTCTTCTTGTATTTGTCCTTCTTGGGCTTTGGACATTGGTGAGCAAGATGGCCAAGTTCACCACAATTGTAGCAATCCATCTCGGAGATGGGCTTTCTCTTGCTACTTGTGAAGAACTTCTTCTTCTTGGAGTCAAAGTTGACTCCATTCTTGTTGAGCTTCTTCAACATCTTGGTGGTTCTTCTCACCATGAGGGCAATAGATGCATCATCATCACTTGAAGTTGATGACTCAACTTCAATTTTCTTGGCCTTGCCCTTGTGAGAAGCCTTGAGAGCCAAGTCCTTCTTCTCCTTCTTGGCCGATGAGGAGCCATCTTGGGGGTTCATGTGCATATACATCTCATGAGCATTGATCTTCCCCAATATGGCGGTGGGTGTAGCAGTGGAAAGATCTCCTTGATGAAGCACCGTTACTATGTGCCCATATTTCTCAATGGGAAGCACACATAGTATTTTCCTTGCTACATCCGCCGCACTCATTTGAGTGAGCCCAAGTCCATTTAGCTCCTCTACAATGACATTCAAGCGAGAATACATTTCATTAGCATTTTCTTTAGGAAGCATCTCAAATGTATTAAGCTTGTTCATCACTAAGTGATAGCATTCCTCGCGTTCACTCTTTGATCCCTCATGGAGCGCACAAAGTTCCTTCCAAAGTTCATGGGCGGTTTTGTGGCTCCGAACGCGGTTAAACACCTCTTTGCAAAGGCCTCTAAAGATGTGGTTTTTGGCCTTCGCATTCCACTTCTCGTTTTCTTGCTCTTGTGGAGTAAGAGCGGCGTCTTTTGCCGGAGGGGTAAACCCTTCGGTCGTGGCTTTTAGGCACTTTACATCACATGCCTCAAGGTATGACTCCATCCGTATTTTCCAATACGGGAAGTCATCCCCATCGAACATGGGTGGCGGTCCATCCCCGTTAGATATCTTTCTCTAGGCGGTGAAGCCTAAATAATGAGCACTAGGCTCCGATACCAATTGAAAGGATCAAGATGCCCAAGAGGGGGGGGGTGAATTGGGCTTCTCTACAAATTTAAGCAACCTATAAGCTCCAATTCAACCCTATAAGCTCCAATTCAACCCCTTGTGCCTAGTGTGACCTAAAGAGCTACCGGATAAAAGTTTTGCAACCTAGTTCCAATCCTATTCTAGCATGGCAATTCTAAGAATGTAAAAGCACAAAGTAAATGCTAGAATGTAAAGGAGTTGTGGAAGAAAGTGCTCGGCGATGTTTTGCCGAGGTATCGGAGAGTCGCCACTCTCCACTAGTCCTCGTTGGAGCACCCGCGCAAGGGTCTTGCTCCCCCTTGATCCGCGCAAGGACCAAGTGCTCTCTACAGGCTGACTCTTCGACACTCCGTCGCGGTGAATCGCCCAAAACCGCTCACAAGCTTGACACGAGCCACCCACAAGAACTCCGGGCGGTCTTCGTGCCTCCAATCACCACCGAACCGTCTAGGTGATGGCGATCACCAAGAGTAACAAGCGAAGAACTCTCACTTGACCCAAACAAGGCTCTAGAGAGTGGTGGATGCACACTTGACTCTTGGAATTCACTAGAGAAGGATTCTCTCAAGAAAACACTCTAATCTCAATCCTCTCTAGGCTCTTGAAACTCTCTTGCTCCACAACAAGTTTCTCTGATGTTCAAATGGGCAAGCGAGCTCTCATGGACGAGGTGGAGGAGTATAAATACTATCCACGAAGTCCAAAGGTCGGCCAACCATTTTCCACTGAAAACGGGGTCACCGGACGCACATTATGTTGCACCGGACGCACTGGACCGAGCGTCCGGTGCTTCATAACGGCTAACTGTACTTCCTGCTGACTGGTCACCGGACGCTAACTTCCAGCGTCCGGTGCACCGTCCGGTGCTCGGGGGAACTTTACAAGCTCCCTGCGCATGGGACCGGACACTACCCGGCGCGTCCGGTGCTAGCGTCCGGTGCTCAGGGAAACATTACATGCTCCCTGGGTATGGGACCGGACGCTACCCGGTGCGTCCGGTGCTAGCGTCCGGTGCCTAACCCTAAGCACGGCACTATTCTAACTGCTAAGGACCTCACCGGACGCACTCACAGAGCGTCCGGTGCCCCTCTGGGCACCCAAACTTCGTCGAAACGCGATCGCTCCAAAACGAAGTTGGTTTCTCTCGATCTAAGGACTACCTCTAAGCTGCCTAGTGCTAGGTTTACCAAGTGTGCACCACACCTAAACCTAAAGCCTTGCCTAAGTCAAGCTACTAGATCAAAGCCCCTCTTAATAGTACGGTCAAAGGAAAACAAAGTCCTAAACTACTCTAAGTGCCCTTCTTCACCGTGTGGCACTCAGACCTAGTCTAGTCTTGACGATGTCCATTCGTCCTTTGAAAACCGAAACGATTTCCACTATTAAGTAGGCATGTACGTCCCTGTCCATCGAGTAACTATTTACCATGACCTTACCTATTACTTTGCCTCTGCAAAACACACGTTAGTCATAGTAAAGACAATGTCATTAATCACCGAAAACACTAGGGGCCTAGATGCTCTTTCAAGCAAGTATAACCGGATGTTTATAAACTATATGAACACAACGATCTAGAGCATCATAAAATAATATAACAGATATGATGAAAACAGTAAGGTACAAGTTGAGAGTGTATCCAGAGGAGGGTCCCATGCCGAGTGCATTGGAGGCTCCATTCTCACTAGTACCAGCCATGGAAGCAGTGAGTTTGTTCGATGTCGTGGACCTCAGTTGATGCAGAAAGATGTTCGCAGTGCCGAATCTAGCGAACGCACCAGAGGAAGAAGATGATGACAGAGGGAGTAGTCGCGTAGTCACTCCCCAAAAACCTAGTCGTCCGACAACCCCAAGCAGGATTCTCAGACGAGCGCCGATTCCGGAGGCACCTGCTCTCCCGATACTCCGTGCGCGCAGAGGTACAGGATAGGGAAACCTTGCGGCAACAGAACCGTAGTTTGTGTGCAAATTTTTTTAATATTTTTTTAGCAATGGAATGAGACCTTTTTATAGTCATGGAAGACAAGCAGACACAAGAGATAAAGAGATGGAAGAGACGTCACTGAATTAACATTGATAGGAAAACTCACATCTAGTAACTCAAAGCATTAGAAAGGTGACTTCCATCCAATAACTTTTGTCAGTCGAATTTGAAACTCCACCTTTCAAGACTCCCCATTCAACCAACATTAATAATCAAAACTCCTGCACTTACTCGACTTAAATGGCAAAATATCCGAAGTAAAGCACGTCATACATGCATGTTCGCCTCATCTCCCATCACAAATTCCATTATGGTATTAAACCATCACATGCACGTTATTTGTACTGCCATAGAAATATTTGATATATTAAATATATTGTATGAGCTATGCCCATAATATATCTAACATTCCCCACCAAATTCTAGGGCATGTAATAAATAACCTCAAATAACCATAGTTCTTTGATATACCAGTGTTTCGACGGAGACTGTTAAGTTGAACATCCATCTAGAACAATAGTTTCACTCAGTCACAACTGAACAATGGACTATGCCTTGAATTGACAGTTTTGTGTGAGGTGAATGTCACTAAAGTCCTTAGCTGATACTAGGCTGCAAAAGGCATCCCCTCTATTTGAAGCATATAAGTCATACTCCAGTGCCTTTCATGAGTATTTAGAGATCACCCAAATCTCATAGACTATGACCAGTAGCCTGACTCATATAGGTGTGTTCCTCAAAAGATGTTCTGTAGGACAACATCTCTTCTTTATCAAGACACTTGAAACACATTAAGGTAAAAACCAACCTACCTTACAGAACGAAAGATGTGCATCAGAAATGAGCCTTTAATAAAAGAGATCTTTCCTCACAATCTACTACTAGTTTGTTTCACCATCCTACTTCACGGGATCTCCGATCACATAGGACATGTTACCACTATAGTAGATTTTAACTGGGTCTCATACCCATTTCTCTCGATGAACTCTCTATCACATTACGTGACAAGCCCTTTGTGAATTAATCTGCCAGATTGCTAGATGTATGAACATAGTTCAATGCTATTACTCTAGAGTTTCTTGCTCTTCTGACACATTTTAACCGCCTTTTTACATGTCTAGTGGACTTCATGTTATCCCTTGAACTGTTCACTTTGATTATAACCGTTTGGTTATCACAGTTTATGGAAATAGTCGGCACAGGTTTTTCAACCACCGGTAAAATCCATGAGGAGTTCACGAAGCCACTCAGCCTCTACACTAGCAGTATCTAACGCTGTGAGTTCAACTTCCATTGTAGACTTCGTATAAATAGTTTGCTTGCAAGACTTCCAGGAAATAGCACCACCTCTGAGTAAGAACACATACCCGCTCGTGGCTTTTAACTCATTAGCATCAGATATCCAATTAGCATCACTATAGCCCTCTAGTACCCTAGGGTATGTTGGGTATTATTAACATCATTACCAAAAGTAGACTTAGTTTTCTATTTCTGATAACGACGCCAAAAATGTCGAACCTATCCCTCATGCCACTTAAGCCAAGTTGTCATCCCCAGCATGACATGAGAGTCGCGGTATTGAAATATGCAATTGCTCTTCTGAATAAATAATAAAAGGGATCTTCAAGCGCACAGATTAATACCGATGTAGCATTTTAACCGAGAAGTATTCCAGGTATTGTTATTTATATTTTTACCACTAGGAAGGGATTACTAACACCAATGTTGATTGTGGAATGAAATATGGAACTAAGTATCATGGCATGTGTAATAGAGAACATTCATCTATCTCATCAATATAGGGATAAATGTCACATAAAGTATAGATAAAGTATGAATGGTGATAAAGATAACTAATCTGATCAGCATAACTAGCCACATATGATAATGATAAGCACCTCAACAGATATTCTAGCAAGTCTTTAGCATGGAACTAGGATGAACTACAAGAATATTTCCCAAGTTATTCTTAACTATAAAGTCTAGCATATCATAGTTAGTGCAATTATACTTGGCAATCATTGCGAGATAGAATTACGCCCATGCATAGTGATATTATCAAGGAAGATGAGAAACATAGCAATCACTCCCCTGTAATAATGTTGCTCTGCCTGCCCTATACACAGGAGGGGGACTATATAAGAATCAACGGAGCTGTCACCACCGCGAACTACCCCGCGATCCGGCATATAGGGTACAATCGCAGATAAATACGGTATAGGCACCACGCCTACATAATACTTTTCATTTACCCATGGACCCAATGGATAAATGCTATACAATCCTAAACATGTATATAATTCCAATCTAACTAAGCCAAGTATATAACCATGATAAACTAAGAATGATATAATTGCAAATTTAAACAAGTAGAGCAAAGTCATAATCAATATATTGAAATAGAGCAAAGTCATATTCATAATATTGAAGAACAATGATGAACAAATGAAGAATAGTAGAGGAATTACCAAGAATCCTCTTGACAGATCCAGAAACCAATTGAAGATTGACTCCTTCTAGTTCTAATCATATGTAGCTATGTTAAACTAGAGATCTAGTTGATGTGGTGGCTCTAGGGCTTGATCAGAGACTCTCCTCCTTAGATGAATGAATGAATTAGGGTTTGAGAATGAGAATGAGAATGCCTCCTCCAGGGGCCAGGGGGCCTGCTTATATAGCCCTTCCAAATGAACGTGGGCCATCAGATCAAACCGACCTTAATCGCACGGTTTTCCTTAATCTTTTAGGTCGGTGGAGCATAATCCGTGAGGCAGGGCCTGATTGGCTAATACAACAGGGCGGGCGCCCTAGGGGGGAGGGCGGGCGCCTTGCCCCCAGGCCCGCTTGACCTCCCATTCGTTCACGTGGCTTCTGGAGTCTTCTAGATGATAGAAAATTACCGCACACGTTAATATCTCTATGTAAACCTGATGTATGGTCCTTTCCTCCATATTTCCTAATAACCCCCTATAGAAATAGACAAACACCAAAACTCATGGAATTCTGTCAGATAAAACCCTAAGTCTGGGTGTTGGTTGCATTTGGATCCTTTTCTTTATTTATTTGATGATTAAATTTGATACTTAAGGACCGTCAATAGGGTACTCGGTATAATGAATGCCATAGCTCGAAGCACCTTTGAGATAACGCAACACTCTCTCAAGTGCTTGCCAATGTGCATCTCCCGGGTTAGATACAAACCGGCTCAGTTTGCACACAACATATTGTTGACTCTTCTTAGCGTCACTACCTAGGATTGTCAGTCCTTGGCACAGCACTAGAAATGCTTGTGTGACACCAGAAGTGGCAAACAGTTTTACCACAAGCGGACGGTGGTCAATGTAGCACTTCACTAGGAGTATTCTAGGTATTGTATTTTCCACGGGGAACGAGAAGTGGACTAACTAGACCAATTGAGTCATCGGATGATGATCAAAGGGCTTAGGATTGGGTAGAGAGGTATTTCTAGTATTTGGCTTCTGGCTAAGCTATCCTAAGTATACTTGAGAGTTAACTTCCTTTCTACTGTGGCCGATAGGTGAAAAGGGTGTGGCGAAACACTTCCCTAGGCAGCTACCATGCAGGCCAACTATTATTTGCAACTTGCCTAACAACACACTAAAGAGAACTCCTAATGTCTAGAAGAAGCCTGTCATGCTTCACTGCTGGCGTTCTTCAGGTGCGACAAGAAGTGCACAAGGGAAGACTTAGTCTAGACACCACGTCTACACTAGTTCTACTACTCTAGACCCAGCTATGGTTTCGAGCACTTCACACAAGGCAAAGCAATGTGCCAGATAGGCCGGTTGTATACTTAAAATAAACTAAGATAGAAATTAAATACTATAAGTACTCAGATGAAAGGCAACTAGAAGGAAAACTTACTAGAAGACAAGCATCTGCTGAGGCGCTCCTGGAAGAAGACTCCCGACAAGCCAGGACTCCTCCTCGGGGAACTCCCTCTATTCTCACACTTAGCTAAGAGTAGCTCTTTCTAAGATACATCATGGTTAACTAGGCTCTCTAAGGGGGTATTTATAGGGGGAGATGGAGTAGGGGCTACTCCAGCGCCACGTCAGCGATTCGTGTGCTCCTTCTTCTCCACCGTTGGATCAAACCGACCTTGGAACCACCATATGATCAAGGGTTGGGAATTTCCATCATATGTTCATCATGGGGATGTCAGTGGGAGTGAACCGACTCAAGGTGGGCCCACATGACAGGTTGATTGACCGACCTATTGCCTCCATGTGGGTCCCACCAATCTTCTAGAAGATGCTGATGTCGGTGGGAGTGTGGGCCAGGTGGGGTCCCACCAAGTGTAGGTCGGCCGACCTACACTTTGGGGGGTTGGCCCACCACCTTGCTCCACATGTTGTCCCCACTTGTCATCTTCAATGTTTTGTTGATATCTGGTGGTTTGGTTCTTGATCATCTTTGCTTCATTTGAGCTTGATCAGGCTTGATTAGTGGCTGTTTGCTCCTACATCCAAATAATGACATGTACATATGGAACCAAGTGAATTGTACCTATGTCACTACTTAGTTGCTTGGTGTTATCCCTAAAACTTTAACCTTTGTTTTTTTTCGATACGAGGGATCTTCCCCATTTCCATTTCATCAACGGAAATACAGTTCGTACAAAGAGTTTAGATAGGATCAGAAATCTAGAGACCAACACTTACTACTACCCAAAAAGGACGAACTACAGCATTCTCAACTAATCTCTCAACGCCACCGGACAAAAGGAAACTAACCAGAAGGATTACATCCAGGGTAAAAGTAGACTTCCAGCTACTCCAGCAAAACAAAGGGTAGCAAAACAGCAACCACAGAGCCGTAGGACAATCAGTGGTCTTCGGCATCAGCATCTCTTCCGTTTATCACTTCTTGATCTTGGGGACCTTTAGCTTTACCCACCAATTGCAGCGCAATCTTCAGCATTGTCTCAGCACCAGCCGACAGTTCTTCCTTGTCCAGATCCTCATACAAACCTGCCCAATAAGAAATAAGCGAACATGCATGGCATATAATGGTGATAGGGCTTGTGACCTTTTTTCCTTGAAAGCAAATATTATTTCGCGTTTTCCAAATAGCCCAACAAATCGCAGCAATGCCAATTGCATGAAAATTTTGTCTATGAGGAAGCCACTTCTCACACCACATCCAGCATTGATTAAAATTTCTAGGCACATTCATTGCTCCTAGGGAAAAAGCAACAATCCCCCACACGGCTTTAGCCATAGAACATTGAAAAAGAAGATGAGAAACCGATTCATCTCGGTCGCAGAAAAGACAAGAAGGGTCGCCAGGCCATTTCCTGCGAATCATGTTATCTCTTGTAAGAATAGCATTGTTAGCCACCAGCCATAGAAATATTTTGATCTTAGCAGGAATTTTTCCTTTCCATATTTTTACAAAATAAGGACCAGCATCATTTTTTGTCAAAGCTTTATATACTGATTTCACTGTGAATTTTTCTTTCTTTCCCAGATTCCAAATGACCCTATCTTCATCATTATTCAGAGAGATTTTATTAAATTGACTCATTATATGACCCCAATCATCTCTTAAGTCATCAACCAACCATCTAGAAAAGCAAACCGAATTATGTCTAGCAGAAGCCACCGAAATATTAGGAAGAGAACACAACTTGAAAAGATCTGGGAAGAGATTCTCTAACGGTTTCTCCATCAACCAAGTATCTTTCCAAAATGAAGTTTTTTGCCCATTTTTGACAATCAATTTTCTACCTTGTAGATATAATTCTTTAATTTTCAACAAATCTGACCAAATGGCCGAATCATTTTGCTTGTGCTTCACAGTACATATAGAATCTTTTTTCAGATATTTAAAATTAACAATCTCTTGCCAAATCCCTTTTTCATTATCAAGTTTCCACCACCATTTCATCATTAGACTAATATTCATCTTCTTCAAATCTCTAATACCTAAACCACCTTTTTTTCCTATTTTTGCAAATCTTTGTCCAACTAACCAAGTGATATTTCTTTTTAGTCCCCCCTCCTTGCCAAAAAAAGGTTCTTCTGACCTTGTCAATTTTATCAATGATAGTCTTGGGAAGAAGATAGATAGACATATGATACACAGCAGTATTACTCAAGCTAGCATTAATAAGAATGTGCCTCCCAGCAATGGACATTAAACCCCCTTTCCAGACATCAAGCATTTTACTATTTTTTTCTACCAGAGGCATCCAATCAATCACATGTAACCGGCTCGGACTAACTGGTACACCAAGATATTTGATGGGAAAAGTTCCAATTTGACAGTTAAAAATCTCAGCATACTTACTAGCCCAGTTATCTTCATCATTTATAGTTAAAACTTCACTTTTATAGAAATTAATTTTGAGACCAGCCATCATTTCATACATATAGAGTAAAAGCTTCATGTTTCTTGCTCCTTGTATACTATGTTTCAAACAAATTATGGTGTCATCAGCATATTGTAACACAGCTACCCCTTTATCAATAATGTGATCAACTAAACCAGTGATTAATTCATTTTTTTGTGCTTTATGAATCATCCTGGACAAACCATCTGCTACAAAGTTAAAAAGCAAAGGAGATAAAGGATCACCTTGTCTTACTCCTTTAAAGCTCTTGATGTAAGGTCCAACCAAATTATTCAATTTCACACTTACAGTTCCTCCAGATACCACTTTCTCAATCCAATGACACCACTTTTGATCAAATCCTCTAGCTACCAGACATTCAAATAAGAATTTCCAATTGACTTTATCATATGCTTTCTCAAAATCCAATTTCAGAATTACTCCCATCTGTTTTTTCCTTTTGGTTTCATGTAGGATTTCATGTAAGATCATCACCCCATTCATAATATTCCTTTCTTTCATGAAGGCAGTTTGATTTTGATGAATCAACTTATCAGCCACTCTCTCCAATCTTAATGTTAATGTTTTGGTAACAAGTTTGTATAGACAGTTCAACAGGCAAATTGGTCTAAATTGTTGAATTTTAGAAGCTTCAGAAACCTTTGGTAATAAGGTGATGATTCCATAGTTGATTCTTGAAATATCAATTGTATCATTATAGAATTCCTCAAAAAGCTTCAACACATCTGTTTTAACAATACTCCAGCAAGCTTGAAAGAATTCAATTGGAATTTTATCCGGTCCTGCTGCTTTATTTTTTTCCATTTGAAAAAGAGCCTCTTTAATCTCTGATTCAGAGAAAGGCCTTATCAACAATTGATTTTCTTCTGCAGATACTTGTTCTAATTCATTCCATAAACTTGAATCAATATGAATATTATGGTCATCAGCAGGCCCAAATAACTCTGTATAATATTCAGTGGCATGATTTAACAAATTCTCATCTCCTTCAATAACATGACCATCACTCTCAAGAAAAAGAACATTATTTTTTCTCTTCCTTCCATTAGCAATGCTATGAAAGTATTTGGTATTATTGTCACCTTTCAACAACCATTGTTCATGACATCTATTTATCCAGTAAGTTTCCTCTTGATCCAACAGCTGTAAGGACTCCTTAGTCAGCTACATTTTTTCTCTAACTTGTCCATCAGATAAATCACCCATGTCTTCTAAAGATTCCAAGTTTGATAGTTTTTCACTTATAAGTTTCCTTTGTTTCCTCAAATCTCCCTGCAGACTAAAACCCCATCCTTTAAAGTACTGCTTAATCAATTTCAACTTTTGCTGTATCTTATCTAAAGAAGTTCTAGCATTGCAGGGTTTGGACCAAATCCTTTCTACAGCTTCCAAGAAGTCTGGATTATGTAACCAGCTAAGTTCAAATTTGAATTGAATAGGGGTCTTAGGTTTTTGCAAACCAGAAGATAGAATTAAAGGATTGTGATCAGAGATCTCTCTAGGGAGTCTTTTAACCATAACTGTGGGAAACATTTCCTCCCAGTCTTTGGAGACTAGAATTCTATCCAACTTTTCTAAAATAGGATCCTCCTGATTATTAGACCAAGTAAACAAGCCTCCAGTCATTATAATTTCTTTCAATTCATAGAAGCCAATCAAGGAATTGAACAAACTAGAAAATTTATTCAGTCCATGAGGTTTATTTCTTTCATTTGCATATCTCAAAATATTAAAATCACCTCCAATAATAATAGGTTCAGTATTTCTAGAACAAAAGGAAGAGAGTTCAGCCAAAAATTCCATTTTACTATCATCATGAGAAGCCCCATACACTACTCACAGATTCCATTTCTGTTTTAACTGTTTGTCCCACAGGTTAACTTGTAACATGTATTTTCCTTGCTGAAAAGATCCAACATCATAAAGCTCAATTCTAACCCCCACAAGGATGCCACCTGATTTCCCATTTGATGAGTTATAAAGCCACAAATAATCATCAAAGCAATCAAACTTTTTAAGCAGTTTTTGTTCACAATCCTGAACCATAGTTTCTTGAAGTCCAATGAAATGAAATCGGTATTGATATATAAGATCCTTCAAGAAAGTAGAGACTCCTTTTTTCCTCAGACCTCTACAGTTCCAAATCAACCCTTGTATATTCATTTTTTAACTTTCTTATGTTGTTTGGTGAGAGTAGCTTTACTAGGTTTTCTCCCTTTTTTATTTTGTGCACCAGGATTTTCCTGTATGCTTTTCTTTTATTTAGTCATTGAGGAAAGCATTAAGCTTCTCCTTCTATCCCTTTTTTTCTTCCTAGATTCAACCAAAATGAAATCCTCTATTTCAGAAGACTCATCTTTGTGCCATTCAATAGCTAACACATCACTTCCTTCCTGGTTCCCTTCAACTGATTCAGTTAGGGGATTCTTATTTTTGCACAATTGTTTATAATAAAGATCATCTCTTACTTTTTCTAGGTCTTTAATCACATTAAATGTGTCAAAATCCTCCTCTTCTACTACAATACCCATACAAGAAGTAATAGCAGCAAGTTCTTCATTTGGTAAAACAGAAAAAGAATTATAGTTTGAAGAGTTACCTTCCAGATTAGCCTTCTGAGCCCTCTTTTCAGCTTTCTCCATAGTATGGACTGTTGTATCTTTCTTGAGCCTTTCACTCCTCCTTCTTTCTTGAACTTGAGCTGCTTCAACATCATTTTCCATTTTGTGGTTGGGTTGATCTAGAGCCTCTACAACCGAAGACTCCTTGTCAAGCTCCATACCAACACTTTCTTGAGTTGTAATTATATTATCATCAGGTATGAAAATCTCAGGAGAACACACAGATTGAGAAGCTTTCACAATGCTTGTATGTCCTTCAACCTCAGTGATACCAGTCAAAACTTTCTCAGTTGGCTTTTCAATATTCACAGCATTGATCTCATTCACAAACCAGATTTGTTCAGAAGGTTCCCCTAGAACTTGCTTGGAAGTTTGACCCTCAGTTTCCAGACCAGCCAACATAGATAGTTTGATAGCAAAAGAGTCATTGTCAGAATCTGAGTCCTCAAAGTTATCAGGAATGTGAACTCTTTCACCATCATCATTGCTGACATTCTTCTTGTGAATTTTCTGGGCATCTGCCATCAGCTTAGATGGAGCCTTACTTGTTGTATCCATCTTAGAAGGAGCAGCCCAGCACACTGCCTGTTTACTGCCTTCTGTCACAGTTTTCTTAGGCTGGTCAGAATCATCCTGAGATGAAGTATCTCTGTTATCCTGCTTCTTGTTCTCATCTTGGTCAGATTTGTTTCTCTTAGCAGGAGGAGGTAAGTCAGGATCACCCACCATAATCCCACTTTTGAGAACTTTAGAACCATTGTCTAATCCAACTTCTCTTTCAAAGCCAAAATCAATCAGATACATTCCCAAAAAGCTTTCAGCAGATTTAGGTACCCTTGTCACATCTCTACAAGCAATCTTGAGCCTCACATAATCATATCTATATCTTGACCCTTCATCAATCTCAATCACTTTCCCCACTAATCCACCAACTTTGGCTAAAGTGAGAATGGATCTTTGGTCAGCAGGAATACCAGAGACTCTAAACCAAGCAGTTTGCAGCACACCTTTGGCCCCTACAGCAGGAGACCAAGCTTCTATCTTAATTTGAGCATCATTTTTCAGAGTAAGATTTTTTATATGGCTCCATTCATTAACCATCTTAGCAGTTGGAAATCGAAGCAAGAATTTACTGTCAGCTATAGGACGAGCTTTCCACCGCCAAGCATCAGCACCAATCAAATTCATGAACTCAAATTCAATATTTTTTGCATTGGCATTACCACTGGTCACAGTAATAACAGCAGTACTAGCTTTTTCCAAAGCCACCCTAGGATCAATACACTCTTCAATATAAAAGAAACTCTGTTCTTCCACTTGAGTAGCACATAATTCAGGACCATAATTCCAGGGGAGGCATTTTTTGCATTCAAAAGTGCTATGATTGTAAAAGCCACAAATCTCATACAGAATTCTACGGCAATCTTTAGCAGTATGATTAGAAAGACCACATCTATCACATATAACAGTATACTGGTCATCAGAATGAGAAGATTCCTGGAGAGCAGAAGCATTTTTTGTACCTTCACACTTCTGGTGATCATTTTTCACAGCAACCTCATCCTCTTTGAACATCCCCTTATCTTGTTTGTCATCATCAAGAGGTCTTTTTCCTTCCCACTTAGCCTTAGTCATCTCTGACTCCATAGCAGTTTTGTCCATCTCCTCTCCACCACTAGGTCTATTCTCCACTGCCTCATCACTAGCTATCCCTTCATCTTTTCTTTTCCAAGAGTTTTGCCTCCCACCAAATCCTCCAAACCCTCTCCCACGCCCACCACCTGCAAATCCTCCTCGACCATAACCAAAACCACCACGGTCTTGCCCAAAGCCACCACGATTGTAGCCGAAACCCCCTCTACCGCCACGACCTTGAGCAAAACCTCCTCGATCAGATCCAAATCTCCCTCGGCTGGATCCAAAGCCTCCACCCCAACCATCTCCCCGCGATTGCATCTCCACCACAACCGTAGGAGCCGGATTGGCTCGCACCACTGCCGCAAAAGAACGAGGTCTCGCACCTTTCCACAGATGCCCTACGAATTTAGCTAGATTGGGGGTGGGAAGAGAGGGGGATGAGATGGAGTTGGGGTTTTCTGCCTCAGAAGAGCCCCTCCCGATTCGGGTGAGAGAATAAGTATCAGGTAGAGAAAAGAGCCCCGTCTCGGAGTCCCTTTTACCCTTATACCCCTCCACTATCGGGTGGATTTCACTGGGCTTCACAGAAGGATGTGGTCCTAAAATTCCAGGGATCACCCTCACTTTAGGCGGTCTCCGAAACCATTTCTCAAATCCCCCAATCCCCTGTTCCCGCCTGAATTGAACAAAATCATCAGAAACCAAATCTTCGTAACTCTTAGTCCTACGATAAGAATTCCAGTGTAAACGAATTGGAGTATCTTTGATTTTCAGAGTATCTACAGAAACTTCTTCAAATGGAAAATCATGTTTCCCAATCGTAAAACGAAGTTTCGGATCATGATCAACAAAAGGAGGCCCAAATTTTCTCTGTTTCGACCCAAATCGAATGGAATCACGAATGGAAGGAAAATCAGAATCACAAAAATGAATACCTCGTCGTCGTAGAGACGAGGTCATCGGAGATCGAGAAGAAGCTCCATCACCTGATCCAGAACGGGATCCACACCTATGTGAGATGTCCTCTGGACCCGGATCCCCCTCATGATTTCCCCGTCGGCGGACCTCCGATGAGATCGCAGGGTTGTCCCATCGGCGAGGCCCCGACGGGAAGTCCTTCCCCTCCCCTGCTTGCGCAACTGCACACCCGGCTCCCTCTGGATGCTTCCATGGCGCAGAGATTCCCCGTCGACGGTGCTCCAGAGAGGAGTCCTCCCGCTCGCCTAGACCCGACTCCCCTGCCTGCACGGGCCGCTGCTCCGTCGCCTTCGTGGCGTCGCTCACGGTGGACGCGGCGGCGGGCGCGGAGGTTGGACCGGCGGGCACAGAGGTCGGGACCGCACAAACGATGCACACTTCCTTCATGCACATTTCCAACTTTAACCTTTGTTGACGGTTTTAGTGGTAAAAAATCATAGTGAAAGTACCGTCAACAAGATCCCCCACACTTGAGTCTTTACTCGTCCTCGAGTAAAGGTTAGAGACAAGTTAAAGATCATGGTGCATATAGTTGTATTCAGGACATAGCTCATGCAAATGGGTTATGTGGTAAGTGTCTAGCAAATTCCCTTGGGAAGTTGATAAGAGGAACAGTACTAAGACAAAATCAGCTCCCAAACTTCTATTCTTGGTACTTCGAGTTTTCATGATAGTTCAAAAGAAAGCACATAGTTTATTCTGACTCCTCATTTATCACTCTCTCAAACCCCTCAATTTGTAAAGCCATCTTACCAAGGCATAACTGTTAGCCCTTCTTGCTACATCCTACATCTATTATCCGTGGTGTAACAATTCACTTGGTTCAAATATTAAGATGTTAACTTAGTACTATTAAGATGTTAACAATTCACGTCGGTGTTCTTTGTTGTGCACTTAGTACTATTAAGATGTTAACTTAGCACTAATACTTGATCCGATCGAACCAAGTCTTGATTGTTTGCTCGGGACGAGCAAAGGTTAAGTTTGGGGGATCTTGTTGACGGGAAATAAGACCAAGTTCTATATACTCAAAAGCCCGTCAACAGTCCTCGATTGAAGGAAGATAATCATCACATGAACATATTTATCACTAATAGAGTTCCCCTAGTACTCTTAGCTTGTTCAATGCAGGGAAGAAGGAAATGAGCCCTGTGGGCCCCATAACCCAGGTCGACCGACCGGGTTTGGGCCCACCAGGGGCTCCCCTCCATGGCATGAGCCATGGCATACTCCAAGGAGTCAATCCCAACCCTTGGATCCAAGTGTGCTTGCTCTCAACGGTTCAAACAATTAGCACATGGATCCTTGGGCCTACATGGAAACAAGCAAGTGTGCAACTAGACTCAATTTTGGACAACACTTCACATGACAAGTGGGGACACCACCAGGAGGCTAGAAGTGGGCCAGGGGATCCAAAGGTCGGTCAGCCGACCGACCAATGGGGTGATGCCACCTGGCCCAACCTCCCACCAACTTAAGGATCTTCTAGAAGGTCAGTGGGACCCACTGTCAGCCAATGGGCATGTTGGCCGACCGACATGTGGGCCCCATTTAGAGTCAATTCACTCCCACCAACCTTCCTCATGTGTGCCCATGCTCCAACCGTCCATCTAAGGCGGTTGGGAAGTCGGTGCATCCAAGGGTGGAGAAGGAAGGAGCACGCTGATCGCTGACGTGGCACCCCCTCTCTCACCCCTATATAAGGAGGGGTCCTCCACCTCCATCAAGGCATCTCTCACATCTTCCATCTATCATTTCATTTCCTTGGGAGATCAAGTGTAGTGTAGTCTAGTCTAGAGTGAGAGTTAGAGTCGAGTCGAGCGAAGCTCGGGTCTCCGGAGCTGTCTTCTAGAGAGTCTGGTATAGCTTCTAGAGATTAGTGTCTTCAACACCTTGTGTGTGTTCCACTACCATTACGGGCTTTGGCTATTTATGTGATAGTTGAAGTTATAAGACTAGTGTAAGCGAGGTGCTTAGGCTAGCGCTTATTAGTGGATACCACCGTATCAAACATGTTAGCGGGCGGCGGCGAAGCGTGATAGGCCCGTGCTTCCCAGTAGGTTCTATTCACGTCGGGTACGGTCTGTAGGCGCCCATAAGACAAAGGTCTGCTTGGATAGGAGTTTTGTCCTCCTATTGCAGTCGACTTCCCACCACACAAGACTGTTTGGATACTAGTCTAGTTGAGTCATTTACATTGATTAGGATTAGAACACAGAAGTAGAGTTAGATACATAGGAGTCCTTACTCACTCGTTGTCCTCCCACCTAGCTAGCTCACTACCAGTTATCTTTACTTATCTTTATCTGACTTATCTACTATTCTATCTTGCTATTCTTATCCCCCTATTAGCACTAGTGAACTTAGACTGAGTAGACACAAACCACGGATATCCTTCCATATATTTATCAGAGAGTCTTAGTCCGCTTCCCATGAGCGAACTATAAATTACGACACTGTGGATACTCACCACGGTTGAAGTGCTACAGCGGTACCTGTGCGCTTGCAGAGTTACCCTTGGTACGTCTTGTGTCACCGCTAGAATTTAGCGTTGCTTAGCATTTGTGGAGCCGTTGCTCAGGGTAGACTGACACCCTATCCTAGTAACAACTCAGGCTTGCAATTAAGCAGTGCTGGTTAGGCACCACCATTTCTAGATACTCGTCACATCTTACTCTAGCCGGTGTGCGTTAAGATTTGCCAACAAGCATTTCTGGCGCCGTTTGCAAGGGAAGCGTCGTACTAGGAATCTCTAATAAATTGGAATCCATGGTCTACTCTAAAATCTAAGTATCCATTAGTGTTAGGGGCTTACCCTTCACTTGTCTTGTTTCTCGTTATCGTGAATCTAGACAGTGCATGAGCGGTTTTCAATTACCGCCAAACTTTGTTCAAGATCCTGAGCAATTGTTTAGGAGAACTAGACGCCATCAGGTTTCTCCTCAAAGGTCCATCTCAGAGACTGAACCGCTCGTGGAAGGAAGTCCTGCACCAGTTGTTGAGGCAGTCATGGCCCAAAAGACCATCGCTGAGTTCTCATCCCCGTCAGCCGACTTTGTCGCTACGGGCCCGAACTTGAACTTGATTGATGCGACCTTTGAGCTCAAGCGTGCACTGATCAACATGGTGCAAGCCAATCCATTCTGTGGGAAGCCACATGAGGATGCCAATGACCACCTTCAACACTTTTTGGAGGTGTGCAACACTTTCACTGTTAAGAACGTCACGGCGGACGCCATCCGCCTTCGCCTTTTCCCATTTTCACTCTTGGGGAAGGTGAAGCAGTGGTTCTACGCCAACAAGAGCGAAGTGACAACTTAGGACAAGTGTGCCAATGCTTTCCTCAAGAAGTTCTTTCCAGCGGGCGAGACCAGTGCCCTGCGTGGGAAGATTTTGAGCTTCCAGCAACAGTCCCACGAGACGATTCCTGAAGCATGGGAACGTCTCAATGAGTACATTCGTGCTCATTATTCAAGGTTTCTACCATGGGCTAACTGACATGGCCCGTAGTCACCTTGATGCCTCAGCTGGAGGGGCATTCTTGTAGAAAAATGTCAGGATGTCAAGGACCTCATTGAAAAGATGGTCATCAACCAAGGATGGAAGGAGGAGCGCCTCTAGCCCAAGAAGAGAGGTGTCCATGCCCTAAATGAGGTGGACATGCTCTCTGTCAAGATGGACCTCCTTATGAAGAAAATAGAGGAGTCTTCCTCTAAAAAGAGAAGTGAGGCCATCTAGACCCCTGCCGCTGTTCGTGCTGTGGAAACAGATCCATGGTGTGAGGTATGCGGAGGAGATGATCACTCGGGCAATAACTGTCTCGAGACCCAGGAGAAGGTGAACTACATCAACAACAACTTGAACAACGGGAACCGGCCCCAACAACAACAATGGAGTTCACGCCCCTTCTACCAAGGCCAAGGTATGGGTTACAATAACAATTCTGGTAATTCCTTTGGTAACCAACCTTCTCTTAGAGATGTTGTGCTAGGCTAAACTAAAATTAATGATAGTATCAATAAGAGAATTGTGGCTAATGACAAGATCCTAGAAAGCCTTAGTGAGAAAATAGACAGCTTTAATTCTGCCATTAAGAATCAATTGAGCTTTAGTAAAATGTTAGAAACATAGTTAGCTCAATTAGCGGCAGCTGCCCATCATATGAGCAAGGTAGGATCCTAGGGAAACCTAAGGACCCGCTTGAGTCTGTTAAAATAGTCTCTACGAGGTATGGTAAGCCACCGGTCTCTTCAAATTGGGGATATCTCCTTGATCCCCTGTTCATCACAAAGAAGGACGATGTTGACGGTTCTTAAGTATCAATTTTAATCATGAAATAAATAAGGAAAAGGACCAATATACAAACAACACCTAGAATTAGGGTTTGATCTGATAGAATTCCACGAGTTTTGCTGTTTATCTATTTCTGCAGGGGGTTATCAGGAAATATGGAAGAAAGGCCCACACGTCGGGTTTACATACAGATATTAACTTGGGCGCCAATTTTCCTTGGTCTAGAAGGTTGCAGAAGCCACACGAACGAGTGGGAGGCCGAGCGGGCCCATAGGCAGGGCGCCCGCCCACCTATGGTGGCCAATCAGAGTGCATCACGCGGATTATGCTCCACCGCCTTTGAGGATCAAGGAGAACCATTCAATCAAGGTCGGTTTGATCCGACGGCCCAGATTCATTTGAGAGGGCTATATAAGCAAGGCCCCTGGCCCCTGGAGAAATTGAATCCCCATTATTCATTAGCATATTTTCTAGAGAGGATTTAGAGAGAGAGTTTCCTTTAGGGTTCCAACCTCATAGGGCTTAGCATCCAATGTGAGAGTAGAATTAGTTCTACTAGATTGAGAGATATAGAGTGGAGGTGTAGATCGGAGGAAGCCTGGCCTGTCGGTGTCTACTCCGAGGTTGTACCTACGGGATCAAGTCTCCTAACCCGAGGCTTGCTCTTAGGATTTGTTGATATTTGGGAACGCAATAAGGAATTGATCCGCAAGCGCACGGATATCGGTGAGCGCTTCACCCGGGAAATTATCCAGAGTATCGTATTTATTTTTTTACCACTAGGAGAAAGAGTGCATCTGACTAACCGGTCTATTACTACTAATCCTTTAGGCAACAAAGAATGTTCTCGATGTGTGTGATAAATAGAGAAGACTGCAACCGTAGTCTCCTTCTAACCTTGGTAAGCATGATCTACTGTTCTATCGGGGAGGCTAATGGAATCTAGACACCACAAAGGATGTTCAACCCGCACCTATAAACCCTATCCTTCCTGCTAACGAGATATGGTCTGCAAAGGTAACTCAGAATTGTCACGTTCCTCACTACTACCACAGTCCAGCTAGTCAAGGAATATCTATGAGTACCCTAGCCTAAACACCACGTTTATGCCAGCAATGATTACTCTAAACTCTATGTGAAGAGATTAAAGTAAACTCATAAACCAAAAGAACAATAAAACAAGAACTTACTAGAATTTAGAAGTAGAAATACTGAAGAATCCTAGGAGCAAGCCTCGGGTTAGGAGAACTTGATCCCGCAGGTACAAGCTTGGAGTAGACACCGACAGGCCGGCCTTCCTCCAATCTACACCTCCACTCTATCTCTCTCAATCTAGTAGAAACTAGAAGATCTATTTCTACTTACATTGGTTGCTATGCCTAAAAAGAAATATTATTTAGAGAAGAGGTTTTCCTTCGAGGGCACCCCTCAATCTCTATGATAACTTCTTGTCTTCTCCAGGGGCCAGGGGGGTCTCCTTATATAGTCCTCCTCCTCTATGCGTTTTTGGGTCGGTAGGCGAGGTGGTACTACATTATCTTCGATCCATTAGGTCGGTGGAACATCGTGTGCGAAGAGAGTCCCGAACGGAGTACAGGAGGGGGCGGGCGCCCTGGCCCTGGCCCCTTTCGGCCTCTGCTTTCTTCCCGTGCCTTCTGGAGTCTTCTAGTTGGTAGAAAATCACGCGGTGCGTTGATATCTCTATGTAATCCCGACATGTGGGCCTTTCTTCCTTATTTCCTGATAACCCCCTGCAGAAATAGATAAACTACAAAACTCGTGGAATTCTGTCAGATCAAACCCTAATTCTAAGTGTTGGTTGCATATTGGTCCTTTCTCTTGTTTATTTGATAATTAAAATTGATACTTAAGAACCGTCAACAAATACCCCCATACTTAGGCTTTTACTCGTCCTCGAGAAAAGGATGGTTAAGAAAAATAACTGGGGTAAACATTTAAAACATTCTCTTTATAATTGCAGGGTGTTAAAAATCACTGTGTACTATAGTCAGGGAAGTATATGGTTAAGAGTAAAGATCCTTTCTTCTCAATCCTGTCACTTGGAGTTTTTGTATATTTTTGAAAGAAAGTTAGCATACCTTTTTCCTCATAGGTTCTTCTCAGATCACTCATTATCTTTTATATATCTCACTGAGGTTGTTTTCATTTGCAAAAATTCTCAAGCATACTTACTTTGCATTTATTGCCTGATCAAAACAGGATCCGAGGAGGAGAATGTCATACTCTTAGATCAAAGACTTTGGAAATTAAAATCTTTGTCAACTCTTGCTGGCATATTGCTTATTAGAGGGACCATGGGCTATCATTTTCTCTCTCTCTTTTTTTAAGTGGATACCGAGGTATCCCTAATTCTACTGCCGGACACTTGTCCATTTTTTCTGCGAGGTTGTCGAGCACTTGCTCCTTTTTATTTCCTCGAAATATCTCTATTTTTGCATAGCCCATGCCTCTAATGCAATAATACTTCGGAAGAGTGAATCTTTCTGAATAAACGTCTTGATCTTAGGAGCATGATAAATCTCTCAACAAGGGTCTAACTCATTTTGAACAAACTCAATACAGAGTAGATAGCTTTTATAATCATAATTAATACTTTTAGTTTTTTATTAGGCATATAAAACACTGAGGATGGTAGCTAGAATTTTAAAGATTTTGAAATGAATTCTCCAAGCAACAAAGATAAGAATAAGAAATTCATACTCTACCATCTCACATTCCATAATGACTTAAGTAACACAGGGTTTTAAAATGATTTTATAGTAGTTGCAAGTTTTCAGGAAATATCACAGAATGAGATTAATCATGATTAGAAATATTTGTATCATGTCGGAAACAGTATTCTGCATAATCAAGATATGTGTATGTGTAAAGTAAAGTGTGCAGAGTGTGTACCTGAATCGTGGAGTGGTGTAGTCGGAGTGTGTTTGGCATGTTGAGGGATCTCCCCCATACTTGTTTTCTGCTTTCTTGTACAAAAATAAAGTAGAGACACACAAGACATAATAATAATAATAATACTCTTTATTAATCTTGAGGCATTTATTACAAAAGTCTAGTAGTAAACTGATAGCAAACTGATGATAATAGTAAACCTAAACCAAATTTAAAGATAGATAACTAAGATGCATTGCCTCAAGGTCTAATCTAGATAACTTAGCGGCGCTCTAATTCCTTAATCTTCTTATTGGCACTAGCAAGATCCTGCCTAAGGCCTAGTATAACGGTGTTGTGGTTAGAGAGCTGTCTAGTGAGGGAATTAATCGAGGACTGGAGGTCTATGATAACTCTGTCTAGTCTACGAACGTCCTCATCAATATCCATTATAGTCTTGCGACGCTTCGGAGGTGTCTCAAAAGCATTGAAAGCGTGCTTCGGGGCTGCCTTTGGAGGGATGAAACGGACTTTGGTTGCTCTAATCCCTACGAAGTAAGGCCTTTCCTCCTCTGTAGTGTAGCGAATACTGCTGATCTCGCCGCTCCGGTTGGTGTTGACTCCAACGACCCTCTCATTGGGTCTAGGTGGAAGGATCCTTGTGCCGGTTGGCACCTTGATGGTGGTCTTCGTCTTGGATGATGATCCCTTGAGGAGTAGGGGTTGTGGCGGTGCGGTGAGAACTAGTTGAGCATGATAGGATTGGGCGGAGCTGCGTTGGCGTAATGGCATGGCTTCGAGCTGTCGCTCTGTGTTGGCCGGGACGAGAGCACGGGCATCGGGGTCTTCCACAGGCTCCATGTTGAGGTTGAAGGGGACGACTTCCCAATCATCGTGGTACTTCTCGGCCAATGGAGCAGCAAGGAACTAATCAAGCTCTAATTGAAGGTGAGAAGGCTTGGTGGCTTGGTGTTTGAAAACCGAGGTCAGGGGTGTGTTTATATAGGGGTCAAAAAGTGCCTCTATGGGTTGTTCGGGTTGCTCCCGTCGATGTGCGTGCGAAACTTTCCATCTGAGGGATTATTCGGATTACCATAAGTGCATTTTCCATAACAGAGAAAATCGATACCGAGGGGGAACAGGAGCTGGGCGCCCGCCCACCTGATCTGGGCGCTCGCCCTCTCTCTAGCCCCTCTGTGGGCCCACTTTCTCGAGCGCGTTTCTAGATGCAAAATTATTTAGAAAAATATATGTATGACCCGAAAACGTCAGATTAAAAGTGTCGGGCTCTAATTCTCCATGGGAAGGTAAAAATGGACTACGTCTATTTCTTCTAAATCTTTATTGGGCTCTAAAAATAATTTAAGACGTTGACCATTTACCTTGAATAACGTACCTTCGTCATTTTGAAGTGTGATAGCTCCGTGGGATGATGAATTAATTACCTTGAATGGTCCTTCCCATTTGCTCCGGAGTTTTCCATGCCCGAAAAGCTTCACCCTGGAATTAAAAAGTAATACCTTATCTCCGGGTGTGAACTCCTTCTTCCTGATTCTCTTGTCATGCCACCTTTTCACTCTCTCTTTGTAGATCTTTGAGTTGTGATATGCTTTCTCTCGCCATTCTTCCAATTCTGATAGTTGCATTCTTCTATAATCTCCAGCAAGATCTAGGTCCATATTCCATCTCTTTATGGCCCAGTGTGCTTTGAACTCTAGTTCAATGGGTAGATGACAAGTCTTCCCGTACACCAATTGGTATGGAGACATTCCAATTGGGGTCTTGTATGCTGTCAGGTATGCCCAGAGTGCATCGGGTAACTTGTCTTTCCACGCCGTTCCCATTTCATTTACTGTCTTCTAAAGAATATTCTTGATTTGTTTGTTGGAAGTCTCTGCTTGGCCACTTTTCTGAGGATGATAGGGGGTAGCGACGTTGTGACGGATTCCATGTTTTGATAGATATTGCTTGAAGTGTTTGTCGATGAAGTGTGCTCCTCCATCACTTATCACTACTCTGGGGACTCCAAATCTTGGAAATATAATTTCTTCAAACATCCTCTTTGAACTGATATTGTCGGCATGCTTGCAAGGTAATGCCTCTACCCACTTGGATACGTAGTCAACTGCCACCAAGATGTACTCACACTTCTTTGATGGAGGAAATGGACCCATATAGTCTATTCCCCAGACATCAAAGAGCTCAATCTGAAGGTTGTTGGCGAGTGGCATTGCATCCCTTGTATTTATGTTTCCGTGCCTTTGACATGGCCCACATCTTCTGATATATTGCTTCGTGTCTTCATACATTGTAGGCCAGTAGAATCCACACGGCCAGATCTTTGAATGTGTACGGAATGCTCCATAGTGACCTCCATATGGTGATGAATGACATCTGTCGATGATCTTCCATCCTTCCTCAGTGGTCACACATCTCCTGAGTAAGCCATAAGAGCATACTTGGAAGAGGTATGGCTCATCCCATATATGTGAACGACTTTCTTGAATAAGCTTCTTCTTGTTTGCTCCTGGTGGTACATACCCTGAAACCATAAAATTAACAATATCTGCATACCAAGGGTCAGACCCGTTAATCCCGTAGAGCATGTCGTCCTGGAGTGAATCACTGATGGGGGTTTCTTGTGGACTCTTAAAATACATTCTAGACAAGTGATCTGTAACAGAATTTTCTACTCCCTTTTTATCTTTTATTTCTAAGTCAAATTCTTGGAGTAATAAGATCCATCTAATCAGGCGAGGTTTAGCATCTTTTTTAGAGAGCAAATATTTTAGTGCAGCATGATCAGTGTAAACAATTATTTTAGCTCCAACAAAATAAGATCTAAATTTATCAATGGCAAAGACAACAGCCAGAAGCTCTTTTTCAGTGGTTGCATAGTTAAGTTGAGCTCCTGTCAAAGTTTTACTGGCATAAGCAATTGCATGATGCTTCTTATTTTTAGTTTGTCCCAATACTGCCCCCACAGCATAATCACTAGCATCACACATAATTTCAAAAGGCAACGACCAATCAGGGGGTTGAATGATTGGTGCAGAGATGAGTGCTTTCTTTAATAAATTGAAAGATGTTAGACATGCATCATCAAATTCGAAAGGAGCATCCTTGGCTAGCAAAAGAGTAAGTGGTCTAGCAATGAATGAAAAATCTTTTATAAATCTATGATAAAAACCAGCATGGCCAAGAAAGCTTCGAATTCCTTTTATATTCACAGGTGGAGGTAGTTGTTCAATTACTTCAATTTTAGCTTTGTCTACCTCAATTCCTCTTTCAGACACTAGGTGTCCCAGCACTATTCCTTCCCTAACCATGAAATGACATTTTTCCCAATTAAGGACTAAGTGCTTTTCTTCACATCTTTGCAAAACCTTGTCTAAGTTTTCAAGACAACTATCAAAAGTTTTTCCATAAACAGATAAATCATCCATGAAAACTTCCATAATCTCTTCAATCATATCAGAAAATATAGACATCATGCATCTTTGAAAAGAAGCTGGTGCATTACATAACCCAAAAGACATTCTACGGTAAGCATAAGTTCCATATGGGCATGTAAAAGTGATTTTGCTTTGATCATGAGGATGGATCGGGATCTGATGATACCCTGAATATCCATCTAAGAAACAGAAGAACGAATGGTTTGCTAACCGCTCTAGCATCTCATCTATGAAAGGTAAAGGAAAGTGATCCTTTCTCGTGGCTTTGTTTAGTTTTCTATAGTCTATGCACATCCACCATCCTGTGACGGTGCGTTGCGGAATTAGCTCGTTCTTTTCATTCATAATAACAGTCATGCCTCCCTTTTTAGGCACAACTTGTACTGGGCTTACCCACTCACTATGCGGCACAGGATATATAATCCCTGCATGCAGTAACTTTATAACTTCCTTTTTAACTACCTCTCTCATAGTGTTGTTAAGTCTACATTGGGGTTCTCGAGAAGGTGAAACAGAAGGATCTGTGGGAATACGATGGGTACAAATCATAGGACTGATTCCTGTAAGATCTTGGAGTGAGTAGCCAAAAACTGAGTGATGTTTCTCAAGAATGGTCATTAATCGTAGAGTTTGCTCCTGAGTGAGTTTATCACTAATGATCACAGGGAACTCTGGATTATTGTTTAGGAAAGCATAGGTAAGACCGGGTGGTAAACTTTTAAGCTCTATGGGGGGTCTAGGTGTTTCTGCAAACTCATCTAAGGGTTCCGGTTCAGTAGGTTCGGCTTCTTCTTCTGTGAAGAAAGGAGTTTCATCTTCTAAGTCTGGTTCATCTAAAAGCTCTAGAGATGCAGCCTTTACCTCCTCCATAGGATCAGGCAAAAGATATGACTCGGCCTTATTGTTTAAGGAGTGTGAAATTGTTATTGGGAATTTAAAAGTTTTTCCAAAAGAAATGTGCAGCTTTCCAGTATGACCTTCATAAAGGAGTCTTCTAAAAGGTTGTCCTATCAACAGGCCGAAGTCCCATGTATCAAAGATATAGAAGTTCAAATGAACCATGGAGCCTTCTACCATAAGAGGTAGGACATTGATAATTCCAAGACTGGGGACTAATCGTCCCGAAGATTCCTTTATGACCTTTGTTGTGGGGGTTAAGACAAGATTTTTAAATAATTTAAGTGCAAAAGATTCAGACATGATGTTGATCTCCACAACAGGATTATAAAGAGCATTAAATCGATCAGAATTATAAGCACTGCGTATAGTTATAGAGAGTGTGTCCAAACGGATCACATCAGAGGAAAGCTCTGATTCGTCCAACCATTCGCTACTCATGACTGAGATAAGCTCTCTTGTAACACCCCAGTGTTATGGTTGCACCAATCATGTGCATAGCATGAGCATCATCATCTACTCAAAGCATATCATGATCATCATCTCTCTTGAGCCATGTCATTCTATGCAAAAATGTGTTTTAATTGCTTAAATAAGCTTCCTATGCTTATGTTGGAGTGAACCATGCTTGTGTTTGTGCTCAATGCTTTGGTAATTAGTTTATCTATGCTTAACTTGGCCTTGGGAACAATGTTCATGTTGATCACTTCTCCAAAATAATCACTTAAGTCATACTTGTGTAACTAGGCCCTAGAAACCTCTTTTCCTTAGGCTTTTAAAAAGTGTTTCATAAGATGTTTGCATGTCAAAACTTCCTACAGCAAAGTTGTAGCAAATTTTATAAGGAACAAAAGTTGTTTTATGGCCATCTCATGAAAATGATCACAAATAGTTCAAAAGTGGTCCACAAGGCAGATTTGGGGCTGTTTCCAACACTTAGAAAATTTTCTAAGTCTTGGAACGAAACCAGTTTGCTCGATCGATTTTGAAAACTCTATATCTCTCAATCCCGGCCGATCTGGCCTTTGCTCTAGTTGACAAAGTAGAACTCGTTTGGAACTCCAACTTTGTCAACTGCATCATCTTCTAACTCGGTCTGGTTTGGGAGATAATCATCGGTGAAGTTGCTCTGTCAGACTGTCACCGTTTCTTCTGAACCGAAGCCGAGCTCGCCGTCGTGGATGGCCAGAGCGCCACCTGTCCGCCAGATGGCGCCCGTACGCCGGCGATGGCCCCGCTCGTCAGGTCGACGGCGTTGGCATGGACGCCACGGCGCCCCGCACTCAATCAGCGCCCGTCCATTCTCCTCCTCCGCTCTCTCGCGCTCGCACGGGCGGAAAACGCCGTCGCCATTGCCGCCGAGAGCTTCGCCAGCTCCTCGCGCCCTCGCCTCTGCGCCTTGCTTCGCCTCCGAGCGCCTCCAAGTCCGCCTCGAGCTCCTCCATCTTCTCCACCCATCAGTTGGACGAGATCTCCCCGAGATGAGCGGCATTTCGCGGCCACCGCGACACCGATTCCGGCGAACCTCGCCGCTGCTCTACCCTTGCTCCCTTTCTTCTCTCTGGGTAGCGTTAGGGTCTGCTTAGGTCTTGGCGTCGGTCCACACCACGCCATTATGGCTGAAACCTCACCGTCGTGCGGGAACACGGCCGCTGCACCGCCGTGCTCACCGCCGACGAGCACCTCGCACGTGAGCAGGTTCACCGGAGCCGTTAGGGTTAGGCGCTCCTACCTCGAAAGCTCCGCACTGACTCACTGATGCTTAAGCCGCCTTCCTCCGACGCTCTACCGGTCGGAGATGGCCGGCGTAAGCCGGAGTAGCTCCGCCGTGCCGCCATGGCCGACGGCGACCCCTCTCCGTAGCCGAAACCCTAGCACCACCTACCTCAATCGACGCGGAATCTTCCCAGGAGCACGTTGGTGCCCTTGGATCCGCCGGAGAAGCTCACCGTCGGCGAGCATTTGCCGGCGAAGGGGGTCCTCTGTCTCGGTGTCGCTGACACGCGGGTCCCGCATGCCAGTGACTCAACGGTCACCCCCTTTCTTTTATTCAAAACTGGATTTTTGACTTTCTTGCAAAAATCATATCTCCTGTTCCTGAGATCCAAAAATTGTGAAACAAATTTTGTGGTATTCCTTGAGATGGCTCGTTTTTAATAAAAATATAAATTGAACCATGTTTTCTGGGAAATTATTTTTTAAGGATTTAATCTTGTTATTCATGGATAAATGCATATCTTTTGTTATACTGCTTAGTTTGCTCTGAAAATTTTATGGTAACCTCTGTATGGTCTTAGAATACTTTGATAAATATTTCATGATTTTTGGAGTGCTGCAGCTTCAATATGTAATTTATGATTGAAATGTGGCTTGTTTCTTTAATTAAATCATCTAAAATAATTGGTGCTAGTGCTGGTGTTCTACTTTGGTAGTACACTTGTTTATGGTATTCCTAAGACATAAATAATCTGAAATCTGTTGTTTGGCACCATATGAGTCATGTTTCTGAATTTATGAAATAAACACCTTGGCACATGTTAAATACATATCTTTAATTTGGTATGTGCAATGGCTCTGAAATTTTTATGGTGATGCTCTGATGCTATATTTGTGCTTCTGTAATTTTTATAGATTTTTCTGAGCACTTTGACTAGTATCTTGTAATTATGCTCTTATTTAGGATTAATTAATAAATGCCTTGGGATGACTCTGGTAATCTACTTCTAATTCATTATGCAATTACTAATCATGTATGTTCTGGTTCACAACTCTTTTGAGTACTTCTAATCTATAGGACCCTATAGGTTAGAGTTGTAGTATAGGTGTAAGCGTGGTGCTTAGACCTAGATTACTTGTGGATATCCCCTGACTAGCTGGATCGTGTGGTAGGCCGCGTAGGTGATAGTTACGTTGGTCCCCTGTAGTCCATCTCTCGTTAGCAGGACGGGTAGGGTTTATCGGCCTATGGATAAGCATCCTTTGTGGTGTACTCTTATCACGTGGTTCGTCCCAGACATAGACATACCCCTTGAAGTAGAGAAACCATAGTTATCCTCTCTATTCTGCTACCATCGCCCATATACTAGAATCGCTCTATTCTCTATTCCCATATTATCACTCACTGTTATCTTACCTTTAATATTGTTCTTATTCGATTCTATCATCTTTCCTATTTACACCTATCTATCTATCTTGGTTAAGTTAGAGCGTAGTTGGTTCTTCCTTTTCCCTGTGGATACGATAAAACCTTTAACTGGGTAAAAGCTTCAACGGTATCCGTGCGCTTGCGGATTATCTGTGTGCATATAAATACCATAGTACACTCTAGTGCCATGCTGGGGATGACAACCTAGTATTCAAGTGGTGTTAGCAAGTGTCAACAATCACCGAAACTTGTCTTTAGAGTTCGAAGCCATGGCGAACAAATCGATCCGTGAGTTCTCAGCTCCCACTACGGACAACATCCGCACTGGACCTGCTGCAGAGATCGACGGCAACTTTGAGCTCAAGCCTGGACTTATCAACATGGTGCAATCCAACCAGTTCTGTGGGAAGGCACACGAAGATGCTAGTGCTCATTTACAACACTTCCTGGAGATTTGCAACACATTCACCATATCAGGAGTTTCCAAAGATGCTATACTACTTTGCCTCTTCCCATTCTCACTGTTAGGAAGAGCAAAGCAGTGGTTCTACACTACAAAGGAGAAGAATACTACGTGGGCACTCTGCTCAACAAACTTCCTGGCAAAGTTCTTTCCCATGGGCAAGACGAATGCTCTCCGTGGGAAGATTACAAGTTTTCAGCAACAAACTGATGAATCTGTTCCAGAAGCATGTGAGCGCTTTCAAGACTACATCCTAGAATGTCCCCATCATGGAATGGAGAGTTGGCTACTGATGCAGACGTTTTATCATGGGCTCGGCAACAGTGCCCGAGAAACCATGGATGCTGCAACTGGAGGAGCATTCTTATCACTTACTATATCACAAGCCACAGCTCTTGTGGAGAAGATGGCGTCCAATCAAAGCTGGAATGAAGAGAGGACCCAGACACGCAAGAGAGGTGGAGGTATGCATCAGCTGAAGGAGGTAGACATGCTGTCTGCAAAGCTAGACCTGCTCATGAAGAAGCTCGATGATAGAGCCGGAGATAAGAAGGAAGTTATGCACATCTACGACTCTCACATGACTTGTGAGGAGTGTGGAGATACTGGACACTCAGGCAACCACTGCCCTGAGATGCTTGAGGATGTGAACTACATCAACAACAACAACAACTACTACAACCGTCCTCAACAAAATCAAGGTTGGAATCAATAGAGGCCTAACTACTCAGGTAATTATCAAGGTAATAATTCTTACAACAATAATAATAATTTTCCACCTCTGAGAGAGTTAGTGTCTAATCAAGGAAAGCTAATGGATAACCTATCTAAGAAATTGGCATCTAATGATAAAATGCTAGAAAATATAAATAATAGAATGGAAAATTTCTCTACTACCATCAAGAATCAAATTAGCTTTAATAAAATGATTGAATCTCAGTTAAATCAAATAGCTGCTGCTGTTCCTGCTACTAACCCCGGTATACCATCACAACCGGAAGGATTAGAATCTGCAAATCTTGTAGACATGTTTGATGCAGGTAATTGGAGTAACCCCATCACTGAATTCACTACTGACCTTCTACCGGTCAACAGAGGCGATCCAGGACGCCCCGTCATCCCGATCTCCATCGGCATGGTGGACGTTCCAGAAGCACTCTGCGACTTTGGCTCTAGCGTCAACATTATACCCAGGGTACTCTATGAGAAATTCTTTACATATCCTTTATTAGAGACAACCATGTGTTTGCAATTTGCAGATCAGACGATAACTTTTCCAAAAGGAATATTGAGGAACCTTTGTGTCCGAGTTGGTACCTTGTATGCCCTAGCCGACATCGTAGTGGTAGAGACCGAAAATGATGAAAGAACACCTATCATCTTAGGGAGGCCATTCTTAAACACCTCGGGAGCTGTCATCTACGCCAGTGCTGGCAAGATCAGTTTCTACGTCAAAGGGAGGAAGGAGACATTTTTCTTCAAGAACAAGACTACACAAATTCCAGATCAATCCAGACGTGAATCAAGGAAGAGGACCAACAGGAGGAACAAGAACAAGCAAGTGTGGACCGAGTCAGCTAAAATGGTCACTGTAGTTCATGGAGGCCAAGATCACCAACTTAAGTCACCGCTTTTGACCAAGAAGGACGACCCAGGAATGCCAAGCATCTACTGCTCCATAAATGGATACAACTTCAACAAGACGACTTGTGACACCGGATCGGGCGTCAATATAATGGCCGCAGTCACCTATCGGCTCTTGTTCGGAACCATGCCCCTAAGACCAACATACATTCAGCTCCAGATGGCAGATCAGACATTTCGAGAAGTTAAAGGAACAGTAACTGATGTCCCAGTCAAAATAGACGATCATTTGGTCTACACAGACTTTCAAGTTATTGACATGGGAAAAGATGAATACGATCCACCCATCATCCTTGGAAGACCGTTCCTCAGTACCGTTAAAGCAATCATCTACATTGGAACCGGAGAAGTCCATATGCACTTCCCCTCAGAGAAGGTACGCCGTTATTTTACTGACCCTAACTATATCATTGAAGAATCTAAGCAGGTCAGAAAGAGACGCAACCGCAACCAGAGGAGGCAAATCATTAAGGACGGATGGGCAGACTATGAAGGAGAAGTGATAATATCAGAAGACGTAGAGTTTAAACAGAATTATCCAGAGGAGACCGAAGCACCAGGTCAGGTGTGGAAAATGAAGATAACTATACATGAAGAGGAGGCGCCACCGGAAGTACCGACTACACCACCCAACGAACTCCAGGACAATTGAGAAAATGGAGAGTCCCGTTCGGAGGACTTGAAAACACCGAACGCCTTGCCAAGAGGTAAACTTGGTAGTTATCCTTTCCCTTTCAATTATTTTAAATAGTTTATTTAGTTAATCATATTCATACTATCCTAAAAAGAAAATAAAAATGTGAAAAACAGTAAGCCCCATGTGAGTATGCGAGTGGCATGAAACCCATAAGTACATTCAGTGTGGTGGCATAAAAATAAAATAAGTATTTCTTTTTTGCTTTATAAAAATGAAAATATAAAAACAGGGAGTAATAATTATTAAGGAGTCTCAACATGATAAAGGCTAGATATTTATGCTAACACTTAATCAGTTCCACAAGCTTTGTTGTCTATTTGAGCTCCACAGAATCTAAGAATCAAGAAGACTAGTGGACGGAGGACATTCTAATCGCTGTCAGAATGCTGCTGACTTTCAAATACACCTCTGTCACCTGCTAGCTACATCAAGAGAAATTACGTCAAAATTCAGCTTGGGGGAGAGCACCCCCATTTATCTCGATAAGTATTTCTATCTATCTTTATACTTATATTATATTAAAATATAGATATACATAACTATGGAAAATCAAATAAAGATTTTTGTGCTTATATATATATCTTTTGCTAGTGTGTTTAATAAATAAATAAAGTAGCTATGCTAATCTGTATCTAAATAAAACTTAAGAATGGATATGATGAATAATTGCTCTGCCTAATTTGCACATTTTAAGTTCTCTCTCAAGTTTAGACATAACTGTTATAATTTAAAGCTTGCTCTAGACCTAAACTTGTGGGATGAAAACTTGATCTGAAGTCTAAGTTGTTAACGGATACGATATGGGAAGGTTGAGCTGCTGTTTATCTGTTCCTAGAGATGCTAGAATTCTGGAGAATTTTATCTTTGAAAAAATCTTTAAAATGTTGCATGATGAGTTCCTGTATGATGAGAGTTTAAATTTCTACCACAGCCATATATACATGCTTGCTAGATTTTGAGCCACACATTTACTATTTACTGCTTATGAGCATTGAGTGTGGTCAAGCTGTGTAGACCCTTAGGAGCTTGTCATGTGGTTAAATCAAGATTTCACTTGCACGTTCACTCGTATATGCTACTTCTACTCTGGAAGTACCATCCACATATATCCATCCATTTCCATCTCCAGAATCACCCAAAAATATTCTACTCCTAATCCGGGAGAGAATGGCCAAAAATATTTCTGTTTTCCCTTGTGAAATAAATGCTCCAGTTATCTTGTTACTACCACTTGCTATATTATGAGTGCTCTAAAAAAAATATAAATACGAGGAAATAAAAAGGAGCAAGTGCTCGGAACCTCGAAAGAAAGAAAAGAAAAAGTAAGACGAGAGGTAAAAATGGACAAGTGTCCGACAGTAGAATTAGGGGTACAAGATACCCACCTGAGAGAAAAGAAAAGAAGAGCATCTCATTCTCCTCATAAAGTTTCAAAAAGCAGGGAAGGTATGTATTCCCTCAAAGAGTAAAGTAGAATTAGACTTCCACCACCATTTTTTTCACCATTGTTATCACCATCATCACCATACACCATTCATCCACCACACATGCACATCTTGATTTGACTTATTGATTTGTTTCTTTGGATCCATGGTTTGACTATGCAATAAATGTCTTGTAAGTATGTATATTTTATCTCCCACCTATGAGCTCCAGATATTAAAGCCTTATTAGAGTAGGGTGAGAGAGAAGGCAATGTCACTATGCTTTATACGACAAATACTACATATCTTGAGAGAAGGCATATACCATCACTGCCTTGGTAAGGATCTAGAAATACCACAAAAGAGAGATCTAGAGAGTCGTACAAGGAATTTCTGAGTTTTATTTGAAAATCTGCAAAAAAAAACACCAGAGCTATAGCTGATCAAGAATAAGAGACATGGCACTTGGCTAGACTGTTCTATCTTTTAACTACTCAAGATAGAAGTGACGGTTACAAGTCCCATGGTGAAGGTAAAGTAAGTAAGTTTTAAGTCTTTGTTGACGGTCCTTAATGCTCACAATTAACCATCAATTAATCATGGAAAAGGATCCAAATGCAACCAACACCTAGACTTAGGGTTTTATCTGACAGAATTCCACGAGTTTTGGTGTTTGTCTATTTCTGCAGGGGGTTATCAGGAAATACGGAAGAAAGGCCCACACGTCGGGTTTACATAGAGATATTAACGTGCCACGCAATTTTCTATCATCTAGAAGACTCCAGAAGCCACGGGAACGAACGGGAAGGAAATCGAGCTCGGAGGTAGGGCGCCCGCCCAGCTACAGTGCCCAATCAGGACACGTTTCGCGGACAACGCTCCACCGACCTAAAGGATCAAGGAAAACTGTGCAATCAATGTCGGTTTGATCCGACGGCCCAGATTCAATTGAAGGGACTATAAAACCAGACCCCCCTGGCCCCTGGAGATCATACCTCTTCTACAAAATCAAAGCTAGGGTTTTAATTCTTCATCCAAGTAGAGAGGATCCCTCTAGTTCTTCTAGTTCTACCTCTAGTTCATCTAGATCTAGTTCTAGTTCATCTAGTTCTAGTTCTAGTTCCTCTAGTTCTAGTTCTAGTTAGTTCTAGTTGTAATCTAGAAAATAGGGAGAGAGAAGAGGAGAGCGGAGGAGGAGCCGGATCTGTCGGATCTTCCTCAACATTGTACTTTTGCAGCATCTGGTTCGTTCTTCATCGTTCTCCAGGTTCTTCAATTCATAACTCCTGAGTTCTCTAATTACTTTTATTTACATTCAAGTTATTTATTGGATTCCCGCTTGCATCAAGTGCTCTAATCTTTGAAACATTAGAGTAGTAATTAATAGATTAGACGTGGTGTTTAGTCTTGCAATTACCTGGAATTGCACCCAATCCTGTGGATTGTTGTGATAGCCCTAGGGTAGTGACAGCCCTATCGGTCGACGTATTCCACCTCGTTCGGATCGGTGTTTGTAGGACCGTAGTCGGAGCTTCCTAGCCCCTTCTCATCTCTTTCTATGGTTAGTGTTCTGATGTCCCGATATAGATAATCTTGAAGTAATTCTTGATTCTTGGATCAACTAGAGAACTCTCAGGAAACTTCCTCTCTTCCCACCAAAAATAATCATATAGTTATCCTCGGGCGATCTTGGATCTTAATTAGTACACTCACGTTCTCTGTGGAAAATCGATACTCTGGAATACTCCCGGGTGAAAGCTACATCGGTATCCGTGCGCTTGCGGATTTTTCTGTTTGCGTTTGAAATACCCAACAAGCTTTCTGGCGCCGTTGCCGGGGAACGGTAGCTGTGCTAGTTTCGAACCAAGTCGTCCGTGTATCCTTTTTCTTTTCCTTTTTTACCACACTCACCTTACCATTTTCACCATACCACATGGATTTCACTCTAAGCATTAATGAGCATGGAATTTATTTCATAGCCTCTTCATTTACTCCATGCTCATATGCAACATCTTCACAATCCATTGGTCTCTCCAACATCACCACATTCGAGATCTCCAACCCCCACTGCCTTTCTATTTATAAAAACTTTAAAAGGGCGGTTGTCGATGCATATGTCTATAATAAATTTTGCAGATCTCGTTGAGTTGATCTTGATATAGGTCAGCGTTGGAGGGGAAACCACTTCGCCAACATAAATCGATGGTTTCCCAAGGACAAGCTTAGTGTCCTAAAACAAGCACTGATCAGATCGTAACATGAGCTTTTAATTATTTGCAATATTACCTTGTGTATTGAGCATATAAGGATAATTGTAAAAAATTTTCCTTTGGGTATTCTTGTCACTAACCTTTCTAGGATTGGAGCAAGAAGATCGGATGAATGACAAGCACAAGGTATGTCCAACCAATCATCATACAACATTGAATTAAATTCATCCAAACTTGAATTTTGCAAAATTCAAGCTTGGGGGAGTACTTTATATAAAATCATCATTTGCCATGTTGCTATGTTGGTTGTCCCTACCTTTGAGACATGCTCAATTTATTAAATAGTAATCACACTACTTCATCTCCACTTGAGTAGATCTCTATAAAAGCCATCACGCTACCTTTGTTTATCCTAGTAAGTGTTAGTTTGGAAGTACTGTACATACTTCTATTGGTTTTTAAATTAAGCATGGTGCTTAGGTTAAACAGCCTATCTTAATCTAATTAGACATGGAGTCTAGTTTGGTTATTGAACTAAAAACTGCTTGTGTAGACATTGGTATATTTTGTTGGACTAACCCCTGCAGGAAAAAATTCAATATCGACTTGGGAAGTCCTGAGATAAACTCACATTGGAGACAAAGAGAGACACACATGAAGTTTAACAATTTACACAAGGAAGGCATAGCTCACAAGGGATGATCCATGGAGGGTGCCACAAACACAATGCACAACCGCTAAGAGAGGAAAGCTTCCACAAGGTGATACTGTACCATCACTCTTCAAGTAAGGTAACATCTTAAAGTACTTGACTATCACTTCTATAAGCTTCTCCTTGTTTCTGGCGTTCACATGAATAAAAGAGACAAACATGTATGATTTACAACTCTAGATTAACCAACCCAATCGATTCAATATGTTTAGTCCTTCCACCTTTGTGATCCCACACTCCTAATCATATGCACTACTAATTTTTGTGCCTGTTTCAATGCATGAAAAGTGTTGCAATATGCCCAAAATAGTTGCAATAGCATAAATAGCAACATTTGTTTTTCGTTGCGAGGCGTTGCAAGCGCTTGCGTGGGTAAAGCTTTGGACAACACTTTTCTATGAAGCGTTGCAAAATGCATTTTGTATTTGCAACACCTAAGCGTTGCGACATAAGTTTTTGCTACAGCTGTAGGTGTGGCAAGAACAACTAATGCAATGCCTTGGGTGTTGCTAGACCTTGGAATGGCAACTAGCCGACGTCGTTGCAAAAGGTGCACTAGCAACGACAAATGTGTGTTGCAAGACAGTATGTTGCCACGATTAATGTTTGTTGCAGCAAGGATTATATCGCAACACCAAGAAGTGGTGGCAATATGTGCAATTGCCACGCCCGAGCTTTAGTTGCTATAAGGTGCATCCTCTATTGCATCACATGACGAGTGTGGCAACAAGGCCTATGTTGCAACACTTGGAGGTGGTGGCAAATATGTGCTATCCCAACGCCCATGGTTTGGTTGCTATAAGATGCAATAGCTATTGCTACGAATATTGGGTGTGGCAACAAGGGTTATTTGGCAACACCAAAAATAGGTTGCAACATGTGCAATTGCCACATTTGCATTGTCGTTGTTATAAGGCACCACCCCTATTGCTACGCAGATTGTTCATTGCTATAGGATATATTGCTACAGTCCAATAGCCACTTTTACAACGCGCTTGGTTTTATGCCACCAGACAATATTATAATACTATTAACTAATTTGAGGCACAATAGACATAAACAAACTATTTGGTAAAGCCATTAAATCATAACTTGTTCATTTGTTACATGTAGAATAAACGATCCAAAAATTCAAACTGAGACAACACAAACATTATTCAAACAAAAAATATCCAAGACACTTGTTTCTAAACCAAAACATCTAAGATGTTGCGGCTTCACTTGGCTTGACTTGGCCTCATTTGGTCAATCCCATCAGACCCTCTCCACTCAAACTTTGCATTTGTCCTGAAATAATAAACATTCACATTCAAGTACACAAATTAGAATCTCAACAAAGCAAGATCTTGTCAAAAAAAGCAAGCTACTTCCTCCGGAACATCTATGGCCTCTATTGAGGAATACATAAATTAGAATATTTTTTCTAACAGACATGAATGAGTGGGCGCACCGAATAATCAAGTAGGTACTACACCAATGAAATAATGCTATTATGGCTTCATTTTGTCCACGTGCACAAAACATGCATGAAAATCTGCAAGTCAGTACAAAGTAGCTGTAGTTCTCAATACAACAAAATTCCAGTGTGCTGATTTTGATACTTTTTAAATATCTGATATCAGATCAATAACCTTAAGATAAACCTGCAAGGTACTGCGTATGCTGACTTATACTCACTTAAAAAAATACTTATTTTCCCAGCTAAACAATCAGCAATAGTGTCTCATTTGTGCTTTGCAATTATCAGAAGTAGAACGATTCAAACTGAAATAAGCACACCGCAAAAGTGATCCATGCATCCCTTTAGTTGTCCCCAAACAAAGCAGTAATTACTAAACTTATTTGGACAGCCAAAACCACTCCTATCCACAAGTTAGTCATGGTCTCTAGCAAGCATGAAGAATTAGTTTTGCTCATTAACAGATAAGTTTACAAAGGTATACTTAGTAACCCTAAACAAGCAACGGTTGACTGAAATGAGTAGTTCAGAAGCAATAAGGAAAAACAAAGCTTACATGCAATTCTTTCTGGCTGATCGTTTCCTTGCCGCAGCATCAAGCAAATGTTTTGGAGAAATAAAATTTGGTGTAACATTCCCTTCTTTGTTTTGTGATTGGCTTCGCATAAGGCTGCCCCTAGTGTTGCGCCCTATGTTACCTGCGGGTGTAGAAGCTTTCTGCTTGACTTGAAGATTAATCTCCTACTCAAAAATTAAATGAAATATATTAGGACTCTCATGCCGTGCACTAGTTCATGGTTGTAATCAATTTTCAATCTGAAATAACCTGAGGTAAGGGTGTTTCATTGTCTTGTGTTGTTCCTTCTCTTTCATTTAGGATTGGTTGATGAGTACTTGAGGCTATTTCATTGCCTGCTGCTTCATCGCCTACTGTTTCGTTGCCTACTATCTCGTTGGCTGTTGTTTCGATGGCAGCTTGGTTAACCTACATTTAAATTTTATTAGAAAGCACATTATGGTATGACCATGAAGTGATTAATTGATTAATCTTCTAATGTTCAGTTCAGAAAGCATATTATGGTTATGACTATCAAGTGAACACATCAGAAAAATATAAAAAAAGCAAACCCACTAACTTGATAAATATGCAAGTTGAAATGTCACAATACTATTACCTGTGGTGATGCTCCTTGCGTTTGTGCTGCTAGCATTGACATGAACTCTTTCCTAAGTTCTTCTTTATCAGCCTGCCTTGCTTTCTGCAATTCTTCCATCTGACGCCTATGTTCCTCCTTCTCGGCTTCCCTTTCAGCAACTTGGTTTTTGAGTTGTTCTTGTACCTTCTCAAGCGTATCCTTCAGCTCTTCAGTTTCCATATGGGATGCCATTTCAGAACGGGCCTGGTCCTCTAAACGTTCAGTCAGTAGCTGCCTTCTACTTGGATACCTTGCCATATATCCATTACCATGAAGCTTGGATGATTTAGATCGAGTAGTTTGCTTGTATGCTTCTTGGAAAAGAAGGTTTCTCTCTACTAAAGGAATGAAGCTATCTGGTGACTCGGTTTCCTTCTCCGCAATTTTGCGGCGAGCAGTTTCCTAAGACAAAGAAGACATGCAACCTTTTGTTAAACAAAAACTAGAAACAATGTGCAATAGTATGAATCATTTAGTACTGGCTGCAGAAATAGTTATTTACACACATAGATAGCCTCAGATACAGTGTTTGTCCATTTCCCTTTCTTACTATGTGTAATCGCCCAAAGCTCACAATCATCTGGCTCTTCACCGGTTTTTGGGTCTCTCTAATTTTGCCAAGAATGTCACAAATAAATATTTCATCAAGTAAGAAAACATTGTTATTTACGTGCTTCTCAAGTCCTTACCAGTTCATAGCTGCACTGACCAAACGACTTTGATCACACACTATGCACTGCTTGGACACACGAACGGTTTTGAGAATTCTGGTTGCTACGTTCCTGCATGTTATATTTGTATTAAAAACAGTGCTCCGAAGAAAAAATTTGTTTCTGCAAGTACAATTGGCATGAAAAATAGTAAATGGCATCAAACCTGGAATTCCACGCTGGTAAAATACAACACTAGATAGTGCCATTCAACAATGTTTAGTTCTTCAGGCTTATGTCTCATTCTCTCATCATAAGTGTCATAAGCCTTGCATGTTGAACTAAATGTTGATCGCCATCCTCTATAGCGCTCATTTGCAATGGCCCATATCTTTTTCTTGTTCTCCAAAGTATTCGCAAGGTCCCACTTTTTCTATTGAACAAACAAACAAACAAAAAAATTGGGTCAGTTCCTACAGTATTTCACAATTAAGATTGGAATGGACCAAACATATACGATGCTTACCATTACTGCATCTGCTATATCCTCCTTAACTTCATCATCAATGTTTTTCCACCATCTCACTCCAATTAGTGGAGCCTTTCTCCTTGTAAACAGTACCACTTCATCAACAAAAGACCGTCGATTACCACCTACAGGTCCTTGCATTCTAGAGAATTCAACATCCAATTTTGTGGTGCCCTGTCGAGCACTTTTGTAACCTTTGAGGTGCCCACGTCCTTTAAACTTCCTCTTTCCACTGCCAGATTGCCCTTCCAAATGACATAAATAGAATTTAATAATTGTTCTCATTAATGTTATGGAATATAATTGCACCTTAGAATAATGCTTCTAAAAAAAATCTTACAATTGTTGACCAGTTCTTTGTCACGACGAGCGTGACTTGGTCGCTGCCTTGGTGGTGTTGGATTGCTGGATTGACTTGACAGAGTGCCTTGAAGCTCCTCATATGCCTCTGCCAATAATGGAGCATAAGTTAAAATTGGTATGAAGAACTGCTAAGTTGATTTGCAATAACTTGGAGAGGATATTATATACCGATGTCATCAAGTTGTCCTTCATGACGTAACCATTCGCTATATGCTTTGATTGTATCTATCCTGAATGTATCTTGAAGTTCTGGAAACATGCTTGTATTATTAAAATGGCTACGAATGAAATAAGATGCAGTACAGAAACTAGTGCAGCAACTTAACTTACCAAGGCCTTTACGCTCCGCATGCAGTTCTGCAAGCCAGTCCTTGTAGTCATCAAGTGACACAGTTATGAATTCGTCCTCATCAACAGTTGTACCCGGAGGTTTCTTCATGGGAGTTATGGATACATTTCGCTCGGTTATTCTATCCTTGCTCAAAACTAATCTGAGTATTCTCTCCTCATCATTGTTTGTCATCATTACACTTAAATCAGATTCTGTTTCAATTTCATGAAGTGTTGCTACATTATTACCACTTCGTTTCTTATAGTATAAGAAGTCCCTCATGTTGTAACCTAAACGTGATTTCAATGTTAACAAGTTTCCAAACGTGACATCATCCTTCTTCACTTTGCTGATTTCACAAATATCCTTTTCAGATGGTGCACCTATGAGACGAAAACATAATGTCCAAGATTCTGTTTCTTCTGACAATGTCTCAGTATTTTCCCTGACAAGCACATTCATGCATAAATGGATCAGTGGCAGTGGCGGAGGGTGAAATTTTGTAAGTAGTAATGAACAAACAACTAGCAAGGTTCATTCTCTGGTAATCTCGGTTGAATAAAGAATAGTTAATAATTAAATAATAAACAACTGAACAAAGCAACTAGATAACAACCAGCAATTCGTAAAGGCATACATGGTAAAAATTCAATGAAAATATATAGAGAGGCAACAAATATCCCTATATTATTTACATGAGCAAATCTATATAGATGTTATCTTAGCACAGCATGCTATACTGGGAGCCATCACAAATCTATATAGATGTTATCTCAGTACTATTTATTCCAACAGAAATTTATTTGCCATGTATTGTCTGGAACCATCACAAATAACTGATCCCAAATAAGTAAAACTATGGAGCTCTAAAAAAGGTATGTAATACCAACTGACCAATATTATTGTTTACCATAACCAATTAGAATATAGTATGGGGTGCCTCTTATGCTTGCATTGTGCTATGGTCTAGAAACATTGAATGTCTATAGATCACCACCAGCCTAAGTGTATTCTTATTGTCTCATACTGATACAAATATCTTGTTTCCATTATTATTCTAATAATATCTCAAATAATTACAGTGCTTGGGATACCACAAAGAAACATACTGTATATTTTTAATGAATTTAATTATTAGTTATCTTAGGGCACGGCAAGGGTTACATATAGAGGCATACCTAGTTGAATGGAAATTGAGGAATTTCATTTGAGTACACACGACAATTTCTAAATGAAGCACGAGTGCTCTGCTTACCGACGTTGTGAGTCCGGCTCAAGTATCATGGATCCAATACCACGTTGCCTGACGGGTAGTGCTCGGCCTGATGAACTACGATCTTGACTGCCGTCCTCTCCGTCGTCGGACAGAGTTGGGGTCGGCGTCCTACCTGCGCCGCCGAAAAGCGCCGTCGTGGCCCCGCGTCTCGTCGACGTCGTCCTCGTGTTCGCTGGCGGCGTCATCGTGAGCGCTGGCGACGACGTCGTGAACCGTGGGGTCGACGGCGTGGCTGCTGGTTGCCGCGTCTCCATTGTGGCCGCGGCCGCCGAGGAGATCGCCATCTAGCAGACTACCCTAACTGGCGGCTGCCTTCCCGTGGTGATTAGATTAAATAGTGGATGTTAATTTGGGTTTGGAGGAGGTAGGCGCCATGGTATTTGGCGCCCGAGCATTGTTTTCGCTGCAAAATTGGCGGGCCGCAAGGGATTTTTTGGATTTGGAAGAAGCATCTGTGGAGGGAGAGGAGGGGTGGCCATGCGAAGGAGCTCAATCGATTTTGGAGATCTGGGGAAGACGAGCGGTGCTGACGGGAGAAAAAGGCGTGGGTTTTTTTTTAGCCAAAGAAAAAGGCGTGGGTAGTGGAGCCATCTGAGGATGAGGGGGCCACGTTTCTGATTTGTCTATTTTTTTTAGCATATCTCTGATTCGTGTGCGTTTGGAACCAAGGCCTAGTCAATTGTGACGTACATGCAAAATTTAAAATAAAAAATCATTGGTCAACTGTGACATGATGTCTCGAGTGCACGGAGAATTGCAAGGACCACTGGTGTTGATGAGTCAAACCGATGAAATACATACATGTTATAATATGGCAATAAGTTTATGGAAATTTGGTTTAATCTAGAAAAAAATCATATAACCATAGATCTCGTCCAAACTAGAAACTGACTCGAGGAGTGATTGGGCGGTCTAGTTGATCTCGTTGATTGCGGGTGAACAAGAGTCGAGGTCTGGATGAACTCGGGAGCATCTTGTTTCGTCTAGCTAGTGCTCGTCGGTTGCAGCTTGACAGACTTTGGCTGGAAACATCGCTATGGTGAATGGAGACTTGTGGCGAGCGGCCTTGGAGAGAGGGGAGCTAACAACGAAAGTGTTGGTGGTGATATCGACGGCTAGGAGGCGGTGAGGAGGAAGGTCACACAGTGAAGGTGAGTAGATCGAGCATGGAGGGTGGGAGCTTCAAAGAGGGATAGAAACTCGGGGCTAAACCTAGGGATTGAAGAAGAGTAATCTCATGGGTTCGATACATTCTTGTGGTGCCAGGCAGGAAACAAGGAGGAGGATGGAGGAGTGTGTGTGGAGATTGACGAGGTTGACCTAACCTTGTCCATGGAAGTGACAATGATAGGTGCACTATAGCGAGGGAAAGGATTAGTGAAAGGTCAGGGTGTCTGTGGCATGGTGATGTTGGGTTTGTGCCGAAAGCGGCGCACCCAATGTTACTCTTATAGGTAACGTGGGTCAAATGGAACCATAAGAGTAGTATACTAGTAGTATTCAATATTCGCCGTAGTTGTAGCTATAGTTGTAGTGAAAATCTTAAAATAGGTTTCATATAAGAGGAAAAAAAATCTATACAAAAGGCAATTTAAGGTTTGAAAAGTAAAAAAAAATAATTAAGTATCTAAAAAAAGCCTAATAAACAAAAATTAAAATGCCCAGCTTGGACTTCGAGCCCATGAGCACAGGCACAAGGCAACTAAAGGTGCGTTAACCACCAAGCTACTAAGGAATGTTTGTTAAGTGCTAGCCTCATAACGTTTTATACGGAGCTTATTTGTTTTTTTTTGTATAGACAGAGGTCATTTCTTTAGGAATCGACTTCGACGGTAAAGGGTAAAGAAGTGTGCGGCGCACTCGTCCTCGCCACGGGATCTAGCGCCTCCTTTACCCTAAACCAGTCGCCGGTGCATGGGTGGCGGCTGAAGGAGGGGATATGGAGGGTGTGGCCGATGCGGAGGCCGCGGTAGGAGGGGAGCTGGTCCTCCGCGCAGCTGACGAGGCGGGTGACGCCCCCGGGCTGCCGGGCCTTGCGGAGGCTGTGGAGGAGCCCCACATCGAGAGCAAGATCCGCGCGCAGACCCATCGCCGGCGAGCCGACATGATCCCGACGCGGCCCGCGCAGGCGTCGTTCCGCGACCGCACCAACGAGTTCCGCGCCGCCGTCGAGAGCGCACGCCGCCATGACGGCTCAGTGCCCTGGATTGCAGCGCCAACAGTGAATTGACCCTGAACAGGTCGTGCAAGATGTAGTCATCAGGTAACTAAATCAGATTCAGGCAGTGCTGCACACATTCTGACATTTTTGTTTATTGCATACTTACTAGTTCATTTTATCTTTCATTATTTTGCTTAGAGTTTAGCTTGATCAAAATACAGAGTTTGACGGAGCCTTAATCCTTCGACAGCGGATGCTAGGCGAATGCGGCAGCGGCAATCCGGTGGACGACTGTTGGCGCTGCAACCCAATCCGGTGGACGACTGTTGGCGCTGCGGCCGGCGGCGGGCATGTGATGGAGCTGGCTGTGCAGCTGGCGGCGGCTCAGTGCCCCAGTCCGCAGTTCGCTCTCGATGACAGCCCCATGGCCTGTTGTTGTCCCTGGTGAGTGGCACCTGCTCTCATATTTCTCATAAACTAGAAACATCATTGTACATGAATCTGAGATTATAATTGGTTGATAAGGTACTTTATAGTATTGCAATTGCAAGATAAATAGCGATGGTGAGGTACTGTTGGTACTTGGTAGATGACGAGTTAACATGAGGCCTCAATGTACATCAACCACCTAAACTAAATAATTTAGTATATGGGGAAGTGAGGTACTAAATAGGTAAAGTGTACCTAACAATCATTTAGGATTTTGATTCCTCACTTTCCATTATATTCCGATGGTGCATGAGGATTCCACACAGAATGAATCATTTTTCTAACTTCAGAATTTAATATGCAATGGGCCTCTCAAACAAAAGTTTTGCAACTCATTCCTAATTAGAAAAGAAGATACAACTTAATCAAAGAGGTCTTCATCTAGGTCCACACAAAAGCAACAAATATTCATAAAAACAACTTAAACAAAGAAATCGTCATCCTGGTCTTCCCCCACGGTGGTGGCTGGTGCAACAACTCCATCATCTATGTAGGTCTCATCATCTTCATCATCTTCTGCATCAAGAAATGCGGCGTGATCTGGTTCTGGAACAGATTGGGCAATCACCTGATTAATAATAGATGCATCACCACTAGAGCCTTCCATGTCTGATCTCCTCCAATTTGTCAAATCCGTACGTAGACGTAATGCATTATTCATGTCTTCCACTCCCACGTCCAGTAAGCTTATGTCACCCTCATCTTCTGTTGCTTCTGGCATTGCAAACAAATTCCTAGGCTTCATTGCAACAACGCTGCACCAACCCGGCTTGCTTGGGATTTCGGCATAAAACACCAATTCAGCTTGTGTTGCCATAATATAGGGCTCACTGAAATATCGAAAACGACTAGTATTGATATCTATAACCCCATATTCATCCTTATTATATCCTTTGCCTTTGCTCATAGTGGCTGCTGGTACATCATACCATTCACACTGAAACAATACAACTTCCTTTTCACTATCAAAATCAAGAATGATAATTTTCTGAACCACTCCATACCATGCCATATTGCCGGTACTGGAATCACCCTTCACATAAACACCACTATTTCTTGTGGTCAGATTTTTCTCAATAGAAGCAGTTCGGAACAGGAAACCATTGATAAAGCATCTATTCAACACACGGGCTCGAAGGTCTGGTCCTTTAGCAAGGGAATACAAGAGGTCATTATCAAGTATGCCTTCCTGCTTTTGCTTCCTGATCTGTAAAACACAATTTCATAATACAAGGGGCAGTGAAAAACACATGTCTTGTTGTCACATTTAAGAATAAAAAAATTAGAATTAATTTATTACTCACTTTGCGCTCAAACCAGTGTACAAATTGCTCCTTATGTCGTTTGTTAAGGTTTCTTGTACCTTCTTTCCTAAGGTCGTTCATATGCTCACTGCATTGTAAATGCAACTTCAAATAATTAGTAATAAAAAAAGAAATCCTAAAATTAATTATGCCATATATTACAACTTACTCAATACATGATGCAACCTCTTCATAGTTAGTTACGATGTAGTGCCTCATCTTGAGTAACTCTTCTGTAGAAATTTCCTCAAAATGAAATCCTTTCCTGCTGTAATCAAGTCCACTAAATATGCTGAGCCCAGATGGTGGCTCATTCACAGCGGCGCTTTCATGACGATCAGCTTGATTCAATTTGGTGTCCACGTCTTCCAAGAAACGAGCGCAAAACGTCAGGCACTCCTCAGAGATATATCCCTCAGCTATTGAACCTTCAGGATGTGCTTTGTTCCTCACATAGCCTTTTAGTGTACGTAAATACCTCTCAACTGGGTACATCCATCTATAGCTCACAGGACCTCCTAGTTTAGCCTCTTCAGCTAGGTGGACCGGCAAATGCACCATGATGTCAAAAAATGCAGGTGGGAATATCATCTCAAGGCAACAAAGAGTCTCTTTGATTGAAACGTTAAGCTTATCAAGATCTGCCTCTACTAGCTCCTTTGAACAAATTCCATTGAAGAACTGACTAAGATCAATCAATGGGATCACAACATCTTTTGGCAGAAGGCTACGCACAATCAATGGTAACAGCTTCTGTAGAATAACATGGTAGTCATGAGTTTTCAGTCGACTAACCTTACAACCTTTGACGTCAACACATCTTTTTATATTGGAGGCAAACCCATCAGGCATCTTCACTCCTTCTAGAAATTTGCAAAAAATTTCCTTCTCATCCGTAGATAATTTGTACAATGCTGGTGGCATAGTATATTTATTATTCTCCATCACAAGATGTTGATCTTCCCTCATACCAAGATCTTCCATGTCAAGACGGGCCTTCTCACTATCCTTGCATTTACCATCAATTTCAAGCAACGTACCCAAAATGCTCTCACAGATGTTCTTCTCAATGTGCATCACATCCAAATTATGCCTTATAAGCAATGAGTCCCAGTAAGGCAATTCAAAGAAAATACTCTTCTTCCTCCAGTTGTGCCATCTATTTTCTTCTTCATGTCGCTTCCTCTTTCTTATGGTTTTCCCAAAAATGACCTGATCAAAATATTCAAACTGTTCCTTCACTTGTGCACCAGTCAATGGTTCAGGAGCCACCCTCGTTTCCTCTTTATTGTTAAAGCATATCTTATTCCTGCGCCACCTATGTTTGAATGGAGAACTCATAAATTAATAAGAAATCGAATTGGCAACTACTAAAGCATTTCAACCAATAGAAATCTTACCTATGATTTGTTGGCAAGAAGTGGCGATGTCCCATGTAACAATGCTTGCCCCCATATTTCAGCCACAAGAAGTCTGTATCCTTGTTACAATATGGACATGCAAACTTCCCTTTGGTGCTCCAACCAGATAGCATTGCATATGCAGGAAAATCATTGATTGTCCAAAGTAGAAGAGCATGTAGAGTAAAATTCTTCTTTACCTTGGCATCATATGTTTCAACACCATCTGTCCACAACTCCTTAAGCTCATCAATGAGGGGACGGAAGTATAAATCAATATTGTTTCCTGGAGATTTTGGTCCTGGAACCAGCATCGACATCATCCAATAAGGTTGTTTCATACACAACCAAGGCGGCAAATTATAAGGGATTATGATCACAGGCCAGGTGGTATATGTTGTACTTATCATCCCAAATGGATTGAATCCATCAGATGCCAGAGCTAGCCTCACATTACGAGGATCATTTGAAAACCACTTGTACTTGTCATCCACGTGCTTCCATGCCGGGGAGTCCGCGGGGTGACGCATTTTGCCATCACAGGCCAATCCTTCCTTGTGCCATCTCACCTCTGATGACGTAGTCTCCCTCATATATAATCTCTGCAGCCGAGGAATTAGTGGAAAATACCGTAGTATCTTACGTGGAACACGCTTCTTTCGTGTGCCACCAGTGTCAGTAGTATCATCACCCTCTGCAGCACCATCATTCTTCCACCTAGACTCACCACATGTTGGACATGTATCCAGTTTTTCATTTTCCTTCCAAAATAATACGCAATCATTCTCACAAGCGTGTATCTTCTCATAGTCCAGACCTAGCTCTCGAACTACACTCTGTACTTTCTCTAACGTGTTTGGGACACAGTGGCCTTCAGGTAGCACAAGCGAGAACAGACTAAGTCTGCCCCTCAGGGCAGTGTTACTAATACCATGCATGCACTTAATCTGAAACAATCTCACAATAAAAGAAACCTTGGTAGCCTCCTTGCAACCTGGATACAATTCTTGTCTTGCCTCCTCTAGTAATTTATAAAACTTTTTGGCACGCTCATTTGGCTCTTCATCTGGACCTTGGATGAATTCTCCACGTATAGTAGACCTGATTAGCGTTCCAACCATCTCAGTTCCACGATCAACGTCATTACCTCCTTCTTCATCATCATGTACTGATCCTTCAAAATTAGATGGGCCGCCTTCATCACTTTGACCACTTTCCCATTCAGAGATGAAACTTTCATCAAACCGAAAATTAAGAACATGTCGGTGAAGATCACGTCGTGATTTGTAGATCGTGCATCGACATTTAGAACACGGACACAAAGCAGTTGATGTACTGCCATCAAATATGTTTTGAAGAAATTTCCGGAAATTCTCTTGCCACACAGGACTAGACCTGTCCATGCGCATCCAACTTCTACCTGACATTATATGGCTTTGAAATAAATATCTACAGGATCAACAGAGATATATTTAAGTACAATTGACATATATATATATATATATATATATATATATATATATATATATATATATATATATATATGTGTGTGTGTATCATATGGTAACTATGTGGTATAGCAGGACGAGAAGTGTGTGTATATATATACCACGGGCAATCAAATGATGAAGATCCTGCAGCACACGCAGCACTGCCTCGCTGATCCCTTTGTGTCACCTCTGATCTTGAACACTACAAATCAAATTGATGACCGGATAAGGAGGCACGTATCTAGCAGTATACGTACAACATATACGAACCACTTAATTCAATATAACTAAGCTAGCTAAAGAGAACGTACAGAAATAAATGAGTTTAGATTGTTTAATGTAGAATTGAAATATTGCATACCCATGACAGCTAAAAATATTACTGTACACTACTTCCTGTCATGCTCTCTTGACTAATATTTGTGGTGCCTGGTGCCAACTCCTAAGCACTACTGCCTTTCAAATGGTATATACTAACCCCAATATCTTGCTGGGAAGTTAATGATTTTGCTAGTAAGGTGGGCTGCAAAAATCTGGACATCTCAAAGCACATGCAGTATCTTTCTGTGATTTGTTGAAGAATTTTATATGCAGATGCATAATTTTTTAACTAGAATAATTGTTTCTTATATCGTGTGTTTATCAATCTAACGTCTTATGCCAGAATACTATTTGAAAGCATGCATCACATCTTAATCAATCTTTATTAGACCCTAACAACACAAAGATAAATAAATGAGAAACTTTATTCAGAAATTGAGGTTATTTGCAACTTGCAACTCGGAAAAGAGTAAATTATTAGTTTTAGAATCATTTAGTTGAAAATAAACATGCAACACATATCAGTCTTTAATAAATCATAGAAGTAAATTATTGTATACCTGTATTAATCAATCTTCTGATGTGTCAAGCAGAGAGCTGCAGGTGCCCACGATGGCTAGTCGGTAGCTACAAACGTGAAGGCGGCGTCGACAACTGGGTATGTCAACCAGAGAGCTGCAACCTGCAGCTTTCCACGACAGCAGGTCAGCAGCTACAGAGGTGAAGGCGGCAACGGCCCCTGGGGTCCGATGAAGCTGCTGATGAACACGAGTTCACGGCGTGTTCTGTATGGGGAGGCCTGGAAGGATGCGGTGGATTTTATATATAATCGTGGTGCAAGCAGGGCTGAGTCAAGATCGTGTTTTGCTTTTAATTTCCTTGCTGGAACGATTGTATCCCTGATGGACTCGATTAGCTCACGTACTGCCATATCCTATTGGCTCTGCTTGCCGACTAGCCAAGATCCTGGTTCTTCAGGAAACTGACTCATACGTGATGACCCTGGAGTCTATAAACTCTGGAGATTGCTTTATTTCTTTATGTGATTCTTCAGGAAACTGACTCCAATTCATTGTTGTAGTACGGCTTTTCTGTTTCACCCAAATATTCCACATCTATACCTAATATTTAGAAGGGAAAATTTCAGTCTGCCGGTAAAACAATCTGTCTGCCACTTTTGAAGTCAAAGTCCGTATAGGAAAATACATAGTCGATCCGAGCTCTCAAATTGTTAAAGGAAAAACTAAAAAAGGGAAATACATGGGATTCTGATCTCTACATTGCGCCAGGCAGCCCAAAGTCAGACGCACGCACGCAACAAAGTTAGCACGCGCAGCCCATGATCACGTCAACAAAATAAATTATTTAATTATTTAGTATTGTACTATGAAACAAAAATAATATAGCATCTCTTTTTAAAAAACATGCAACAAAGCAGTGGGGGCATACCCTAAGCTAAAGAAAAGTAGACTCACGTTGTCAATTTGACAGATATTATTGAACCGCTAAAATGAATTTATTTAGCCTCGGCACTCAGTTTGAACTGACAAATCGGTTCCGTTTATTCGTTTTCTACAAATTTAGGTTTCAAGAAATCAACATCTGATCAGTTTTTATATAATAAAAAATTGAGGAATTCTGGTGTTGCTTTCTCGGTTCAGTTTCTTGTTTCCACCAATACAACCGAAGCTAAACAAAGGAGGGAAAAAAATGCCGGGGTGTACAATTTTGTTTCGGTGAAAAAAAATGCATATGAGCGAGCGGCATGCCGGCAAGGGGATTGAATGGCTAATATTCCATGGATCAAGATCTTAAATTGTCTCCAATGGTTAGTGTGCGCAGACAAATTTTTAAACATATACGACCCAGGCAGGCCTGACCATGGAGGGTGCGATGGATGCAGCTAAACATGGCCCTCGAAGTCAAGGGGCCCAGACCTATATACGTTTCTTTAGCAAAAGCCCATATACGTATATGAAGGATGGTATATATATGTCCAATAGCTAAAAGCTTGGAGCAGCCCAGTAGTCCAGGAGGCACGCACCTGAAAGTGAAATGTGTCCGTCATTTTTTTAGGCAAAATGTGTCCGTCAATTTGGCTCCGACCAACATATTATTGGATTGATTTAGGTAGTATTTAGTTGTAATAAACAACTACCTATTGCAATGGTCACAAGAAATATTACAACCAACATATATTGTGGCAATAGCAACAAGTAATTGTGTCGCCTTACACATTTAGTTGCAATAAGTAGCTACATATCGCAATGGTCGTGAGAACTATTACAACCAACAAAAATTGTTGCCATAGCAGTAAACTATTGCATCGCCTTAGAAATTTAGTTGCAATACACTGTTTACCTATTGCAATGCTCATCAAAAATATTACAACTCAACAAACTTGTGGTAATTCTTTCAAGCAATAGCAACAATAGTCTATTTAGTTGCAAGAGCACCAGATACTTGCAACGCTAATCAATAATAATGCAACTAAATGTCATCATGGCAATATTATTAACCAATAGCAACACTTTTTAAAAAAGGGTTGCTATAGGTGTAACCTCTTGCAACGCTGAGCCTAAAAATTGCAATGCACTATTTTTGTCGCAACTTAGTCACCCTATTGCCACGTTTTTGGATAAATGTTGCAAAATACACCCCTATTGCAACACAATTCATGGTGATGCAAATGGCGTTGAGTGGCAATAGGGTTGAAATCTTGTAGTGATGAACTAAAATGTTGCACACTCAATCTTTGGAAGATATATTTTATAAAAAAAATTAAGTATAGATAGATTATCTTTCCATTAGGTTGAGCGATCTGATCTGACAAATGATTTAAATGCTACACTCATGATCTTATTATCCATCAACTTTGCCTTGCTCACTATGCTTAAGGTTAGAGAAGAACAAATACACTTTTGATTCTGTTGGTGTTTTCCACCAACAGGGCCCATGCACTTGATCTCTGCCTTGTCTCTATGAGCAGGTACATTTCGAGCAAAATATGAAGGACTTTTACAACTCCTAGACTCGACTAAGTGAAGAACCTGGATCTACGAGCACAAACACACTGGAGATACTGGACACTCATGCAAACACTGCCCTGAGATGCTTGAGGATGTAATTACTGGAGTAACCTCGTTGTGGAAGTAATTACTGACCTTTTGCCGGTCAAGAGAGACAATCCAGGACGCCTCGTCATCTCGATCTCCATCGGCATGGTGGAATTCCCAGAAGCACTCTGCAACTTTGGCTCCAGCGTCAACATTATGCTCAGGCTTGCAGATCATACGCTAAGTTTCCCAAAGGGAATATTGAAGAACCTCTATGTTCGAGTTGCTACCTTATACGCTCCAGCAGACTTCGTGGTGATAGAGACTGATACTGATGAGAGGGCACCCATCATCCTAGGGAGGCCATTCTTGAACACCTCGGGAGCTGTCATCTACGCTAGTGCTGCCAAGATCAGTTTCTACATCAAGGGAAGGACGGAGACGTTTTCCTTCAAGAACAAGACTACACAAATCCCAGAGCAATCCCGACATGAACCAAGGAAGAGGACCAACAAGAGGAACAGGAAGAAGCAAATGTGGACCAAGTCAACAAAGATGGTCACTGCAGTTCAAGGAGGTCAAGATCATCGACTTAAGTCACCGTTCCTAACCAAAAAGGACGACCCAAGTATGCCAAGCATCCAGTGCTCCATTGATGGATACAACTTCTAGAAGATGCTTTGCGACACCGGGTCAGGCGTCAACATAATGGCCGCCAGTCACCTATCAACTCCTATTCGGAACCATGCCCCTAAAACCGACATACATTCAGCTTCAGATGGCAGATCAGACATTCCGAAAGGTTATTGTCATGGGAGAAAACGAATTCGATCCACTCGTCATCATTGGGAGACTGTTCCTCAGCACCGTTAAAGTAATCATCTACATTGGAACCGGAGAAGTCCACATGAACTTCCCCTCTCAGAAGGTACACCGCTATTTTACTGACCCTAACCATATTGTTGAAGACTCTAAGCAGGTCAGGGCAAGAAGAAGACGACGCAACCGCAACCAGAGGAGGCAAATCATCAAGGACGGATGGGTAGACTATGAAGGAGAAGTAGTAAGGTCGTAAGACATACAGCTTGAACAGAACTGTCGTGAGGAGACCGTAGCACCAAGTTAGGTGTGTAGAGAGAAGATAGTTATACATGAAGAGCAGGCACCGCCGGAACCACCGACTACGCCATCCAGCGAATCCCAGGACGACTGAGAAAACGGAGAGTCCCGTTCGGAGGACTTAAAAACACCGAACGCCTTGGCAAGAGGTAAACTTGGTAGTTATCTTTTTCCTTTCAATTGTTTAAAATAGTTTGCTTAGTTAATCAGGTTCATATCATCTTGAAAAGAAAATAAAAATGTTAAAAATAGTAAGCCCCATGTGAGTATGCTCATGGCATAAAACCCATAAGTACATTCACTGTGGTCGCGTAAAAATAAATATATATTCCTGTCCTATAAAAATGAAAATATAAATAAAATTATGATCCTACTAAAGAGAGTAACATTTATTGAGGAGGCTCAACATGATAGAGGCTAGATATTTATGCTAACACTTAACTAGTTCCACAAAGCTTTGTTGTCTATTTGAGCTCCACAGAATTCAAGGATCAAAGAAGACTAGCAAACGGAGGACATCCTAATCGCTGTCAGGGTGCTGCTGATATTCAAATACACCTCCGCCACTTGCTAGCTACATCAGAAGAGATTACGTCAAAATCCAGCTTGGGGGAGAGCACTCCCATTTATCCAGCTAAGTGTTTCTACTCATGTTTATACTTTACTCAAATAATAAAAAGATGCATAATCTTAAAAACCCAAATAAAGATTTTGTGCTTATATATATATCTTTGCTTAGCTTGCTAAATAAATAAATAAATAAAGTTTGCTATGAACCCTCATGATAAGCTCTCACATGGAAATGATGAATAGTTGTTCTGCCATGATTATTTCTAAAAATTGAAATCTCTCTTAAGTTTAGGCATGACTGGTATTAATTAAGATTTGCTCTAAACCTGAACTTGTGGGGAGAGTACTTGATCTAAAGTCTAAGTTGTTAACGGATACGATATGGGAAGGTTGAGCTACTGTTTATCTGTTTCTAGAGATGCTAGAATTCTGGAGAATTTTATCTTTGAAAATCTTTAAAATATTGCATGATGAGTTCCTGTATGATGAGAGTTTAAATTCCTACCACAGCCATACATACATGCTTGCTAGACTATGAACCACACATTTACTTTACTACTTATGAGCATTGAGTGTGGTCAAGCTGTGTAGACCCTTAGGAGCTTGTCATGTGGTTAAATCAAGATTCACTTGCACGTTCACTCATACATGCTGCTTCTACTCCGGAAGTACGCATCCACATATATCCACCCATTTCCATCTCCAGAACCATCCAAAAATATTCTACTCCTAATCTGGGAGAGAATAGCCAAAAATATTTCTGTTTTTCCCCTATGAAATAAATGCTCAAGTTATCTTGTTACTACCACTTGCTATATTATCTCATGAGATGAGTGCTCTAAAAAAAAGAAAAGAAAAAAAAATACGAGGAAATAAAAAGGGGCAAGTGCCCGGAACCTCGAAAGAAAAAGTGAGACGAGAGGTAAAAATGGACAAGTGTCTGACAGTAGAATTAGGGGTACAAGATACCCACCTGAGAGAAAATAAAAATAAAATATAGAGCATCTCATTCTCCTCAAAAAGTTTGAAAAGTGCAAGAAAGGTATGTATCCCCTCAAAAGAGCAAAGGTAGAATTAGACTTTCACCATTGTTTTCACCATCATCACCGTTATCACCATTCATTCGCCACACATGCATATCTTGATTTGACTTATTGACTTGTTCTTCTGGATCCATGGTTTGACTATACAATAAATGTCTTATAAGTATGTATTAGCTGTCTCCCACCTATGAGCTCCACATATCAAAACCTTATTAGAGTAGGGTGAGAGAGAAGGCAATGTCACTATGCCTCATACCAAAAATACCACATACTTTGAGAGAAGGCATACACCATTACTGCCTTGGTAAGGATCTAGAAATACCACAAAAGAGAGACTAGAGAGAGTCATACAAAGAATCTCTGAGTTTTATTTGAAACGCTACAAAACCTCGAGAGCTATAGTTAATCAAAGAACAAGAGACCTGGCGCTTGATTAGACCGTTCTATCTTTTAAGTGCTCAAGACACAAGTGACGATTGCAAGCCCCATCGTGGAAGGTAAAATGAGTAAGTTTAAATCTTAATAGTTTACCCTAACCCAGAGATGAGATCTTGTTTGAACGCATGTGTATCTTTAAGGTATGAAACCACTGCAGAAACTTTTGAGTTTATCTTTGCTCAGGGACGAGCAAAGGTTAAGCTTGGGGAGCTTGTTGATGGTCCTTAATGCTCATATTTAACCATCAACTAATCATGGAAAAGGATCTAAATGGAACCAACACCTAGACTTAGGGTTTTATCTGACAGAATTCCACGAGTTTTGGTGTTTGTCTATTTCTGCAGGGGGTTTTCAGGAAATACGGAGGAAAGGCCCACACGTCGGGTTTACATAGAGATATTAACGTGCTGTGCAATTTTCTACCATCTAGAAGACTCCAGAAGCCACGGGACCGAAGCGGAGGCCGAGAGGACTCAGGGACAGGGCGCCCGCCCTCCTCTCCTAGGCGCCCGCCCTCATACAGAGTCCAATCAGGACTCTCTTTCGGGATCAATCTCCACCGACCTAAAGGATCAAGGATAACCATTCAATCAATGTCGGTTTGATCCAACGGCCCATATTCACTTGAAGGGACTATAAAACCAGACCCCCTGGCCCCTGGAGATCATACCTCTTCTACAGAATCAAAGCTAGGGTTTCAATTCTTCATCCAAGTAGAGAGGATCCCTCTAGTTCTTCTAGTTCTACCTCTAGTTCATCTAGATCTAGTTCTAGTTCATCTAGTTCTAGTTCTAGTTCTAGTTCCTCTAGTTCTAGTTCTAGTTAGTTCTAGTTGTAATCTAGAAAATAGGGAGAGAGAAGAGGAGAGCGGAGAAGGAGGAGCCGGATCTGTCAGATCTTTCTCAACATTGTACTTTTGCAGCAACTGGTTCGTTCTTCATCGTTCTCCAGGTTCTTCAACTCATAATTCCTGAGTTCTCTAATTACTTTTATTTACATTCAAGTTATTTATTGGATTCCCGCTTGCATCAAGTGCTCTAGTCTTTATAACGCTAGAGTAGTAATTAATAGATTAGACGTGGTGTTTAGTCTTGCAATTACCTAGAATTGCACCCAATCCTGCGGATTGTTGTGGTAGCCTTAGGGTAGTGACAGCCCTAACGGTCGACATATTCCACCTCGTTCGGATCGCTGTTTGTAGGACCGTAGTCAGACCTTCCTAGCCCCCTTCTCATCTCTTTCTGTGGTTAGTGCTCTGATGTCCCGATATAGATAATCTTGAAGTAATTCTTGATTCTTAGATCAACTAGAGAACTCTCAGGAAACTTCCTCTCTTCCCACCAAAAATAATTATATAGTTATCCTTGGGCGATCTTGAATCTTAATTAGTACACTCACGTTCCATGTGGAAAATCGATACTCTGGAATACTCCCGGGTGAAAGCTATATCGGTATCCGTGCGCTTGCGGATTTTTCTGTTTGCGTTTAAAATACCCAACACCCGCCCTCTCTCAGGCTTCGCTGCGGGCCCGCTTCCTCGAGCGTGTTTCTAGATGCAAATTTAATTTGGAAAATATATATATGACCCAAAAATGTCAGACTAAAAAGGTCGGGCTCTAATTCTCCATGGGAAGGAAAAAATGGATTACGTCTATTTCTTCTAATTCTTTATTGGCCTCTAAAAATAATTTAAGACATTGACCATTTACCTTGAATAACATACCTTCGTCATTTTGAAGTGTGATAGCTCCGTGGGATGATGAATTGATTACCTTGATTGGTCCTTCCCATTTGCTCCTGAGTTTTCCATGCCCGAAAAGCTTCACCCTAGAATTAAAAAGTAATACCTTATCTCCGGGTGTGTACTCCTTCTTCTTGATTCTCTTGTCATGCCACCTTTTCACTCTTTCTTTGTAGATCTTCGAATTGTGATATGCTTTCTCTCGCCATTCTTGCAATTCTGATAGTTGCATTCTTCTATGATCTCCAGCGACATCTAGGTCCATATTCCATCTCTTTATGGCCCAGTGTGCTTTGAATTCTAGTTCAACAGGTAGGTGGCAAGTCTTCCCGTACACGGTATGGAGACATTCCAATTGGGGTCTTGTATGCTATCCGGTATGCCCAAAGTGCATCGGGTAACTTGTCTTTCCATGCCATTCCCATTTCATTGACTATCTTCTGAAGAATATTCTTGATTTGCTTATTGGAAGTCTCTGCTTGGCCACTTGTCTGAGGATGATAGGGGGTAGCGACGTTATGACGGATTCCATGTTTTGATAGATATTGCTTGAAGCGTTTGTCGATGAAGTGTGCTCCTCCATCACTTATCACTACTCTGGGGACTCCAAATCTTGGAAATATAATTTCTTCAAACATCCTCTTTGAACTGATGTTGTCGGCATGCTTGCAAGGTAATGCCTCTACCCACTTGGAGACGTAGTCAACTGCCACCAAGATGTACTCACACTTCTTTGATGGTGGAAATGGACCCATATAGTCTATTCCCCAGACATCAAAGAGCTCAATCTGAAGGTTGTTGGTGAGTGGCATTGCATCCCTTGTGTTTATGTTTCCGTGCCTTTGACATGGCCCACATCTTGCGATATATTGCTTCGTGTCTTCATACATTGTAGGCCAGTAGAATCCACACTGCCAGATCTTTGAATGTGTACGGAATGCTCCATAGTGACCTCCATATGGTGATGAATGACATCTGTCGATGATCTTCTATCCTTCCTCAGTGGTCACACATCTTCTGAGTAAGCCATCAGAGCATACTCGAAAGAGGTATGACTCATCCCATATATGTGAACGACTTTCTTGAATAAGCTTCTTCATGTTTGCTCCTGGTGGTACATACCCTGAAACCATAAAATTAACAATATCTACATACCAGGGGTCAGACCTGTTAATCCCGTAGAGCATGTCGTCCCGGAGTGAATCATTGATGGGGGTTTCCTGTGGATTCTTAAAATACATTCTAGACAAGTGATCAGCAACAGAATTTTCTACTCCCTTTTTATCTTTTATTTCTAAGTCAAATTCTTGAAGTAATAAGATCCATCTAATCAGGCGAGGTTTAGCATCTTTTTTAGTGAGCAAATATTTTAGTGCAGCATGATCAGTGTAAACAATTATTTTAGCTCCAACTAAATAAGATCTAAATTTGTCAATGGCAAAGACAACAGCGAGAAGCTCTTTTTCAGTGGTTGCATAGTTAAGTTGAGCTCCTGTCAAAGTTTACTGGCATAAGCAATTGCATGATGCTTCTTATCTTTAGTTTGTCCCAATACTCACTAGCATCACACATAATTTCACTAGCGTCACACATAATTTCAAAAGGCAATGACCAATCAGGGGGTTGAATGATTGGTGCAGAGATGAGTGCTTACTTTAATAAATTGAAAGATGTTAGACATGTATCATCAAATTCGAAAGGAGCATCCTTGGCTAGCAAAAGAGTAAGTGGTCTAGCAATGAATGAAAAATCTTTTATAAATCTACGATAAAAACCAGCATGGCCAAGAAAGCTTCGAATTCCTTTTATATTCACAGGTGGAGGTAGTTGCTCAATTACTTCAATTTTAGCTTTGTCTACCTCAATACCTCTTTCAGACACTAGGTGTCCCAGCACTATTCCTTCCTTAACCATAAAATGACATTTTTCCCAATTAAGGACTAAGTGCTTTTCTTCACATCTTTGCAAAACCTTGTCTAAGTTTTCAAGACAACAATCAAAAGTTTTTCCATAAACAGAGAATCATCCATGAAAACTTCCATAATCTCTTCAATCATATCAGAAAATATAAACATCATGCATCTTTGAAAAGAAGCTGGTGCATTACATAACCCAAAAGACATTCTACGGTAAGCATAAGTTCCATACAGGCATGTAAAAGTGGTTTTGCTTTGATCATCTGGATGGATCGGGATTTGGTGATACCCTGAATATCCATCTAAGAAACAAAAGAACGAATGGTTCGCTAATTGCTCTAGCATCTCATCTATGAAAGGTAAAGGAAAGTGATCCTTTCTCGTGGCTTTGTTCAGTTTTCTATAGTCTATGCACATCCGCCATCCTGTGACGGTGCGTTGCGGAATTAGCTCGTTCTTTTCATTCATAATAATAGTCATGCCTCCCTTTTTAGGCACAACTTGAACTGGGCTTACCCACTCACTATGCGGCACAGGATATATAATCCCTGCATGCAGCAACTTTATAACTTCATTTTACTACCTCTCTCATAGTGTTGTTAAGTCTACGTTGGGGTTCTCGAGAAGGTGAAACAGAAGGATCTGTTGGAATACGATGGGTACAAATCATAGGACTGATTCCTGTAAGATCTTGGAGTGAGTAGCCAAAAACTGAGTGATGTTTCTCAAGAATGGTCATTAATCACAGAGTTTGATCCTGAGTGAGTTTATCACTAATGATCACAGGAAACTCTGGATTATTGTTTAGGAAAGCATAGATAAGACCGGGTGGTAAAGTTTTAAGCTCTATGGGAGGTCTAGGTGTTTCTGCAAACTCATCTAAGGGTTCAGGTTCAGAAGGTTCAGCTTCTTCTTCTGTGAAGAAAGGAGTTTCGTCTTCTAAGTCTAGTTCATCTAAAATTTCTAGAGATGCAGCCTTTACCTCCTCCATAGGATCAGGCAAAAGATATGACTCGGCCTTATTGTTTAAGGAGTGTGAAATTGTTATGGGAAATTTAAAGGTTTTTCCAAAAGAAATGTGTAGCTTTCCAGTATGACCTTCATAAAGGAGTCTTCTAAAAGGTTGTCCTATCAATAGGTCGAAGTGCCATTGATCAAAGATATAGAAGTTCAAATGAACCATGGAGCCTTCTACTGTAAGACGTAGGACATAATAATTCCAAGACTGGGGACTAATCGTCCCGAAGATTCCTTTATGACTTTCGTTGTGCGGGTTAAGAACAAGTTTTTAAATAGTTTAAGTGCAAAAGATTCAGACATTATGTTGATCCCCACAACAGGATTATAGAGAGCATTAAATCGATCAGAATTATAAGCACAACGTATAGTTATAGAAGGTGTATCCAAACGGATTACATCAGAGGAAAGCTCTGATTCCTCCAACCACTCGCTACTCATGACTGAGATAAGCTCTCTCAATTGATATTCACTTGGTAAATAAATGCTAAACTAGCCGTTTTGGGGTTTGTCAATAGAATGGTAGTTTGAAATGTTTCCAAAATCAGCCAAAAGATCAGATTCTATATCCAGCATGAAGTCTGGTGGTGGATTTTCTTCCTTTTGTGGCTCAGAACTTGAAATAGCTAAAGTAGATGAAGAATTTGGCAGAGTGTCTACTTCAGCTTTGTAGGTTTCATCATGAAGGGTATTATCCATCTCAGCTTCTAGGATTCTATCTAGGATCACTGTAGCTTCATCAGTAGGGATGCGAAAGAAAGAACCTCTAGACATTGTGTGTAGCATCTGTTTGTAATCTTTCTGAAGACCTCGAAAAAAGTGAAATAAAAGAACAGTGTGTTCAAGATTAAGGTTTGGACCAGATTCTAAAAGATCAAAAAAACATTTCCAGGATTTTCCCAAAGTTTCATTATCTTTTTGTTTAAAAGATAGGACTTTGAGTCTAAGGTCGCCGATACGGTCGAGGGATTAAAAATCTAGACAAAAGTTGGCTCGTAAAACTCCCCATTCACCTCGTTGTTGACTTACCTTCTGACTGTACCATTGTCTAGCTTCTCCCCTTAAGGAAAAATGAAAAAGCTTCCAACGTAAAGTTTTATCAGAAATGCCTTCAATGCAAAGACAATCACATGTTTGCTCAAAATCTCTAATGTGAAGGTAAGGGTTTTCGTCTTCCTTTCCTGAAAAAGATAGGTTTTGAATCATGGCAATCAACCTAGAACTTAACTTATATTGGGATGTTTGGATAGGCTGTGGTGACTCCCATGGTAAAAGGTCAGTTTTCGAAGGTGTTGCAAATTGGTAGATTGATTTAGAATCTTGGTTTTCCAGAAGGTAAGAGTAAAGAAAATGGATAAAGAATATAAAAGATAAGAAAAGATAAAAGTATAAATACAAGCTAGTAGTAAGACTCAAGGTTATCTCAGCAAACCATCTTTCTCCCCGGCAACGGCACCAGAAATGCTTGTTGATATTTGGGAACGCAATAAGGAATTGATCTGCAAGCGCACGGATATCGGTGAGCACTTCACCCGGGAGATTATCCAGAGTATCGTATTTATTTTTTACCACTAGGAGAAAGAATGCATCTGACTAACCTGGTCTATTACTACTAACCCTTTGGGCAACAAAGAATATTTCTCAATGTGAGTGATAAATAGAGAGGACTACAACCGTAATCTCCTTCTAACCTTGGTAAGGATGATCTGCTGTTCTATTGGGAAGGCTAACGGAATCTAGACACCACAGAGGATGTTCAACCTGCACCTATAAACCCTATCCTTCCTGCTAACGAGATATGGTCTGCAAAGGTAACTCGGAAATGTCACGTTCCTCGCTACTACCACGGTCCAGCTAGTCAGGGAATATCTATGAGTATCCTAGCCTAAACACCACGTCTACGCTAGAGATGATTACTCTAAACTCTACGCGAAGAGATTAAAGTAAACTCATAAACCAAAAGAACAATAAAACAAGAACTTACTAGAATTTAGAAGTCGAAATACTGAAGAATCCTAGGAGCAAGCTTCGGGTTAGGAGAACTTGATCCCGCAGGTACAAACTCGGAGTAGACACCGACAGGCCGGGCTTCCTCCGATCTACACCTCCACTCTATCTCTCTCAATCTAGTAGAAACTAGAAGATCTATTTCTACTCACATTGGTTGCTAAGCCTAAAAAAGAAATTTTATTTAGAGGAGAGGTATTCCTTCGAGGGCTCCTCTCAACTCTATGATGAACTTGTCTCCTCCAGGGGCCAGGGGGCCTGGTTTTATAGTCCCCTCAAGTGAACTTGAGCCATTGGATCAAACCGACATTGATTAGACGGTTATCCTTGATCCTTTAGGTCGGTGGAGCGTCGTCCGCGAAAAGAGTTCTGATTGGCATCCAGGAGGGGGCGGGCGCCTTGGTCCTCAGGGCAGGCGCCCTGGGCGAGGCCCCTTTCGGCCTCCGCTTTGTTCCCGTGGCTTCTGGAGTCTTCTAGATGGTGGAAAATTGCGCGGTGCGTTGATATCTCTATGTAATCCCGACATGTGGGCCTTTCTTCCTTATTTCCTGATAACCCCATGCAGAAATAGATAAACAACAAAACTCGTGGAATTATGTCAGATCAAACCCTAATTCTAGGTGTTGTTTGTATATTGGTCCTTTCTCTTGTTTATTTGATAATTAAAATTGAGACTTAAGAACCGTCAACAGTCCGTTCTTCAAGGTCCAATTCATCCTTCTCTTCTTCTATATACCTAAGTACAATCAAGGTACAACACTTAGTATATAATTCTCATTAATATTAAAATGAATCTCACAAAGTAGCGTGTGGACCTCTTGTTGTAGCTTCTTTGCATGACTACGTGTAATCAGTGACTTGGGCTGGTGTCAGCGTAGGTGAAACTTGAGTGGATGTAACTTGACTTGGAGCTTGTGACATCTTGCTTGGTGGCGTGGTCATATCTTCCTCCCCCTTTGAAAAGGAGTCATCCTCGACTCTGAACTGTCTAGCAGTTTAAATATTTTCTCTTGTCCAAAGTGAACTGTTAGCCCACCTCCATGTGATTCTTGTAACAAAAGCAATCTAACCGAAGAATTTAGAACACACAGTTTGTTAGCTCTAAACAAAAAACTGTCATGTATGTGATATTTTTCCGAACCTTTTCCATCTTTGCAATGACTATATGGTTCTGAAAATTCAGCATCATCGTTGTAACACCCTAAGTGTTAAGCATGCACTTAGTCTCATAAACTCTCTCATAAGCATTCTCATCAAGCATGGCATAAGCATAACATCACATGAGCATAGTAGTAATTCAAATGTGATTTTATGTGCTTAATTTACATGACTTAAATATAATAAAAATAGTATGCTTGCTTCCAAATTTCTTGAAATGACCAAAATAGATTGAATTATGTTTAAGAAGACTTAAGAATAATTTTGTGAAATTTTTGGAGCTATAGAATTTGAAAAATGGATTTAACACAAAAATTCCTAAAATGGATTTATTTAAAAACCTATAACTAGTTTTGAGCTGTATTTCAAATTCTATTTGGAATTTGGGATTTCAACTTAACGCAAAGTTGTAGAGAATTTTGTGGGGAACATTTCCTCTTTTTACTCCAACCCCTGAAAAGATTTGTAAAAGCTTCAAATATCTCATTTAAGCTTTTTGGGAAAAATAAAATTAAAAAAAGGGAAAGGGGGCTGTTCACTGGCGGGCCGGCGCCAACCAACCGGCCCAGCCAGCGAAGCCAGCCCGGAATCCCCGCGCCGCGTCCACCCCCTTCCCCGCGCTCGCGCCCGCACCGCGTCCGCGCGCGGACGGCCGCGCTGTGCCGCCGTGGCGAGCCGGCAGAGCTCGGCCACCGTGTGGCGAGCATGCGACGGCTAGACGCGCCCTGGTCGGCCACCAGGAGCGCCCGATCGCGTCCGCCTCTGTCCCCGCTGCCAGACGCGCCCCTTTGCTCGCGCTCTCGCCCTCTCTCTCGCTCGCGCGCAGCAGCAGCCACTCCGCCGCGCGCCATCGCCACCGACGCTCGGAGCTTCTCTCCCTACCAGCTCCGGCCTCCTCCCTCCCTTCCGCGACCACCAACGGCTCCGCCTCGTCCTTCCGCACCCCGTGCTCGCGCTCAATCGCGCTCGGTGAGTCTCGCACGCCCGGTAGAGCTCACCGGAGTGAGTCGGAGCTCCGGCTACCTCTCGGTCTGCACGGTTCTCCCTCTCCTCCCCGCCATTGCTTGCGTTTTTGGGCGCGTTAGCTCTGCCTTGGCATTGCGCACCCGTTCCAGTCGCTAGCGCACGCTCTATCGCCGCGAGATGGCCGGACCACGGCGAGGAGCGCCGCCGTGTCCGCCATTCTCGACGACGTGGTAGTTCCGATGCTCGATAGGCGCCAAAAAGGGCACGGCTAGATTCGTCTGGCATCCACGAAGCCGTAGGACCCCTCAGTGTCGCGGGAGACCTCACCGGCGGTGAGATTCCGGCAGATCTTTGCCCGCGGGAACTCGGGGTGGCCGACAAGTGGGGTCGGCTGACCTACGGGACCCGCCTGTCAGTGGCTCTGCGGGTTTGAATCCGGGTGCACTTAGCGTTTTAAGTCGATTTTCGTTTTAAAAGGTTTTCCAGAATATGATTTAAATGGTATAAAATCCATATCTTAAGATATATGGCTCCAAAAATGATGAAATAAATTTTGGTGTGTTCTATAATTCCAGATCTATAGTTTGGTATAGTTGCATGTCATGTTTGAATAACTTCTCTATACAGATATATTTATTCCATGTTTTTGCTGAAAATTGGAAAATGCATAGTAATGAAAATGTAACTGTTGACGGTCCTTAATGCTCACATTTAACCATCAACTAATCATGGAAAAGGATCCAAATGCAATCAACACCTAGACTTAGGGTTTTATCTGACAGAATTCCACGAGTTTTGGTGTTTGTCTATTTCTGCAGGGGGTTATCAGGAAATATGAAAGAAAGGCTCACACGTCGGATTTACATAGAGATATTAACGTGTCGCGCAATTTTCTATCATCTAGAAGACTCCAGAAGCCACGGGAACGAACGGGAAGGAAATCGGGCTCGGAGGCAGGGCGCCCGCCCAGCTACAGTGCCCAATCAGGACACGTTTCGCGGATTATGCTCCACCGACCTAAAGGATCAATGAAAACCGTGCGATCAATGTCGGTTTGATCCGACGGCCCAGATTCACATGAAGGGACTATAAAACCAGACCCCCTGGCCCCTGGAGATCATACCTCTTCTACAGAATCAAAGCTAGGGTTTCAATTCTTCATCCAAGTAGAGAGGATCCCTCTAATTCTTCTAGTTCTACCTCTAGTTCATCTAGATCTAGTTCTAGTTCATCTAGTTCTAGTTCTAGTTCCTCTAGTTCTAGTTCTAGTTAGTTCTAGTTGTAATCTAGAAAATAGGGAGAGAGAAGAGGAGAGCGGAGGAGGAGCCGGATCTGTCGGATCTTCCTCAACATTGTACTTTTGCAGCAACTGGTTCGTTCTTCATCGTTCTCCAGGTTCTTCAATTCATAATCCTGAGTTCTTTAATTACTTTTATTTACATTCAAGTTATTTATTGGATTCCCGCTTGCATCAAGTGCTCTAATCTTTGCAACATTAGAGTAGTAATTAATAGATTAGACGTGGTGTTTAGTCTTGCAATTACCTGGAATTGCACCCAATCCTGCGGATTGTTGTGGTAGCCTTAGGATAGTGACAGCCCTAACGGTCGACGTATTCCACCTCGTTCGGATCGGTGTTTGTAGGACCGTAGTCAGAGCTTCCTAGCCCCCTTCTCATCTCTTTCTGTGGTTAGTGTTCTGATGTCCCGATATAGATAATCTTGAAGTAATTCTTGATTCTTAGATCAACTAGAGAACTCTCAGGAAACTTTCTCTCTTCCCACCAAAAAAATAATAATTATATAGTTATCCTTGGGTGATCTTGAATCTTAATTAGTACACTCACGTTCCCTGTGGAAAATCGATACTCTGGAATACTCCCGGGTGAAGGCTACATCGGTATCCGTGCGCTTGCGGATTTTTTTGTTTGCGTTTAAAATACCCAACAGTAACTCAGAAAAATATGAAGCTTGTTTTGTTGGCTCTGCATGGATGATTAGTCTCTGAGAAAAAATGTGTTACATATTATTTGCTGTATAAATTAATTTGTGATGATTTAAATGCTTGTATGGTAGTGGTTTATGATTTTTAATAAATAATTGGATCATGCATATAATCTGGAAATTTTTGTGGGTGTTTCTTATGTTAACAAGTAATTTATAAAAATATAAAATCTGTTGTTTGACACTTAGATAACAGTAGGGTATTTATACTTAATTATATGGAGTAATCTTGTAATTTTTGTAGGCCAAACTAAGTGTCTAAATATTATGAAAAATTTATGGTAGACTTTATGGTTAACCAGTGATCTACTGTAATTTTTGTGGAATTTATTGATAAACATAAATATATGCTCCAAAGGGCGAGTTATTGGAGCCACCACCATCATCACATCCAATTCTTATAGATGGCTACGACCTCGGCCCTGATCTAATAGCCATGATTCAGGAGCAACCCTTCTCTGGGCAAGTAGATGAAGATCCATACACCCACCTTAGAGAATTCGAGCAGTTGTGCTCTTGCCGATCTATTTCCGGCATGACACAAGAAACCCTTAAATGGAAATTATTTCCGTTCTCCCTTTTGGGAAGAGCAAAAAAGTGGTATGCTCATTCTGTAGGAGGCGTTAATGGAAGTTGGGATGAACTTCGGGACAAGTTTTGTCTCGCTTTCTTCCCACTTTTTCGAATCGCTGACCTTAGAATCGAAATTCTTACATTCAAACAAAGAGAGAAGGAAACTTTAGGAGCAGCTTGGTCTAGGTTCACAAGCCTTACCAATTCCGGTCCAAACCTTTCTCTGCCTGACCATGTACTATACTACCACTTCTATCGTGGTCTAAATAAGGAAGCTGCTCTTCACCTCGACATTGCTTCAGGAGGCTCATTCACACACAAACTCACAGATGAGGGGAGAACTATCCTAGAAAGAATTCTTGAAAATACCCCTTACACAGGCATTTATGATGAGTTTCCTGAAGAAGAAAAAGAAGTCGAGCCTAATCCTAAACCAAAAGATGAGGAACTTGCAACCGAGTTAGAAATTCCACCTGACCCATCCATTAATTTGGTTGTAGAGAAACCTCCTGATAAGGGAATGCAAAACCAACTAAGGGATGATGAACCACCACCTTTAGAGCATCCCTTTGAATTCGAGGAGGATCTTTTTGAAGATTATGGAAACACCTCGAATTTTTCTATCCAAACACGACCTCTAGTAAGGACCACTCAATCTGTTCTAAGAGTAGAATCTCTTGACATAGAACACATCAAAAGCCTTTCGGCTATTCTGAGTTATGAATGGCTAACAGAAGTTGAGCTATCTCCTGAGGTAGCTCGAATCATCACTCCTTCAACCATTCTTCTATGCCAAATTAGAGGGTCCACTAGGAAGGTCCACTACAATCCATACGTTGGGATAAATGTTATTTCTAAGGAGTTAGCTGACACTCTTTATCCCAACGAGTCCATAACCCCATCTCAAAAACTTTTACAAAGTCCATCTGGATTAATTCTAGAAAGCCATGGGGTATTAAGGGCAGTTCCTGTTAGAATCAAGGACTCTGGAATATGTCTATATTTTCACATTTTTGACATACCAGAGATTCCTCTCTTGATTGGTAGACCAATCATAAAACTTCTACATGAACAACCACAACGAGGTCATTTAGACTTCAAGGTTGGGAATTCCACTATTGTTCTTCCTCTTGTTAGATCAATTAACACGATAGTGGAACCCAAACTTGACCCAGATCCTATTGAGGAGGTCTTAATGGTGACTCAAGAGGAGATGACCCAACCATTCTTTAATCATGAACACTTTGTTCAAGAAGAAGAAGAGTTGGTAGAACCCATTGAGCTAGACAAAAATGAACTACCTTCACCTCCTTCGATAGAATTAAAACCTCTTCCTTCTGGCCTTAGATATGTCTTTTTGCACAACAACTCAAAAACTCCAGTAATTATCAGTGACAAGCTTTCCGATTATGAAACACAACAACTTGTTACTGTTCTTGAAAGACATAGATCAGCATTTGGCTACTCTCTCGATGATCTCACGGGCATTAGTCCCATTCTCTGCACTCATCGTATCCCTATTGATCCCAATTCTACACCTTCAAGGGAACCACAACGGAGACTTAACAATGCTATGCGAGAGGTTGTTAAGAAAGAGGTCCTCAAACTCTATCGTGCTGGGATTATTTATCCTGTGCCACATAGTGACTGGGTTAGCCCTGTCCAAGTAGTGCCAAAGAAAGGAGGAATGACGGTCGTTAGGAATGAGAAGAATGAACTCATCCCTCAACGAATTGTCACTGGGTGGCGTATGTGTATTTACTATCGAAAACTCAATAAGGCTACAAAGAAAGATCACTTTCCGTTACCCTTCATTGATGAAATGTTGGAACGGCTTGCGAACCACTCTTTCTTTTGTTTCCTTGATGGTTATTCTGGATATCACCAAATCCCAATCCACCCAGATGACCAAGAAAAGACTACCTTTACATGCCCATATGGAACTTATGCATACCGACGAATGTCGTTCGGATTGTGCAATGCTCCAGCTTCTTTCCAACGGTGCATGATGTCTATTTTCTCGGACATGATTGAGAAGATCATGGAGGTTTTCATGGATGATTTTTAGATAGAGTCTTGCAGCGATGTGAAGAAAAACACTTAATCCTGAACTGGGAGAAATGCCATTTTATGGTTCAGGAAGGAATAGTGCTAGGACATAAAGTGTCCGAACGTGGTATAGAGGTGGACAAAGCAAAGATTGAAGTTATTGAAAAACTTCCACCTCCCACGAATGTGAAAGGAATCCGTAGCTTTTTGGGACATGTAGGGTTCTATAGACGCTTTATCAAAAATTTCTCTCAAATTGCTAGACCCCTAACTAATCTCCTAGCTAAGGATGCACCTTTCATCTTTAGTGATGAGTGTCATGAATCTTTTCAAACTCTTAAGAAAGCACTCATCTCAGCCCCGATTATCCAACCACCTGATTGGAATCTTCCTTTTGAGATCATGTGTGATGCTAGCGATTTTGCGGTTGGGGCCGTTTTAGGACAAACCAAGGATAAAAAGCATTATGCCATATCCTACGCTAGCAAAACCTTGTCTGGACCACAACTCAATTACACTACAACTGAAAAAGAGCTTTTGGCTGTTGTCTTTGCTATAGACAAGTTTAGATCTTACTTAGTGGGGGCGAAGATAATCATCTATTCAGACCATGCTGCTCTCAAGTACCTCCTCACTAAGAAAGATGCTAAGCCTCGTCTAATTCGGTGGATTCTTCTACTCCAAGACTTTGACATAGAAATCCGAGATAGGAAGGGAGTTGAGAATTCTGTAGCCGACCACTTGTCTAGGCTTCAATATAAGGAAACACATGATGAGCTTCCCATAAATGACTACCTAAGGGATGACACCCTACTTAAGATAACACATGCAGATCCATGGTACGCAGACATCGTAAACTTTATAGTAAAAGGCTATGTCCCACCTGGTGCAAACAAAAGGAAGTTACTTCACGATAGTCGTTTCCACCTTTGGGATGAGCCATATCTTTTCCGAGTCTGCGCTGATGGACTCTTGAGAATGTGTGTTCCTATGGTTGAGGCCACTCAAATTATGGAAAGATGTCATGCCTCGCCATATGGAGGACACTATGGAGCATTTCGGACACATGCTAAAATTTGGCAAAGTGGTTTTTTCTGGCCAACGATGTATGAAGATACAAAGGACTTTGTCAGGAGATGCCACCGGTGTCAAAAACATGGGAATATTAACTCACGAAATGAAATGCCTCTCACAAATAATCTTCAAGTAGAACTTTTCGATGTATGGGGCATTTATTTCATGGGGACATTCCCTATGTCCGGGAATTGCGAATATATCTTAGTAGCCGTGGACTACGTGTCCAAATGGGTAGAAGCCTTACCTTGTCGATCAGCTGATTCAAAACATGCCAAGAGAATGTTCCATGAAGTAATCTTTCCTCGCTTTGGTATACCCCGGATAGTTATAAGCGATGGAGGTTCCCACTTCATCGACAAAATCTTCCGGAAGTACCTAGCCAATCATGGAGTTCGACACAACGTCGCAACACCATACCATCCTCAGACTAGCGGTCAAGCCGAAACATCTAACAAACAAATCAAAAATATTTTACAAAAGACCGTAGATGAGATGGGTAAGGGGTGGAAGGACAAACTTCCTGATGCACTTTGGGCATATAGAACTGCATTCAAAACACCCATAGGCATGTCACCTTATCAACTTATATATGGAAAAACTTGTCACTTGCCTGTGGAAGTAGAGTTTAAGGCTCATTGGGCACTCAAGAAATGGAACATGGATCTCCACCTCGCTAGTGAGAATCGTCTGATGCAACTATCTGAGCTAGAAGAATGGAGAGAGAAAGCCTACCACAATTCAAGGATTTATAAAGAGAGAACAAAACGATGGCATGATAAGAGAATCAAGCACAAGGAGTTTAAGCCTGGAGATAAGGTTCTACTATTCAATTCAAGAGTTAAGCTCTTTGGGCATGGTAAGCTACGAAGTAAGTGGGATGGACCATACAAGGTTATTGACACTTCAACTCATGGAGCCATTACCATCCAAGACGACATAGGTAACACTTTTAAGGTAAATGGTCAACGCTTGAAAATCTATCTTGAGCCACAAAACAACCAGGCAGAGGAGCTTGATGTGATTGAGTTTATAGAATTATCATATTAAGCTCTCATAAGCTCTAGACAATTACCTAACCCTTAACATGTTCTACGAGTTTTGTTGTCTATTTGGGTTGTGCAGGATTTTGAAGCTTAAGAAGAGTGAGACCGAACATGCAGGCCACAAGAGTGAACGACTATGTCAACATCCAGCTTGGGGGAGGCACCCCCACGTGTATCTAGATAAGTATTACTTTTCTTCCTTTGGTTTTATTTTCTAGTATTCAGAAATAAATAAATAAATAAAAATGCATAACCATGAAACCAAACAAAGTTTTTCTTTTGAGTAATATACAATAGTTTTGTGTAATCCTAAGTTTTACATAAAAATAAAAAAAAGTTTGATTCAAGTCTAGGTAATTGACAAACATGATATGAGAAGGTCTGAGCTACTATTTAACTTGTTCCAAGTTTTGCTAGAGTTCTGGAGATTTTATCTTTTGAAAATCTAAAAATTCATAAAAAAATATATGAGATCATAATACCTAGAGTCTTATAAGATATAAATATTAAAACTATGGGCACTTGCTTTGTTTAAGCCATTGTTAATTCTTGTAGTTTTGGTTGAGAGAATTATCATGCTCCCAAGATCAAGATCTTTTTGTTTTAAAAATATAAAAGATTCACTCTTCCGAAGTATCATTGCGTTAGAGGCATGGGACTATGCAAAAATGTGACTCGAAAAAAAAGAGAGTGAGACGAGAGGTGAAAATGGACATGTGTCCGAAGTAGAATTAGGGGTACAAAGATACCCTCCTGAGTGGAAAGAATGGACATGTTGTAACAGAACCGTCCAATTTATAAGAATTCAAGTGAATTAGCGACCACTGAGGCAGTCAAGCCAATGGACTTGAACCCATATAAACCCGGTAGTCCGACGAAATCTCAAAAGACTTCGATTCAACCAACATACAACCAAGATCGTACATGATCAAGCATCACCATCACAGATTACAACATTCAACATAGAACATAGTTTTACATCACATCAGAGTTGGAAAGAGGTTATTACAAACCATAGCAGTAGCGGAAACAAAGTAGTTTTGATACAACTTCAACTCAGTTCATAATACATGCCAGTTCTATGGTCAAGTCCCAGCAAAAGCACAACTGAAGATACGGGAGGTGATCACGCCCATGATCTACTCATCATCCGCAGCTGGGTGATGACAGTTAGCACAATAGCCGTGATAGACGACATCATCTGCAACCGGGGTAAATAAAACCCTGAGTACGAGAATGTACTCAGCTAGACTTACCCGTCATAAACCAGAAATAAAGTGACACCAAGGAGTATGCAAGGCTGATCTTAGTGGACTGGGTTGACTCACTTTTTGCATAAAAGCCTTTGCTGTACGTAATCCATTTATTCATATTTTAGCAGCAAGTTCATTACTTAGCAACTATCCACTAGATTAGCACCTGTTCTAAGCATACATTTGGGTAATTAAGCATATCAATAATAACCATATCAAGATTATCACTTTGCTATCAACATTCTCATCATAACCATCAAGTTTATTTAGTGAATTCTACGTTGCCGCTGCCCAAGTCAAGTTCTCACTATCCGGGAGAGACGGCGATTCGAATCGATTCCTATCCAGCTGGAGTGGTATTCCTAACACTCACCCAAGCATACTTCATGACGGCAGCTCGGATCACCTTTAGCACAACTCCGGATCAATTCGCGGGTCCGTACGGCGCCGCACCCCCAGGGACCGCCAATCTGCCAGGGTCAGGACTCTAACCTGACACCTCGGTCTTACGCCATTGACTCCCCGCACATCCTTGCTACCAACCGTGGTGCGCACTTGAACCGAACGGGGTATCCGGCTGGAGATGCACTCGTAGGCTTCGCGGTCGGAACGACTTATCCGGCCAACTAAGTGATAGGCATGCGTTCAACATGACACGGGGACATACAGCGATTCGGTCCTTAAACGACACAGACGGGGATAGATTCACACCCAAGACCTCCATGCCTTGTTGCTGCACTATCGTCATCCCGCCCGGTCTCAAGTTCATTTTAGCACTTGGTTATCTCCACGATAGCAAATATAGCCAACCGTGATCATCATCCACCTAACTCTCGCAGGTGACAGGAAATCACCCGACTTCTACCGAGCTAAGCATGGCTAAGCATCACTTTGATCCTGGACCTACTTTGGTAATGTTTAAGGTGGACAAGGTAGTCATTATGCAGCAAGGGTGTCATATCAACGCCTACCACTTAATGCAACAATATATAACCATAGTCATTTGATAGCTGATTATGATAATAAAATAGTAGGAGACTTATAATGCTCCGGGGCTTGCCTTCAACGTAAGTAGAGGGACGATGGTCAGGACACTCCGGCAAGTCCTCCTCCTCAACTCCTTGAGGTAGCTCCCTTTGCTGTCCTTCCGGCTCCGGCAACTCGTACTCCAATACCGTCACACCCTTGGGTACACCTATGGATGCATGACAAGGAGATGAATATAGAGAATGCATAAATGATGCATGATACCATGATGAGGAGCCAAATAGACATAAAACAAGGTATAACATGAGTGTAACCTTCTAAGAATAAGTGAATCATGGAATACAGGTAAGTGCATACTTCTTCTCTGGTAGAGAGGCTAAATAGACAAGTTAAGCAACTTCTAGCTACTCCTACTCAGCCACTGGTTTAGTAGACAAACCAACCAGTCACAAGTTTCAGCCATAACCCAAGCATCTTTTAACCAAACTAAGCAAGTAAGCACTTTCTGGAAAGCTTAGCAAATTGTCTAAAATTTACTTTTAGACATCCCAGCATGATTCCCAATAGAAATATGCTAAAACATACAAAGTTGTCTGGCTGCTCTAGAAATTCCAGAGAGCTAGCACTTTGCAGCAACTACTTGCAACATGCATAACTTTTAAACTACTCAACCAAATGTCATGAAATTTGGACAAGAAGTAGATTGTTAAGTTAGCTACAAGTTTGTTATAGACAAGTTTCCCAGCAAACATAATCCTCAAGTAGTTCTTAATCATTTGCTATCAGCTGTACAGAAATGCTCTAGGAAAGGCATAAATAGCCAAAAATAATATTTTGCACATATTGAGAATGTATCACAGGGATAAACCAATTGCACCAACAGATGTAACATATCTAAGGAACACCAGAAAACATCATGGCAAGGTCTAAAACTATTTCTATCATCACCTTTTCCATTTATTTAATTATTAAGGTGATTTAATGAACATATACTCTAATTGTTCCAAAAATCCTAAGAAATTACAGCAAGCTATTTATGCTAACCTAAGATTACTGTAAAATTTTCAGACTATTTGCATGTACACATTGTGAGGCATGAAAATCACAAGCTAGTAAAGGCATGCAAGGCATAAATGTAAAACCCTATCAAAAAGTGTCAAACAACAGATTTCAGATTTTTCCTTGCTTTGTCTACTCATAAGTACAACACTCAGCAAGTTTCCCCATAAAAGGAGTTAAACTTAAATTATCAAAAATACCACAAGATTCTCCTATTTAAGCAAGGATTAATTTAAACTTCTTAACCAGGCTTCCAAAAATCATGAAACATTTATCAGAGCCCATCCATAACAAAAGTAACAACTCCCTAAATTTGCATGGCCAGCAGATCAACAGATCTCAAGATAAAATTACCCACTGAAAAACCAAGATTAATTTATATCTATTTATTTCTGCAAAAACATGGCATGTTTCATATTTTTATTAAAAACTAGACTTATGCTGGAACCTAACAAAATTGGAAGCACCACATTTGGATCTCTAAAACTCCAGATATGAATTTTACAAAATCAGCTTTGGCTCTGCAAAACAGTGAACCAGAGAGAGACACAGAGAGGCTGACGTCCGGGACCCGCGTGTCAGTGAGACAGAGGCAGGGGAGACGCTCGTCGCCGGCGAAGCTCAACGACGGCGAGGACTCGCCCGGATCCAAGGGCACCTACGTGTTCCTCTCATCAAGGTGACTCTATTGACCTACTTTGCGCGCGCTCTACTGGACCCTAAGGTGCTCGCCGTCGGGAATGGCGGAGCGGCGGCGCTGCGCGGCGATACGCCGGCGGATCCAGGCAATGGCGACGCAGTAGAGCGTCATGCCGAGTATCAGTGAACCAAGGGGAAGCGATAGGAGCAAGAATGGAAGGAAATGGTGGAGCAGAAGCCTGGCCACGTTGCCGGTGAACTCGGGCGGAACTCCGGCGAGGGAGAACTGCTCGGAGCCTGGCAATGCCGCCTTACCCGTGCTCGACAGTGGCCAAGGAGGTGACGCCGAGGTAGAGGAGGCTCTGGCGAAGCTTTTGGCAGGCTAGCTTGGCCGGAGACGCGGTGGAACGGCCGGAGGAGCTCGCCGAAGCGCGGCGGAGCTCGCCGTGGACGAAGGCGGGCGCAATGTGGCGCTCTGGAGGGGTGAATGGCGCGTCTGAGGCGTCCACCCGGTGCGTGGCGTCTTGTGGACGACGTCGGGGCTGACAGGCGGGGTCGCCGTCAACGTACGGCCGCCAGGTGGCCGGACACGCGGCGGCAGGTGAGCTCTGTCCAACTGAATCGTTTTTCTGAAACAGCCGATTGCAGTGACTGAAACTCGAACTTTGTCAACGTTTTACTCTCAGATCACTCGATGGTTTTGGCTGGGATTTGGTCCTATGGATAGAGCTACACGAGCTCTACAACTTTGGTTACAAGATCAAAGTCTAACTCGGTCTGGATTTCAAACTACAAAGCTCCAAACATCCCTTGGTCGAAACTGCGCGATCCAACACTTAGCCAAATTCGGCTAAGTGTGAAATCAGCCCTAATTTTTGGCTTGTGTGCAATTTTTGGATGTGTTCCAAGCTTTTTCATAAAAAGTCATCAACATAACTTTTGTAGCATATGAAATTCTCTACAACTTTGTTTCAGGTGTCAAAGACATGCAAGATTTCTAACACCAGTTTCATAAAACATCTTTGAAAGGAGGTCTAGGAGGGTCAAAAAGGTCATTATAGGGTTAACCATGACTTAGGGGCATTTTTGGCCAAAACCTTCAACATGAACTTTGTTCCAAATGATATTCTAAACATGATTGAGGTATTTTGGAGGACAATGTACAATTGTTTGCATTGGCTACCCCTTATAAACACTCAATTCAAGTCACACAAGCAATTTAATCATGTAGTGCATAAAGCAAATGGCATGTGATCATGGTATGATGCTCATGAGTGATCATGATGATGCTTATGTTAATGCAATGCTCATGGTTAACATGCAAGCTAACACTAGGAGTGTTACAGCCCTCCCCCCTTACAAAAATCTCGCTCCGAGATTTGAAAGACGTACCATTTTTCGTAGAATGAGGGATAAGTTTCTTGTAAATAGTCTTCCCTTTCCCAAGTGGCATCTCTCTCATTTTGACGGTTCCACAATACTCTAAAAAGTTTGATCACCCTCCCACGAGTAACCCGCTCATTGACATCGAGAACTTGTACAGGATTTTCTTTATAAGATAGGTCTGACTGCAACTTGATATCTCTTGATTCAACTCTCTCTTCGGGCACACGAAGACACTTCTTAAGTTGAGACACGTGGAATACAGGGAAAATAGCTCTCATTTCGGGAGGTAGTTGTACTTTGTAAGCTACCTTGCCGCTCTTCTCGACGATTTAGTAGGGACCCACATACCTAGGGGCAAGCTTTCTTTTAACGCCGAAGCGATTTGTTCCTTTCATGGGTGATACTTTTATGTACACAAAGTCACCTATTTCGAATTCAATTGGCTTTCTTCTTCGGTCAGGATAGCTTTTCTGCCTAGCTTGGGCGGCTCTCATATGTTGCTGAATAATGAGAACTTGTTTCTCGGCTTCCTTGACGAAGTCAATTCCGTAGTACCTCCTTTCACCAGGTTCGACCCAGTTTAGAGGAGTTCTACATTTGCGACCGTACAAAGCTTCAAAAGGAGCCATTTGGATGCTTTCCTGATAACTATTGTTGTAAGAGAATTCAGCTAAGGGTAGCCATTTCTCCCATGCACCCTTGGAAGATATAACACATGCCCTCAACATATCCTCTAAAATTTGATTCACACGCTCAGTTTGACCGGAGGTCTGAGGATGATAGGCTGAACTGTGAACCAATTTTGTGCCAAGGAGTAAATGCAGATGCTCCCAAAAGCGAGCAGTGAACTGAGGACCTCTATCAGAGATAATAGTGCGGGGCACACCGTGCATCTTAATTATCTGAGAGAAGTACAACTCAGCATAGTCGGATGGTCGGTATGTAGAGTGTACAGGAATAAAATGAGCGGACTTGGTCAAACGGTCAACAATCACCCATATAGAATTGTGTCCTTTTTGAGTAAGGGGAAGTCCAACAATGAAATCCATGCTGATTTCTTCCCACTTCCAACCTGGAACTGATAAAGGTTGCAATAAACCTGCAGGTTTGAGGTGAACTGCCTTTACCCTGCAGCAAGTATCACATCTAGCAACATAAGCTGCTATCTCCTTCTTCATTTTGGTCCACCAGAAACGAGGTCTCAAGTCTTGGAACATTTTGCTACTCCCCGGATGAATGGACAATTTGGAAGAGTGAGCTTCTTCTAGGATTTTGTTGCGTAGATCACGATTTTTAGGTACAACTAATCGATTGTCAAACCATAGTACACCTTTCTAATCTACTCTGAAATGCTTGGTGTCTTGCTCTTGCATTTTTCTCTTGATATGATAAATACCAGGATCAGATTTTTGGAGCTCTATGATTTGACTTTCTAATGAGCAACTGACTATGATGTTGTGCAGGACCGCCGGATGCAATAGATTGAAGCCTTCCTCTAAGAGAGGTCTAACATGCTGTTTCCGACTGAGAGCATCAGCTACCACATTGGCCTTGTCGGGATGATAGTGCACTTCTAAATTGTAGTCTTTTATCAACTCCAACCATCTTCTTTGTCTCATGTTCAATTCGGGTTGAGTGAATATATATTTGAGGCTCTTATGGTCAGTGTAGATGTGACAAAGATTACCCAACAGATAGTGTCTCCAGAGTTTCAATGCATGTACAACTGCTGCTAACTCCAGATCATGGGTAGGGTAGTTGGCTTCATGTTTCCTCAACTGCCGAGAAGCATAGGCAATAACTCGGCCATCTTGCATAAGCACACAACCTAGGCCAGTGCCAGATGCATCACAAAAGACATCAAAGGGCTTTGCAATGTCAGGTTGTGCCAAAACAGGAGCGGTGGTCAGCAAATGACGTAAAGTGGTGAAAGCAACATCACACTCCTTGGTCCACACAAACTTCGCATCTTTTTGCAGTAGCTAGGTCATAGGTTTAGCTATTTTGGAAAAGTCTGGAATAAAGCGACGATAATAACCAGCTAGACCGAGAAAACTCCAAACCTCGTGCACTAAAGTTGGGGCCTTCCAGTCTAGAACCTCATGCACCTTTGACGGGTCGACAGAAATACCCTCCTCGGATAAAATATGGCCTAGGAAAGGCACTTTCTTCAGCCAAAACTCACACTTGCTGAACTTGGCATAAAGCTGATGTTCTCGCAATCTAGTGAGTACAATCCGAAGGTGCTCTTCATGTTCTTGTGCACTTTCAGAATACACCAAAATATCATCGATGAACACCACCACAAACTTATCCAGTTCAGGCATGAACACCGAATTCATCAGGTACATGAAATGAGCAGGGGCATTAGTCAGACCAAAGGACATGACTAAATACTCATACAACCCATACTTGGTAGAGAAAGCCGTTTTAGGAATGTCTTCAGGTCGGATCTTAATTTGATGATACCCAGATCTCAGATCAATCTTGGAGAATACTTTGGCCTTGGCTAATTGATCAAACAGGATATCAATGCGAGGCAATGGGTACTTGTTTTTAATAGTCACTGCGTTGAGCGGACGATAGTCTACACACATACGCAGAGACTTGTCCTTCTTCTTGACAAAGAGAGCCGGACAACCCCATGGAGAAGAACTAGGCCGAATAAGACCTTTCTCAAGCAGTTCTTGCAATTGCTTTTTCAACTCTGCCAACTCGTTGGGTGGCATTCGATATGGCCTTCTAGAGATAGGTGCGGTACCCAGAATCAGATCAATTTTAAACTCAATGTCTCTGTCCGGCGGCAACCCGGGCAGGTCCTCTGGAAAAACATCCGGAAACTCACATACTACCGGAATTTCTACCACGGTGAGGGGTCTGATAGCATTAGTAGTGTGACGAATGTCATCGCTCTTGGGAAGTTGGACCAAGAAGGCTTCTTTACTATCAGGCTCCCGCAACATAACTACTCTCGTGGAGGTGTCTATTAGTACCCCATTATTTCTCATCCAATTCATTCCTAATATAACATCTATGCCTAAGCCCGGCAAAATTACCAAATTTGCTGAAAAGTTACGACCCTCAATAGCAATGTTCACATCCTTCACTAATTGATTGGTGGAAATTTGGTTCCCAGCAGCACTAATGCAAAACTTGCCACTGTCAAGATCAACTACATGCTGCCCATGTTTAGATGCAAATGCTTGACTCATAAACGAATGCGATGCTCCCGAATCAAACAAGACAACTGCAGGGTGTTGATTTACAAGGAACATACCAGCAGTAACTGCTTCTCCTTCCGGAATTTCTTCAACCGTGGTGTAGTGCACACGACCCATACGGTTGTTGCCTCCAGCTGCAGCATTTCTCTTAGGATAAGGGCAATCTCTTGCCCAGTGACCAACTTGCTTGCAATTGAAGCAGGGACGGTTATCAGGAGGAGTCTTGGGACCTCCTTGACCCGTGGCACCTCTTGGGAGAGCAACTGTGAAAGACTTGCGAACTCCCGTCTTCACATTTGACTTTTTCTACGGCGGCCTATACCTTGTCACAGCATTGGGTGGGCGATAGGCCGGCTTGCTTGCCACTGGAGCCTTGGACTGTGAAGCACCTGCCTCATAGGCTCTCTTGCGGTTCTTGGACGCGGCATACACGGCATTGGAGTTCTCTTGAGTCAACGCATCACTCACAAACTCATTAAAGGTGGTACTCTTGTTACCAGCCATGTTCTTGGACAACTTGGGTCCCAACCCTCTCTTGAAACAAGCGAGCTTCTTGACTTCGGTGTCAACCATCTCAGGAGCATAGCGAGACAAATTATTAAAAGCATGAAGATACTCAGTCAAGCTTTTAGTGCCTTGCGTCAGGTTCATGAACTTGGTGTGCTTGATAGTCATTAGGCCTTGTGGAATATAAGTATTCCTGAAAGCAGTTTGGAACTGGTCCCAGGTTACAACAGCATTGGCGGGCAAGCTAGTCCTGTAATGACTCCACCAAACACCTGCTTTGCCCTCCAACTGGTGGGCTGCATATTCCGCTTTTAGCTCTTCGGTCAACCTTAGCAAATGGAATTTCTGTTCCAGAGTGTTAAGCCACTCATCAGCTTCTAGAGGTTCAATAGCCTCCTTGAAAAGCGGCGGCTTGGTGTCCTGGAAATCCTTGAAACTGCTATACGGATTTGCTTCTCCGCCTTGGCGGACATGGCGACCACCCCGGTTCTGCTGCGCCATAGTTTGCATAGCCTCATTGAGCATACGCTGGCCCTCAACAAGAGCTGCCAATAGCTCAGTAGGCGTAGGCGGGGGAGGAGGTGGTGGCGGTGGCACCTCGTTGTGACCGGAGCGAGTATTGCGAGCCATCTGCACAAGGCATACCAAGCGATTGTTTCAGGCAACAGATATAATTGTCATGAACTTCAATTGTTGCCATACGGAATTTAATGAAGTAAATTCACATAAATTAAGGCACAATGATCCATGTACAATAAGAAAATATCTTCCATGACACTTGGTTATTCTCGCGATCATTCACAGCCACAATTCCTCAAGGATTAACGACATTGCAGAAATTTATTTCAGCTCAACATAAACATGGAGCCTCACAAATAAGTGCATAAGGTTACATAGAGTCATTGCCACACTTAAGTTTTACAGGAGGGGCACCATGGCCAAATACATAGAGTCTCAACTAAAATTCAGATTGCATGTCCCTTACATAAAGAGATGGAACTGACACATGATCATAGAATTATTGCTAGACTACATATCTTCATCCGATTCTCCATTGGAAATGATGCCATCATCCTGATCTTCCTCACTAGGAGCTTCTTCATGATTAAATGGGGCAAGTTGTGGGATAGGATTTATAATATTATTTAAGCGATGGACATCCAACTGCAGCTCAGCAATCCTAGTAATCAGCTCTTCCTCTCTCATTTCAGCATAGAACAAGGCTCTAACTCTAGCAGCTTCTCTATTTTCAGCCAAGCGCATAGCCTCATCTCTCTCTCTAGTCATTTGCATCATGCGGGCGTGTGCCTCATTGCGCTGTCTAACTGCATTCTCAACTTGGTTGCGGCGGGCTTGCAAAGCAGTATGGAAATTTTGGATTTCAGCTTGGGCATCCATAAAGGCCTTGCGGTGCTTACGCACGCGCTTGTGCAATTTGCGCTGCCCAACTTGTGCTTGTTGAAGCGCTAGCATGGCATCTATGTAAGTGTCCTGGCGTACATAGTACAACTTAAGTACCGCTAGCATAGCGCTCATGGCAGGGCTAGAGCTATATCCTAGCAAGGTTTCTCTCCTTTCTAGAGACTCATTCCCAACCTGGGACACAAATGTGTCAGTCACACTCACTCTGGGAACGGATCCTGCTGGGCCATTCACTAGCTCATCACCATGCTCTTAGCAAATCTCTAGCAAAACCTCTAGGGCTGCTACTTAGGCACCCTCCCAAGGAGTTTGGCTATCACAGTCAACCAACCAACCTAGCCACTGTGGGTTATTTGGACAAGGGGAAACTGTAATTTGGACATCTACCCGAGGTAAAGCCCCTGCATGCTCGGCCTCGATCCAAGTGTACTTAGGTGGTTCCTCATACCCAACTGAACTTAGCACCCTCCACAACAAGGTAGGAGTGCCAAACATGTCTAGGAAAGTCTCACTCGCGTGCGGGGCTGCCATCTGTAGAAAGACCACATTTGAGTAAGGGAGATTAATTACAAGGAGAGATAAAGAATCGTATTTTCAAAATTAAATACCCAAGCATTGCATAAGAATGTATGAATGATTCATGATGCATGCGCGTTCCATACGTCCTTTCCAAACTTAGAATAAAGTTCTAACGGTATAGTCGGTGGCATACATACGTGCACTCTTTATACGTAACTACACGGTCTACACGTTTCGTTGTTATTGTACCTGCAGAAGATTTCATTTCAGCCCAGCCCCACAGTAGTATAAGTGCAGAAATGTAAATCAAATCAACAATCAATCAAGCTAGGTACTCCGGTATATATTCCCGAACGTATACCGCAGCACACTACCCATTTGGGATACACCCACATATACATCAAATATGTACACATGGCTGCACCTACTACCCACAATTAAGTACCTTCATATATACATGTGTGAAACATGTAAATATTCCAGTAACCACAACTAACACTCCCCTAGACCGACGGTTGGACGGTCATGCTCTCACAACTCACACTTACCGTAGCGTAGAGGCATATAGATCCATACATTACCACTCAAGCAAGTGGTATCCATACAATTTCACGCCGTATGGACGACGAAAGAAAACAAGCAATGCTTACCATGGCGTAGAGGTATGTGGTCCATTCATTACCACTTAAGTAAGCGGTATCCATATAATTGCACGTCATATGGACGACGAAAGGAAAAACCCCCATGTTAGTAATATTAAGCCACCTAGAAGTCCTTATATGGGCATAAAGGGCATGACCACTGGCATGGTATAAGTTATCAAAACCTTTTTAAAACAACCCTATTTATAACCTAATTTGCCAAATTAGTTTGAGAAAACCAAATTCATTTGTTTTCAAATACATCTATGATGGTTATATGCTTAATCTTGCTCTGATGCCAGCTGTAACAGAACCGTCCAATTTATAAGAATTCAAGTGAATTAGCGACCACTGAGGCAGTCAAGCCAATGGACTTGAACCCATATAAACCCGGTAGTCCGACGAAATCTCAAAAGACTTCGATTCAACCAACATACAACCAAGATCGTACATGATCAAGCATCACCATCACAGATTACAACATTCAACATAGAACATAGTTTTACATCACATCAGAGTTGGAAAGAGGTTATTACAAACCATAGCAGTAGCGGAAACAAAGTAGTTTTGATACAACTTCAACTCAGTTCATAATACATGCCAGTTCCATGGTCAAGTCCCAGCAAAAGCACAACTGAAGATACAGGAGGTGATCACGCCCATGATCTACTCATCATCCGCAGCTGGGTGATGACAGTTAGCACAATAGCCGTGATAGATGACATCATCTTCAACAGGGGTAAATAAAACCCTAAGTACGAGAATGTACTCAGCTAGACTTACCCGTCATAAACCAGAAATAAAGTGACACCAAGGAGTATGCAAGGCTGATCTTAGTGGACTGGGTTGACTCACTTTTTGCATAAAAGCCTTTGCTGTACGTAATCCATTTATTCATATTTCAGCAGCAAGTTCATTACTTAGCAACTATCCACTAGATTAGCACCTGCTCTAAGCATACACTTGGGTAATTAAGCATATCAATAATAACCATATCAAGATTATCACTTTGCTATCAACATTCTCATCATAACCATCAAGTTTATTTAGTGAATTCTACGTTGCTGCTGCCCAAGTCAAGTTCTCACTATCCGGGAGAGACGGCGATTCGAATCAATTCCTATCCAGCTGGAGGGGTATTCCTAACACTCACCCAAGCATACTTCATGACGGCAGCTCGGATCACCTTTAGCACAACTCCGGATCAATTCGCGGGTCCGTACGGCGCCGCACCCCCAGGGACCGCCAATCTGCCAGGGTCAGGACTCTAACCTGACACCTCGGTCTTACGCCATTGACTCCCCGCACATCCTTGCTACCAACCGGGGTGCGCACTTGAACCGAACGGGATATCCGGCTGGAGATGCACTCGTAGGCTTCGCGGTCGGAACGACTTATCCGGCCAACTAAGTGATAGGCATGCGTTCAACATGACACGGGGACGTACAGCGATTCGGTCCTTAAACGACACAGACGGGGATAGATTCACACCCAAGACCTCCATGCCTTGTTGCTGCACTATCGTCATCCCGCCCGGTCTCAAGTTCATTTTAGCACTTGGTTATCTCCACGATAGCAAATATAGCCAACCGTGATCATCATCCACCTAACTCTCGCAGGTGACAGGAAATCACCCGACTTCTACCGAGCTAAGCATGGCTAAGCATCACTTCGATCCTGGACCTACTTTGGTAATGTTTAAGGTGGACAAGGTAGTCATTATGCAGCAAGGGTGTCATATCAACGCCTACCACTTAATGCAACAATATATAACCATAGTCATTTGATAGCTGATTATGATAATAAAATAGTAGGAGACTTATAATGCTCCGGGGCTTGCCTTCAATGTAAGTAGAGGGACGATGGTCAGGACACTCCGGCAAGTCCTCCTCCTCAACTCCTTGAGGTAGCTCCCCTTGCTGTCCTTCTGGCTCCGGCAACTCGTACTCCAGTACCGTCACACCCTTGGGTACACCTATGGATGCATGACAAGGAGATGAATATAGAGAATGCATAAATGATGCATGATACCATGATGAGGAGCCAAATAGACATAAAACAAGGTATAACATGAGTGTAACCTTCTAAGAATAAGTGAATCATGGAATACAAGTAAGTGCATACTTCTTCTCTGGTAGAGAGGCTAAATAGACAAGTTAAGCAACTTCTAGCTACTCCTACTCAGCCACTGGTTTAGTAGACAAACCAACCAGTCACAAGTTTCAGCCATAACCCAAGCATATGTTAACCAAACTAAGCAAGTAAGCACTTTCTGGAAAGCTTAGCAAATTGTCTAAAATTTACTTTTAGACATCCCAGCATGATTCCCAATAGAAATATGCTAAAACATACAAAGTTGTCTGGCTGCTCTAGAAATTCCAGAGAGCAAGCACTTTGCAGCAACTACTTGCAACATGCATAACTTTTAAACTACCCAACCAAATGTCATGAAATTTGGACACAAAGTAGATTGGTAAGTTAGCTACAAGTTTGTTATAGACAAGTTTCTCAGCAAACATAATCCTCAAGTGGTTCTTAATCATTTGCTATCAGCTGTACAGAAATGCTCTAGGAAAGGCATAAATAGCCAAAAATAATATTTTGCACATATTGAGAATATATCACAGGGATAAACCAATTGCACCAACAGATGTAACATATCTAAGGAACACCAGAAAACATCATGGCAAGGTCTAAAACTATTTCTATCATCACATTTTCCATTTATTTTATTATTAAGGTGATTTAATGAACATATACTCCAAGTGTTCCAAAAATCCTAAGAAAATTATAGCAAGCTACTTATGCTAACATAAGATCACTGTAAAATTTTCAGAACATTTGCATGTACACATTGTGAGGTATGAAAATCACACGCTAGTAAAGGCATGCAAGGCATAAATGTAAAACCCTATCAAAAAGTGTCAAACAACAGATTTCAGATTTTTCCTTGCTTTGTCTACTCATAAGTACAACACTCAGCAAGTTTCACTATAAAAGGAGTTATACTTAAATTATCAAAAATACCACAATATTCTCCTATTTAAGCAAGGATTAATTTTAACTTCTTAACCAGGCTTCCAAAAATCATGCAAAATTTATCCGAGCCTATCCATAACAAAAGTAACAACTCCCTAAATTTGCATGGCCAGCAGATCAACAGATCTCAAGATAAAATTACCCACTGAAAAACCAAGATTAATTTATATCTATTTATTTCTGCAAAAACATGGCATGTTTCATATTTTTATTAAAAACTAGACTTATGCTGGAACCTAACAAAATTGGAAGCACCACATTTGGATCTCTAAAACTCCAGATATGAATTTTACAAAATCAGCTTTGGCTCTGCAAAACAGTGAACCAGAGAGAGACACAGAGAGGCTGACGTCCGGGACCCGCGTGTCAGTGAGACAGAGGCAGGGGAGACGCTCGTTGCCGGCGAAGCTCAACGACGGCGGGGTCTCGGCCGGATCCAAGGGCACCTACGTGTTCCTCTCATCAAGGCGACTCTATTGACCTACTTTGCGCGCGCTCTACTGGACCCTAAGGTGCTCGCCGTCGGGAATGGCGGAGCGGCGACGCTGCGCGGCGATACGCCGGCGGATCCAGGCAATGGCGACGCGGTAGAGCGTCATGCCGAGCATCAATGAACCAAGGGGAATCGATAGGAGCAAGAATGGAAGGAAATGGTGGAGCAGAGAAGCCTGGCCACGTTGCCGGTGAACTCGGGCGGAACTCCGGCGAGGGAGAACTGCTCGGAGCCTGGCAATGCCGCCTTACCTGTGCTCGACTGTGGCCAAGGACGTGACGCCGAGGTAGAGGAGGCTCGGGCGAAGCTTTTGGCGGGCTAGCTTGGCCGGAGACGCGGTGGAACGGCCGGAGGAGCTCGCCGTGGACGAAGGCGGGCGCAATGTGGCGCTCTGGAGGGGTGAATGGCGCGTCTGAGGCGTCCACCCGGTGCGTGGCGTCTTGTGGACGACGTCGGGGCTGACAGGCGGGGTCGCCGTCGACGTACGGCCGCCAGGTGGTCGGACACGGGGCGGCGGGTGAGCTCTGTCCAACTGAATCGTTTTTCTAAAACAGCCGATTGCAGTGACTGAAACTCGAACTTTGTCAACGTTTTACTCTCAGATCACTCGATGGTTTTGGCTGGAATTTGGTCCTCCGGACAGAGCTACACGAGCTCTACAACTTTGGTTACAAGATCAAAGTCTAACTCAGTCTGGATTTCAAACTACAAAGCTCCAAACATCCCTTGGTCGAAACTGCGCGATCCAACACTTAGCCAAATTCGGCTAAGTGTGAAATCAGCCCTAATATTTGGCTTGTGAGCAATTTTTGAATATGTTCCAAGCTTTTTCATAAAAAGTCATCAACATAACTTTTGTATCTTATGAAATTCTATACAACTTTGTTTCAGGTGTCAAAGACATGCAAGATCTCTAACACCAGTTTCATAAAACATCTTTGAAAGGAGGTCTAGGAGGGTCAAAAAGGTCATTCTAGGGTTAACCATGACTTAGGGGCATTTTTGGCCAAAACCTTCAACATGAACTTTGTTCCAAATGATATTCTAAACATGATTGAGGTATTTTGGAGGACAATGTACAATTGTTTGCATTGGCTACCCCTTATAAACACTCAATTCAAGTCACACAAGCAATTTAATCATGTAGTGCATAAAGCAAATGGCATGTGATCATGGTATGATGCTCATGAGTGATCATGATGATGCTTATGTTAATGCAGTGCTCATGGTTAACATGCAAGCTAACACTAGGAGTGTTAGACATGTGTCCGACAGTAGAATTAGGGGTACTTGCTGCCCACTTGAAAAAAAAGAGACTGAAAAAAAAGAGAAAAAAAATGATAGCCCATGGTCCCTCTAATAAGCAATATGCCAGTAAGAGATGAAAAACTTTTCAAAAAGGTCAAAGGTCTTGATCTAGGAGTATGACATTCCTCTCCCTTACTCCGAGCGTTGACATAGCAAAATGCAAAGTAAGTATGCTAAAACTTTTAAAGCTCTACTTATATATTTCTTTCGAGAAGAAGACAAATGCCTCGGTTTTATTTTGCAGACTTATAAAAACTCCAGAGCAAAGGTAAGACAGAAGAACTTGAGACATAGTGCTTGACTTGATTGTTCTGTTTTTCAATCACTTAAGACCTTAGTGATAACTTAAAAACCCTGTAGTAAGAGGCATAAAAGTAACCCCTGTTTTCGTGCTAATTTTAGTTTTGCTCAGGGACGAGCAAAGGTTAAGCTTGGGGGAGCTTGTTGACGGTCCTTAATGCTCACATTTAACCATCAACTAATCATGGAAAAGGATCCAAATGCAACCAACACCTAGACTTAGGGTTTTATCTGACAGAATTCCACGAGTTTTGGTGTTTGTCTATTTCTGCAGGGGGTTATCAGGAAATATGAAAGAAAGGCCCACACGTCGGGTTTACATAGAGATATTAACGTGTCGCGCAATTTTCTATCATCTAGAAGACTCCAGAAGCCACGGGAACGAACGGGAAGGAAATCAGGCTCGGAGGCAGGGCGCCCGCCCAACTCTCCTGGGCGCCCGCCCAGCTACAGTGCCCAATCAGGACACGTTTCGCGGATTATGGTCCACCGACCTAAAGGATCAAGGAAAACTGTGCGATCAATGTCGGTTTGATCCGACGGCCCAGATTCACATGAAGGGACTATAAAACCAGACCCCCTGGCCCCTGGAGATCATACCTCTTCTACAGAATCAAAGCTAGGGTTTCAATTCTTCATCCAAGTAGAGAGGATCCCTCTAGTTCTTCTAGTTCTACCTCTAGTTCATCTAGATCTAGTTCTAGTTCATCTAGTTCTAGTTCTAGTTCCTCTAGTTCTAGTTCTAGTTAGTTCTAGTTGTAATCTAGAAAATAGGGAGAGAGAAGAGGAGAGCGGAGGAGGAGCCGGATCTGTCGGATCTTCCTCAACATTGTACTTTTGCAGCAACTGGTTCGTTCTTCATCGTTCTCCAGGTTCTTCAATTCATAATCCTGAGTTCTTTAATTACTTTTATTTACATTCAAGTTATTTATTGGATTCCCGCTTGCATCAAGTGCTCTAATCTTTGCAACATTAGAGTAGTAATTAATAGATTAGACGTGGTGTTTAGTCTTGCAATTACCTGGAATTGCACCCAATCCTGCGGATTGTTGTAGTAGCCTTAGGGTAGTGACAGCCCTAACGGTCGACGTATTCCACCTCGTTCGGATCAGTGTTTGTAGGACCGTAGTCAGAGCTTCCGAGCCCCCTTCTCATCTCTTTCTGTGGTTAGTGTTCTGATGTCCCGATATAGATAATCTTGAAGTAATTCTTGATTCTTAGATCAACTAGAGAACTCTCAGAAAACTTCCTCTCTTCCCACCAAAAAAATAATAATTATATAGTTATCCTTGGGCGATCTTGAATCTTAATTAGTACACTCACGTTCCCTGTGGAAAATCGATACTCTGGAATACTCCCGGGTGAAGGCTACATCGGTATCCGTGCGCTTGTGGATTTTTCTGTTTGCGTTTAAAATACCCAACAGTAACTCAGAAAAATATGAAGCTTGTTTTGTTGGCTCTGCATGGATGATTAGTCTCTGAGAAAAAATGTGTTACATATTATTTGCTGTATAAATTAATTTGTGATGATTTAAATGCTTGCATGGTAGTGGTTTATGATTTTTAATAAATAATTGGATCATGCATATAATCTAGAAATTTTTGTGGGTGTTTCTTATGTTAACAAGTAATTTATAGAAATATAAAATCTGTTGTTTGACACTTAGACAACAGTAGGGTATTTATACTTAATTATATAGAGTAATCTTGTAATTTTTGTAGGCCAAACTAAGTGTCTAAATATTATGAAAAATTTATGGTAGACTTTATGGTTGACCAGTGATCTACTGTAATTTTTGTGGAATTTATTCATAAATAGAAATATATGCTACTGTTGTAGGTCCAATAATAATTGAATAAATTATGAATTGTTATGCATAAAGTAAATGGAATGAAGGGGTGTTTGGTGTATCTTTGAAGAATCATGTAGCTTGCTGGTTAACCATGAAAGTAACTTGTAGAAGAGAATGCAATAGATGCTTAATTTGAGTACATGTTCTTGGATGATGTTGACTACCTTGTAGAAATAACCACCTATGTCATATATGCACCATGTCATGATCATCTGGTACCCACTTGCATAAGCATTGCACCCCGAGCATCTCGCACTCCACTCATGAGCACACATGCATCATACAGGCTCGTAGGAGAACGAGGTGGGACCCGAGGAACAGGAGCAAACCCCGGAGCAGGAACTTCAAGGAGGAGGAGAGCCGGTGAAAGCCCAAGTTTGGTTTTGGATAATTGATGAAACCCTAGTACTAACCTCTATGCTAAGTGTGTGTAGACTCAATGAGGTTGGTACATGCCAAGTGTTGGAGCAAGTGATGATCATGGTGATGACCACAAGGTGATCAAGTGCTCGACTTGGAAAAGAAGAAAGAGAAAAACAAATCCCTATGGAGATCAAGGCAAAGGTATTACTTAGGGTTTTGGTTTTGGTGATCAAGACACAATAGAGGGTGTGATCACATTTAAGATAGATAGCTGTACTATAAAGAGGGGAATTCTTTGGCTAAGCAGTTATCGAGTGCCACTAGGTGTCATTGTTCATGTGCATGCATTTAGAACCTGGTGAGCTAACTTAACTCCTTCGAAGAAAATGATTGTGAAAATGCTAACACACGTGCACTTGTTGGTACACACATTGTGGTGTTGGCAGAAGGAGGTGGAGTTTCAAGGGTAGAGAGAGGATGGGTTCCTCTCTCCCTCCCGCCTCGCAAGCTCGGCGGCATTTGGCGCTTTTCGAGAAAATGAAGTGCATATTCTCTATTGCGCCGGTGGGAAAATTGGAGAAGTCGCGGGAGTGTTTCTCGCTGAGGAACACTCACCGGACGCTGACTCAGAAGCACCGGACGCTGTTCCTGTGCGTCCGGTGAGTAGGCAGCCTGACTCGGTTAGGGTTAGGCACCGGACGATAGGCACCGGATGCAGCTTGGAGCGTCCGGTGGTTAGCGTCTGGTGTGCGGGCGTTTTGCGACCCTCTCTGCGCATGGGTCCGGTGAGCACCGGATGCTACCGGTGCTTAGCGTCCGGTGACCCGCCGGTTTGCGGAACTCTCTGCGCATGAGTCCGGTGTGCACCGGACGCGTGCGGTGCTAACTTGCTCAGCGTCCGGTGCACTGCAGGTGACCGTTAGACTCTGACACGAGCGTTTCAAAAGGCGACACGTGGCTGACGTTGGAGCACCGGACGCTGGTGCTGAGCGTCCGGTGTCCCTATAAGAGCGTCCGGTGACCTCGAGTTTCGCCCAGTGAAAGTGCCAACGGCTCTATTTGTTTGAGGGGCTATAAATACATGTTTGGCCGGCTTGGGGCTCACTCTCTTGGCATTCTTGACTACTAGACATCCTTGTGAGCCTAAGCAAACACCTCCCACTCATCTCCTTCATAGATTAAACATCTTTGTGAGATTGGGAGTGATTCCAAGTGCATTTCCTTGAGTGATTGCATCTAGTGGCACTTGGGGATCGTTTTAGCTGCGGTTTTCTTGTTACTCTTGGTGGTTGCCGCCACCTAGATGGCCTAGAGCAGCGGAGGAGGTTTGGCACGAGTTGGTGATTGTTCGTGGCCATCTCCCGGTGATTGTGAGGGGTCTTGTACCTTCCCCGGCGGAGAGCCGAAAGGTAACTCTAGTGGATTGCTCGTGTCATTGAGTTACCTCACTTGTGGGTCGGCTCTTGTGGTGTCCTAGTGTGGACGAGGTTCGTGCTACACCTCTTAGCCACCGAACCACCAAGTGTTGGTCGACACAACGGGGACGTAGCGTGTCGGCAAGCACGTGAACCTCGGGAGAAAAATTGCTTGTCTCCATTGTGTTTGTTCATTGGATTTCTCCCGGTGATTAGACTTCATATTATTGATTGGTTCATCTCCTCTACGCGGTGATATAAAGATCGAACATTCTCTCTTACATTCCCGCAAACTAGAGTAGCTTAGTTACTTGTATAGAAACTTTAGGTAGCTCTCTAGTGTAAGTAGTGACATAACTCTTGTGTGCCTAGTGATCTTAACAACTAGAATTGTTGGATAGGTGGCTTGCAAACACCCCTTTAGAGCTAGAGCAAAAAGCTTCGCTTTGTTATTTATTAACCTCTTGCTCTAGTGAGTTTGTAGAATTTTTAAATAGGCTATTCACCCCCCTCTAGCCATATTAGGACCTTTCAAGTGGCATCGGAGCCGTGGTCACCGTTTGTGAAGGCTTAACAACCTCGGTGCTCAAATTATGGCTCAAATAGTGTTCAACCATGTTGGGGGCAAACCACCATTCTTTGATGGCACAAGTTCATTTGACTATTGGAAGAGAAAAATGAAGATGTACCTTGGATCAATAAATGATAGAGTGTGGGAAGTCACCGAAAATGACTTTGTGATTCTTGATCCCGCTAACCCCACCGACAATGAGAGAGCCAACAAGCAATGCAATACTATGGCTCTCAACACAATCTATAATGGCATTGATTCAAAGGTGTTTGAACAAGTCAAAGATCTTGAGAAAGCAAGTGAAGTGTGGACAAGATTAGAAGAAACATATGAGGGCACTACAACGGTAAAAAGTGCCAAGTTGTACATGCTCAAGGACAAGCTTTCAAACTTCAAGATGAAGGATGATGAGTCAATCCCGGAGATGTTCTATAGGCTCCAAGTCATCATCAATGATCTCAAGAGCCTTGATGAGAAAGTGAAGGATGAGGATTTCATTCACAAGTTCTTGATGTGCTTGCCCAAGAGATTCAAGACATTGAGAACCATCATATTTAGAGGAGGATTGACGGGTGTATCTCCCAATGAGGTACTTGGAGATGTCATGACCGAAGATCAATACAATGACAATGATGATGATGAGGTCATGACGAAGGATGATGATGATAAGAAGAAGAAGAGTGTAGCATTCAAAGCTAGCTCTTCATCCAAGAGCAAGAATAAAGGCAAGGCCAAGAAGGAAGAATCTAGTGATGAGGAGTGCTCCAATGATGATAGTGATGATGAAGCACTAGCACTCTTTGTTCGCAAGTTTGGCAAGATGATGAAGAAGAAGGGCTATCACACAAGAAAGAGAAAAGATCACTTCAAGAACAAGGAGCATGTGAGACTATGCTACAAGTGCAAGAGCCCCGATCATATTGTGGCGGATTGTCCTTACAATAGTGACAATGATGAGCATGACAAGAAGAACAAGAAGGAGAAGAAAGAAAAGAAAGAGAAGAAGATGGTCTTCAAGAAGAAAAAGAAGGGTGGGTCCTATGTTGTGACATGGGATAGTGATGCTTCTTCGGATGATGATTCTAGTGATGATGACAAGGCATCCAAAAAGAAGGCGCTTGCAAGCATTGCTATCAACAAGCCATCTCTCTTTGACACTCCTTCATGCTTCATGGCCAAGGGCCACAAGGTACAATATGATGAGAGTGAAAGTGAAAGTGAACATGAACATGATAGTGATAGTGATGATGAAATTGAATTCACTAATGAACAACTCATGGACATGCTAGAACAAGCCGATTCACTTATTAAATCTAAAAACAAGAAGTGCAAAGAATTGGCCAAGAAGTTGAAAGCTCTTGAGCAATCCTTTGATGAGCTCAATGCTAATCATGAGAGGCTAGTGGAAGCCCATGAGAAGCTTGGCAAGGCTCACACCAAGCTTGAAAAAGCTCACTCCTTGTTGTTAGAAGAGAACAAGGAAAAGGTTGTTGTATCATGTGATGTGGGAACAACATGTGACTTAACTAAAGAATCACCCAACCTACCTATTGTTGTTGCCACTAACTCTTCTTGTAGGTCTTCATCCACCACCACCAACTCTACCTCCACTTCTAGTGTTAGTGTCACTTGTGATACCTCACTAAAGGTTGAGAATGAGACTCTCAAGAGAGAGGTGGATGAGCTCACTCACGCCCTAGGCAAGGCCTATGGTGGTGAGGCCCGCTTGCTAAAGTGCTTGGGTAGCCAAAGGTTTTCTCTCAACAAAGAGAGATTAGGCTATACCCCCAAGAAGGGCAAGAAAGCCTTTGCAACTCACAAGCCTAGCTTTGTGAAGAGCAATGGTCGGTATTGCAACAAATGCAAGAAAGTTGGGCACCTAGAGCTTAATTGCAACAAAATTAACAAGAACAAGAAAAATGCTAATGTACCTTACATTCCTTTTGATTCTTGTTATGTGCTTACCAAGGGTGAGAAGGGTGTGTATGCTAAGTTTGTTGGTACACCAATAGTGGGTCCAAAGAATAAGGCCATTTGGGTACCAAAGACCTTAGTCACTAACCTCCAAGGACCCAAACAAGTATGGGTACCTAAGAAACATTGATTTGTTTTGTAGGTAAACTATAAAGCCGGAGGAAGGCATTGGGTGCTTGATAGTTGGTGCACACAACACATGACCGGTGATTCAAGAATGTTCAATTCAATCAATCCAAATGATGACAATGGTGTTGATAGTATCACATTTGGTGACAATGGCAAAGGCAAGGTCAAAGGGCTTGGTAAAATTGTTATATCCAATGACTTGAGCATTTCCAATGTGCTACTAGTAGAGAGCTTGAATTTCAACTTGCTATCCGTAGCTCAACTTTGTGATCTTGGTTTCAAATGAATATTTGGAGTTGATGATGTAGAGATCATAAGTGTAGATGGCTCAAACTTGATATTCAAAGGCTTTAGATATGAGAATCTATACTTGGTTGATTTCAATGCTAGTGAAGCTCAATTATCAACATGCTTGCTCACTAAATCTAGTATGGGTTGGTTATGGCATAGAAGGCTTGGTCATGTTGGAATGAAACAATTAAACAAGTTAGTCAAGCATGATCTTGTTAGAGGCTTGAAAGATGTCACATTTGAGAAAGACAAGCTTTGTAGTGCATGTCAAGCCGGAAAACAAGTTGGCAACACTCATCCAAAGAAAAGCATCATGAGTACATGCAAGGCATTTGAGTTGTTGCACATGGATTTATTTGGACCAACCACATACACAAGCATTGGTGGAAACAAATATGGATTTGTGATAGTTGATGATTTCACAAGATATACATGGGTATTCTTTCTTAGTGACAAGAGTGATGCTTTTGCAACCTTCAAATCATTTGTCAAGAGAATACAAAATGAGTTTGAAACAACCATCAAGAAAGTGAGAAGTGACAATGGAAGTGAATTCAAGAATACAAGAGTTGATGAGCTTTGTGATGAATTTGGCATTAGGCATCAATTCTCGGCCAAGTACACTCCACTATCAAATGGTCTTGTTGAGAGGAAGAATAGAACCTTGATTGACATGGCAAGATCAATGTTGAGTGAATACAATGTGAGTCATTCTTTTTGGGCCGAAGCAATCAACACGGCTTGCTACTATAGCAACCGACTCTATTGTCACCCAATGATGGAGAAGACTCCATATGAGCTCTTGAATGGAAGAAAACCCAACATTGCATACTTTCGGATTTTTGGTTGCAAATGCTACATATTGAAGAAAGGCACTAGATTGAGTAAATTTGAAAAGAAATGTGATGAAGGCTTCTTGCTTGGTTACTCCACTACTAGCAAAGCTTATAGAGTGTGGAATTTGGCTAGTGGTACTCTTGAAGAGGTGCATGATGTTGAGTTTGATGAAACAAATGGCTCTCAAGAGGAAGATGAGAATCTAGATGATGTGAGAGGCACTCAATTGGCCGATGCAATGAAGAATATGGATATTGGTGATTTAAGGCCTAGAGAGGTGATTGATGTTGAAGATGACAAAGATCAAGTGCTTCCTACCTCTAATGTGCAAGCTAGTGGCTCTCATGATCAAAATCAAGCTAGTACAAGTGGTACTCAAGTGCAAGATCAACAAGCTAGTACATCATCTCATGATCAACCGAGTGCAAGCAATCAAGTGCAAATACTCCAACCAACAAATATTGCAAGAGATCATCCATTGGATCATATCATAGGTGATATTCAAAGAGGAGTGCAAACTAGATCAAGACTAGCATCATTTTGTGAGCATTTATCCTTTGTGTCGCACATTGAGCCAAAGAAGATTGATGAAGCATTGAGTGATGTTGATTGGGTTAATGCTATGCATGAAGAGCTTAACAATTTCAACAGAAATCAAGTATGGGAATTAGTTGAGAGGCCTAGTGATCATAATGTCATTGGTACTAGATGGGTCTTTCGCAACAAACAAGATCAAGATGGGATAGTTGTAAGAAACAAAGCAAGATTGGTAGCACAAGGCTATACTCAAGTTGAAGGTCTTGACTTTGGTGAAACATATGCCCCGGTTGCAAGATTGGAAGCAATTAGGATCTTGTTGGCCTATGCTTGTGCTCATAACATCAAGCTATACCAAATGGATGTGAAGAGTGCATTTCTTAATGGTTATATCAATGAAGAAGTTTATGTTGAGCAACCTCCCGGTTTTGAAGATGACAAGAAACCCAACCATGTTTACAAGCTAAAAAAGGCATTGTATGGTTTGAAGCAAGCACCTAGAGCATGGTATGAGAGATTGAGAGATTTCTTACTCTCTAAAGGTTTCAAGATGGGCAAGGTTGACACCACTCTCTTCACCAAAAAGATTGGCAAGGACTTGTTTGTGTTGCAAATCGATGTTGATGATATCATATTTGGATCAACCAATCAAGAATTTTGTGAGGAGTTTGGAAACATGATGGCTAATGAGTTTGAGATGTCAATGATTGGAGAGCTTAGTTACTTCCTTGGTCTTCAAATCAAGCAATTGAAGAATGGCACATTTGTGAGTCAAGGCAAGTACATAAAAGACATGGTCAAGAAGTTTGGTATGGATGATGCAAAATCAATTAGCACACCAATGGGAACAAATGGAAGCCTAGATAGTGATACAAGTGGAAATATGGTGGATCAAAAGTTATATCGGTCTATGATTGGAAGCCTACTCTATGTGACCGCATCAAGACCGGATGTCATGTTTAGTGTATGCATGTGTGCAAGATTCCAAGCCTCACCAAGAGAAAGTCATTTGAAAGCAACAAAGAGAATATTGAGGTACTTGAAGCATACACAAAATGTTGGTTTGTGGTATCCCAAAGGTGCAAAGTTTGAACTTGTTGGATATTCCGATTCGGACTATGCGGGATGCAAAGTTGAAAGAAGAAGCACATCGGGCACATGTCAACTATTGGGTATATCACTTGTCTCATGGTCATCCAAGAAGCAAAATAGTGTTGCACTATCAACCGCCGAAGCAGAGTACATTGCGGCCGGTAGTTGTTGTGCACAAATCTTATGGATGAAGGCAACTTTGAAGGACTTTGGAATCAACTTCAAGCAAGTGCCATTGCTATGTGACAATGAAAGTGCTGTGAAGCTCACCAACAATCTGGTTCAACACTCAAGAACAAAGCACATAGATGTCCGCCATCACTTCATAAGAGATCACCAACAAAAAGGGGACATTTGCATTGAGAGCATAGGCACCGATGATCAACTTGCCGATATATTCACCAAGCCACTTGATGAGAAGAGGTTTTGCAAGCTAAGGAATGAATTGAACATACTTGACTTCTCAAATATGTGTTGATGCACCCCCATTATATGACATGCCTCTCCTTCAAGCAAAGCAAGGTAAAATTGTTTGACATGTCATCCATCTTTGCGAAGGACTTGTTTAGTGCATCTAGTCATTCCTTACATGTCTTAGGCTCATTCATGAAAATCAAATGAACTTGATGCTTGTATGGTACCACTATTGCTTCTATGCTTGACTTAATCTAGTGGTAGCATATGACATGTTTGTGGGCTTGCAATCCTAGTGTTTGATCTAGAATATGAGCTATAAGTGTTTAACTCAACATGGTACAAGATAACCCTTATTTGGAGGTGTGAAGAAGCTTGTCCTTGGATCAAACCGAGTTAAATATCTTAGGCAAGTAATCTAGGTTGGACCATTTTAAAAAAAAATCTCACTACACATGGTCTCACACTAACCTATCTAAAATTTGAGCTCACCTTTTGTGGTCATTGATGACAAAGGGGGAGATAATTTCCCAAAGACTTAAGATAGGAGAGTAACATGATAAAAGAAGGGATTCAATTAAAATTTAATTTTGAAGCACACAAGTAGGGGGAGCAAGCTCATAAACTTGTATGTTGCATTTGTATGTGCATCACATTTGGTTGCTTGCATTTGCATTAGCTTTAGAAGTTTTCTCTCTGATACCTTGCTTGTGTGGTGTATGCTAGTTGTAGGTTTGATTGATGAAATGAAGAACTAGCATGCATAGGTACTATAACTAGACTTTTATTTGCTTCACAAGTGGTACTAGAACCTTGTTTATAATGTTGATCTCACGGGGTGTTCTAGTTTTGTGAATGTCTAGTTACTAATGGTGCTAAGGATGGTGTATATTGGCAACTCCGATTGGTATCACGCTTCAAAGGTCCATTCTTTACACCTTAGCATCATTTGGTAGAAATTGACTCCTATATTTCCTATTCAAGCATATGTGCAAGCCTTTAAATCCAAACTCTTAGCACATATGTAGGGGGAGCAATTGCTACCAATTTGGGTTTATGAAACTTGTCCATAATCTTTGCACATGGTAAAATGATTGGGCAAGCAACATGAATCCAAGAGAATTTTATTGAAAATCATTGTAAAAAGGGTTGTCATCAATTACCAAAAAGGGGGAGATTGAAAGCCCTAGTTTGGTTTTGGATAATTGATGAAACCCTAGTACTAACCTCTATGCTAAGTGTGTGTAGACTCAATGAGGTTGGTACATGCCAAGTGTTGGAGCAAGTGATGATCATGGTGATGAACACAAGGTGATCAAGTGCTCGACTTGGAAAAGAAGAAAGAGAAAAACAAAACCCTATGGAGATCAAGGCAAAGGTATTACTTAGGGTTTTGGTTTTGGTGATCAAGACACCATAGAGGGTGTGATCACATTTAAGATAGATAGCCGTACTATAAAGAGGGGAATTCTTTGGCTAAGCGGTTATCGAGTGCCACTAGGTGTCATTGTTCATGTGCATGCATTTAGAACCTAGTGAGCTAACTTAACTCCTTCAAAGAAAATGATTGTGAAAATGCTAACACACGTGCACTTGTTGGTACACACATTGTGGTGTTGGCAGAAGGAGGTGGAGTTTCAAGGGTAGAGAGAGGATGGGTTCCTCTCTCCCTCCCGCCTCGCAAGCTCGGCGGGATTTGGAGCTTTTCGAGAAAATGAAGTGCATATTCTCTATTGCGCCGGTGGGAAAATTGGAGAAGTCGCGGGAGTGTTTCTCGCTGAGGAACACTCACTGGACGCTGACTCAGAAGCACCAGACGCTGTTCCTATGCGTCCGGTGAGTAGGCAGCCTGACTCGGTTAGGGTTAGGCACCGGACGATAGGCACCGGATGCAGCTTGGAGCGTCCGGTGGTTAGTGTCCGGTGTGCGGGCGTTTTGTGACCCTCTCTGCGCATGGGTCCGGTGAGCACCGGACGCTATCGGTGCTTAGCGTCCGGTGACCCGCCGGTTTGCAGAACTCTCTGCGCATGAGTCCGGTGTGCACCGGACGCGTCCGGTGCTAACTTGCTCGGCGTCCGGTGCACTGCAGGTGACCGTTAGACTCTGACACGAGCGTTTCAAAAGGCAACATGTGGCTGACATTGGAGCACCGGACGCTGGTGCTGAGCGTCCGGTGCCCCTTTAAGAGCGTCCGGTGACCTCGAGTTTCGCCCAGTGAAAGAGCCAACGGCTCTATTTGTTTGAGGGGCTATAAATACATGTTTGGCCGGCTTGGGGCTGACTCTCTTGGCATTCTTGACTACTAGACATCCTTGTGAGCCTAAGCAAACACCTCCCACTCATCTCCTTCATAGATTAAACATCTTTGTGAGATTGGGAGTGATTTGAAGTGCATTTGCTTGAGTGATTGCATCTAGTGGCACTTGGGGATCGTTTTAGCTGCGGTTTTCTTGTTACTCTTGGTGGTTGCCGCCACCTAGACGGCCTGGAGCAGCGGAGGAGGTTTGGCACGAGTTGGTGATTGTTCGTGGCCATCTCCCGGTGATTGTGAGGGGTCTTGTACCTTCCCCGGTGGAGAGCCGAAAGGTAACTCTAGTGGATTGCTCGTGTCATTGAGTTACCTCACTTGTGGGTCGGTTCTTGTGGTATCCTAGTGAGGACGAGGTTCGTGCTACACCTCTTAGCCACCGAACCACCAAGTGTTGGTCGACACAACGGGGACGTAGCGTGCCGGCAAGCACGTGAACCTCGGGAGAAAAATTGCTTGTCTCCATTGTGTTTGTTCATTGGATTTCTCCCGGTGATTGGACTTTATATTATTGATTGGTTCATCTCCTCTATGCGGTGATATAAAGATCGAACCTTCTCTCTTACATTCCCGCAAACTAGAGTAGCTTACTTACTTGTATAGAAACTTTAGGTAGCTCTCTAGTGTAAGTAGTGACATAACTCTTGTGTGCCTAGTGATCTTAACAACTAGAATTGTTGGATAGGTGGCTTGCAAACACCCCTTTAGAGCTAGAGCAAAAAGCTTCGCTTTGTTATTTACTAACCTCTTGCTCTAGTGAGTTTGTATAATTTTTAAATAGGCTATTCACCCCCCTCTAGCCATATTAGGACCTTTCAGCCGGGAGAAGAGCTGCAGGAGTGCCCGGACCACAAGCCGAGCACATTTGAGAAAGGCAAGCCCCGGAGCATTCTAAGTCTCCCTATTCTCGCTAACTTAATTAGTATATCATGCTTGTTCTACTATGTTGCATTTAAGTGATAGGAATTGCTTGATACCGTTGATGCATACTTACTCCTTGATATCACTACTTGTTTGTCTACCTTGTCCTATGTAGATAGGCTCGGAGTCTATGCTTAGCTTGCTTAGTACGGTAGAAGTCGGGTGATTTCCTGTCACCTACGAGATATAGGTGGACACCTATTTGATTAGCTGTTAATGCTATAAGAAAAAAATAACCAAGTGTGGGAAGGAACTTGAGACCAGGCAGGGTCTTATGATGGGGTTGACCGTAGTGCCCCTGCCTGTGTTGATTAAGGACCGATCATTGATGGCCCTCTTGTCATGTTGAACGCATGCCCCACACTTAGCTAGAAGGATAAGTCGTTCCGACCACGAAGCCTGAACACTATCCGGGCTGGGAGTCGAGCCGCCATGCGCTGTATTGGTGATGTCGACGAGAACGATGAGGGCGCGGCACGCAACCTTGGTATACCTTGGATACCTCGGTCGCCGGAACAGTCCTCGGGTACTGGCGGTGCCTGCCGAACCCGCGATTTGGTCCTGGATAGTGTAATACGGTGATCTGTAGCTCACTTGATCAGTGAGTGTGGTTTGTGTGGGAAAAAACTCGCCAGCTGGTTAGGAATCGATTCGAATCGCCATCGCTCCTGGATAGTGAGGACTTGACATGAGCTTCGTCCTCATAGTAAGGACTATGGAACACTTGGGTTATGATGATAAATGATTTATGAATGCTATGATGAGGTACCATCATATCACCACACTTGTTTGAAATAGTACAGGTGCAAATCTAGATGATAGGTAATAATACCTAACCTGAGCTAATTAAAAGAAGAGGGAGTACTGTTAGGATGTACTTCTAATTGAGTAGTGCTTTTATGCAAAAAGTCTCAGCTACCCCACTATACAGCCTTCATGATCCTTGATGAGTCTTTATTTTGGTTTATGACGGGTAAGTCTAGTTGAGTACATTCTCATACTCAGGTTCCATTCCCATGTTGTTTTGCAGATGGGCAGATGTACTATGGTTATTGCATTCTCTGCTTGTACCCAGCAATGGGTGATGACTAGACCAAGGGCGATGGTCACTCTACCTGCTCTTTTACTTTTGTGGGAATGACCGAACTACGGCACTGTATCAGACTAAATGTGTGTGTGTGTGTGTGTGTGTGTGTGTTATTTTCAAACTATGAAGCTTCCGCTACTTGAGAACTTGGTTTGTAAAAACTATAAGTAACTCCGATGTATGTGATGAATGATGCGAACCGGATGTAATTGTGAATGGTGACCGCTGAACTTATTACAATCTTGGCTGTATGTACGATTTGTGGTCTGAAATCCCTCGAGATTTCACGGACTACCGGGATTATATGGGCTTAAGCTTGATGGTTCGACTGTGCCAATGGTCACCATTAGGCTTAATCTCTTATAATTTGGGCGGTTCTCAGCTGGCATCGGAGCAAGATTTAGCGAGTTACTGTTCATAAGTATGTTCTAAATTAAACTTAAATCGGCTAATAAAAGTTAACTATGCAATTAATGATAATTAAAGTGTTAAAATGAGTTTTTGGAAAACTACACAGTGTGCCATGGTCATATCCTTTATGCCCAGTTAAGGACTCTAAGGTGGCTAGTTGAGTACTGACTTGGGGGTTATGCATCATATTTCTATTTTTGTCGCTCATACGGCGTGCAATAGTATGAGTGCCATTCATTTGAGTGGTAATGTATGGATCAATTTTTCCTCTACGCCTCGGTAAGTGGGAGCTGTGAGAGCATGATCGGATACACTACCGATCTAGGGAAGTGATGTTAGGTGCTGTGTCATGCACACATGTTTGGTGGTGCCTCGGAATAGTACCGCATGTTGGGAGATTCCACCCTGAGAGGCGATGCCGTCACTAGGGCGATGATGTGGGTAGTAACACGCCATATGCATGGATGGGGTGTCTATGTGTGTGGGGTGTATAGCTCTAAATCCTTGTTCTGCATGTTCATACTGTGGTTGGGCTGAAGTGAGTTTTCTGCAGGTACGCTAACCACGTTCTCGCTCAGAACGCTAGTTACGTTATGAGAGAACATTGTGTGCCACGGCATATACCGATTAGTATTAACTTTCTTTTCTAAGTTTGTGAGATCGTAAGTTCGTGCATGCATCATGTTCACTCCATATCATTGCTTACTTCCTCCCCTTATTTAAATATGTCCCAATTTCAATTAAGATAATAAAACGATAATCCTCAGTCTTACCGAAGGTATTCTATTTGCAGCTGATGGCACGCACTAGGCTCACCGCTCGCAAGTCCACTGGTGGGCGGGCCCCTTGCCATCAGTTGGTAGCTAGGAGCTCGCGTCATAAGAGCAAGTTCCTAGAGGAGTTTGGGATGCCCACTTTGCTTTGGAGGGTGCTCAGTTCGATGGGGTATCCCGAAGGAAGGGAACCTCGCTACTATTGGAACAAGGAGCAGCTTGGTGATGGCACCCTAGTGGGGATCGTGGCAGTGGTCCCTACCAGTGGAGGTGACCCCACCTGAGGTGGCTGGGTGTACGAGTCCCGAGGTACCACACCTTTCTAGGGTGCCAGCTGAGTAGCTTTTGCGGTTTTGAGGGACATCATGGAGAGGTTTCCACAGGAGCTGGCCCACGCCTTCGCTGGGGTGTTTCCCTGGGGTGACCCCTACACTTCGGTGTGGGATCAGTCCGAGGTGAATGCTCTAGAGAGGAGTGCGGATGAGGATCAGCACAGTGACAGCGCAGCTATGAGTGCTATGTTCGCTTTGATGAAGACCTATGGGGGTTTAGAGCGTTGTTTGGGACGCTTGTCTGGGTCTCTTCTCACAGTTCAGGATGAGAAGCGCCAGTTGCAGCGTGAGTTTGATAGTGAGGTTGAGAGGCTGCAGACGGAGTTGGCCCGTGTGACTCTAGAGAGGGATTAGGCAGTCCAGAAGAACAGTGAGCTGAGTCAGGACCTGCTCGCAGTGAGAGAGCAGAGGGACAGGGTGACCACCGCTCACAAGAACTGCAAGCGCATGCTAGTTCATGTGCTTGGTCAGAGGAATGAAGCCTGGCACGAGGAGGACAACTTGAGAGCCCGACAACTAGAGCTTGAGCAGCAGCCAGCTAATGCTGAGGAGTACAATGAGAACTTGCATGAGGAGATCCACCAGCTGTATAACTTGCTCCACCCTCACCACCTGCCTGGAGCAGCTGAGTTAGATTCTGAGGATGAGATGGATGAGGATCCAGAGATGGAGGCAGCCGCTAGTGGAGATGAGGACGAGGAAGGCTCCGGCATGGACAGTGACCATAGCGAGTAGATGATAGGGCTCTAGAGCTAGTCCTTCTTATTTTGCTATTGTTGTTGCATGGCATGTCTTGTAATCTGTTGGATCTTGGATGTGTAAAACTTTATGTGATGACGCTGAAAGTCCAGTGTATGTATGCTGGCAATTTTGGATGTATGCGAACCTTGTTGCTCGAATGTTAAGTAATCCGTTAGTGATGTTGCGTGTGTGGATGATTAATTCTTGTGCCTCTGTTTATTGTGCGAATTTATTTTCCTCAGTAAATTCAGTACGGCATGATTCAACATATGTCTACCCGTTGATAGCAACTCCTAACGACTGCTTATCATTGACGCATACAGATGGTGCAAACACGTGGCGGGGGTAACAACTACCCCGGTCTTGGAGCAGGTTCTTCCGGAGGTGGGGCTCAAAGGAATGAGGAGAGAGTACCATCACCGCCACAACCACCACCTCCTCCGTACACTGCGGACGTGTTTTTCACGCAGTTTCTGGGGAGCCAATGCAACATAGAGTAGATGCAGCACAACATGGAAGAGGCCTTGCGCAATATCGCTGACAACACCCGCCGTGGGGATAACCAGGGTGGCCGTGAAGTCAATCAGTACAACTCTTTCAAGGACTTCATGGATACCAAACCACCGGTCTTCAAGGAGGCCTTGGAACTGCTCGAGGCAGATGAGTGGATTAACACCATGGAGCAAAAGTTCTGTCTCCTTCGGATGACCGAAGAGCTCAAGGCCGAGTATGCAGCACATCAATTGTAGGGGCCTGCTGGGATTTGGTGGTCCCATCATCGTACCACCTACCTAGAGGGGACCCCGATCACCTAGAACCGCTTCACCACCACCTTTTGGGGAAATTATATTCCTCCGGGTGTGGTGGAAATGAAGGTTGGAGAGTTCATGAGGCTGTCCTAGGGAATGAAGTCTGTGAAGGAGTATCTGCACGCTTTTAACAATCTTGCTCGTTACGCTACCGAGTTTGTGAACACAGAGGCCAAGAAGATCGCTAGTTTCCAGAGAGGCTTGAGCCCAAAGATGCGGAAGACCATGGGTATAGGGACTTGGGCTACATTCAATGCCTACATCAGTGACTGTCTGACCCAAGAGAACAACAACAACAACTATAGTGCATCCAAGTCTCGCAAGAGGGCTTTTGAAGCCGGATCATCTCAGTCGAGGGCACCAGTGGCAGGACGTCCGCAGTATCGTCCTCCTGCCCCACGTGCTAGGTTCCGACCACCGCAGAGAAGGAACACGGGGCATCCAACACAGCAGAAGCCGTACAAGGTAGCAATAGCTCCCACCAAGACAAAGGCAATTCAAGCTGTAGCACCTGCTGCTAACAACATGACCAAGGGACCATGCTATAACTGCCACAAGATGGGGCACTTTGCTAAGGAATGTCCCTACCCCAGGAAGTAGGAGACAACCTACCCAGCTCGAGTGCATCACACCTCGATAGAGGAGATCCCGGAAGGAGAACCGGTAACAGCTGGTATGTTTCCTGTCAACCAACATCTTGTAGTTGTTTTGTTTGATTCTGGATCATCGCATTCATTCATGAGCCAAGCATTTGCTCAAAAGCATGACCAAGCAGTTACAGCTCTGGGTTATGGCTATCGCATCAGCTCAGCAGGTGTAGATGTGTTGACAAATAGAGTGGTCCGAGGGGCAACCCTGGATATAAGTAATCGGGTGTTTCGAGTAAATCTGGTAGTCATGCCTGGGTTAGTTTTGGATGTTATCATGGGCATGAACTGGATGAAGGAGTGTGATGCTGTCATAGATGCTGGGAAAAGGGTGTTATCTCTCAGAGAACCTCAGGGTAGTGGTTCTTTCCAAGTACCTCTGCCCCGTCGATTTGACTTTACTAGCATCTCTTATGCTACGCAAGCGGTTCCTTTGCCACAAATCCCAGTGGTCTGCGAGTTCCCTGATGTTTTTCGTGAGGAATTTCCAGGACTTCCCCCAGATAGGGAAGTAGAGTTTGCAATAGAGTTGATACTAGGTACAACACCGATCTCTAGAAGGCCGTACCAGATGCCGCCTAACGAGCTCGCCGAATTGAAGACTCAGCTAATGGAGCTACTGGATAAAGGTTTCATCCGGCCAAGTACGTCTGAATGGGGTTGTCCGGCGTTGTTTGTGAAAAAGAAGGATCAATCGTTGCGTATGTGCGTGGACTATCGTCCACTCAATGCGGTAACGATTAAGAATAAGTATCTGTTACCGCGCATTGATATCTTGTTTGACCAGTTGTCCAAGGCAAAAGTTTTCTCCAAGATAGATTTGAGGTCCGGGTATCACCAAATCAAGATCCGTCCGCAAGATATACCAAAGACTGCTTTTTCCACCCGATATGGGTTGTATGAGTATCTTGTCATGTCCTTTGGGTTGACAAATGCTCCTGCATACTTTATGTATCTGATGAACTCGGTCTTTATGCCAGAATTAGACATGTTTGTTGTGGTGTTCATCGATGACATTTTGGTCTATTCAGAGAATGAACAATATCATGCTGAGCATCTGAGGGTCGTGCTAACACGACTGTGAGAGCATTAGTTGTTTGCAAAGTTCAGCAAGTGCGAGTTCTGGCTGAAGAAAGTTCCTTTCCTAGGGCATATTCTGTCAGAAGAAGGGATTGCTGTGGATCCGTCAAAGGTACAGGAAGTTGTTGACGGTCCTTAAGTATCAAATTTAATTATCAAATAAACAAAGAAAAGGATCCAAATGAAATCAACATCTAGACTTAGGGTTTTATGTGACAGAATTCCACGAGTTTTGGTGTTTGTCTATTTCTGCAGGGGGTTATCAGGAAATACGGAAGAAAGGCCCACACGTCGGGATTACATAGAGATATTAACGTGCTGCACAATTATCTTACATGTAGAAGACTCCAGAAGCCACGGGAAGGAAGCGGAGGCCGAACGGGGCCAGGACCTGGGCGCCCGCCCAGGTAACCAGGGTGCCCGCCCTCTTTTGGAGTCCAATCAGGACTCTGTTTCGTGGGAGATCTCCACCGACCTAAAGGATCAAGGATAACCGTTCAATTTATGTCGGTTGGATCCAACGGCCCATATTCACTTGAAGGGACTATAAAACCAGACCCCCTGGCCCCTGGAGGAGAGAGCCTCTCAACCCTAATTCATTATTCCTCAAGGGAGAAGAAGCCTCTGATCAAGATTAGAGCCACCACATCAATTAGATATCTAGATTAGCATAGCTACATAGGATTAGAACTAGAAGGAGTCAATCTTCGATTGGTTTCCGGATCTGTCAAGAGGATTCTTGGTAATCCTCTAATTGTGCTTCTAATTGTTCTTCTAATCATCTTTGTTCTTCAATATTATGAATATGACTTTGTTCAAGATTAGAGCCACCACATCAATTAGATATCTAGATTAGCATAGCTACATAGGATTAGAACTAGAAGGAGTCAATCTTCGATTGGTTTCCGGATCTGTCAAGAGGATTCTTGGTAATTCTCTAATTGTGCTTCTAATTGTTCTTCTAATCATCTTTGTTCTTCAATATTATGAATATGACTTTGTTCTACTTCAATATATTGCTTATGACTTTGCTCTACTTGTTTATATTCAAGATTATATTGTTCTTAGTTTATCATAGTTATGTACTTGGCTTAGTTAGATTGGATCTATATACTTGCTTAGGATCGTATAGCGTTTATCCATCGGATCCATGGGTAAATGATAGATATTGTGTAGGCGTGGTGCTTATACCGTATTTATCTGCGATTGTACCCAATATGCCAGATCGTAGGATAGTTCGTGATAGTGACAGCTTCATTGATTCTTATATAGTCCCCCTCTCGTGTATTGGGCTGGCAGAGCAACATTATTACAGGGGAGTGATTGCTATGTTTCTCATTTACCTTGCTAATATCACTATGTAGGGGCGTAGTCTTGTCTCGCAATGATTGCTAAGTATGCTTGCACTAACTATGATAATGCTAGACTATATAGTTGAGAATAACTTAGGAAATATTCTTGTAGTTCGTTCTAATTCCATGCTAATGACTTTCTAGAGTATCTAATTGAGGTGCTTATCATATTTATTATGTGGCTAAGTTATGATCAGACTAATTATCTTTGTCACTATTCATTACTTCATATATCCTTTATGTGACACTTATCCCTGTATGAAAGAGTTAGATAAATGTTCTCAATTATATATGCAATGATAGATACTCAATCTCATATTCTATTCTCTAATCAATATTGATGATTGTTAATCCCTTCCAGTGGTAAAAATATAAATAACGATACCTGGAATACTTCCCGGTTTAAATGCTACATCGGTATTAATCTATGCGCTTGCAGATCACATTCATTATTTATTTAGAAGAGCAATTGCATATTTCAATACCGTGTCTCTCATATCATGTTGGGGATGACAACTTGGCTTAAGTGGTATGAGGGATAGGTTTGGCATTTTTGGCACCGTTACTAGAATGAGAAAACTGTCTACTTTTGGTAATGATGTTAAGAATACCCAACAGAAGTCATGGACTGGAAGGCACCAACCTCTGTCTCGGAAGTTCGAAGTTTTCTTGGTCTAGCCGGGTATTACCGTCGTTTCATCCCCAACTTCTCCAAGATTGCTAAGCCAATGACCAGTTTGTTACAAAAAGATCATAAGTTTGTTTGGATGGAAGGGTGTGAAGTAGCCTTCCGCACCTTGCGAAAGTTGCTGACCACCACTCCTGTTCTGGCACAGCCAAATATCGAAAAGCCTTTTGATGTGTTCTGCGACGCATCGAAAAGTGGTTTAGGATGTGTGTTGATGCAAGAAGGCAGAGTTATAGCTTATGCTTCGTGGCAGTTAAGAAAGCATGAAGTCAACTATCCGAATCATGACCTCGAGCTAGCAGCGGTAGTACACGCTCTGAAGATCTGGAGGCACTATTTGCTGGGAAACAAGTATCATATCTACACAGATTATAAAAGTCTAAAGTACATCTTCACTCAGTCCGAGCTGAATATGAGGCAGCGAAGATGGTTAGAGGTCCACTATCATCCACGCAAGGCCAATGTGGTAGCAGACGCCTTGAGTCGCAAACCACACAATCAAGTGGTTCAACCTTTGTTTGAAGATGGTTTCAATCTCATGCATCTTGAAGTATTATGTCATATACAGCTCAGTTGTTCACTTGAAAGTCAAGTCATCGAAGGTCAGAAAACAGATAAGGGTATTTCTCACATCAAAGAGAAGATAAAAAATGACCCAAAGACTCAGTTTCGAATTGATGAAAAAGGTGTATTGTGGTTTCAGCACCGGTTGGTAGTTTCGAAGAATCGAGAACTAAAGAATCACATCATGGATGAAGCCCATCTCTCAAAGCTTTATGTCCATCCTGGCAGCAGTAAGATGTATCAAGATCTAAGGTCTCACTTTTGGTGGACCAAAATGAAGAAAGAGATAGCAGCATATGTGGCCCGTTGTGACACGTGTTGCAGAGTCAAAGCAATACACATGAAACCTGCAGGACTGTTACAACCGTTATCGGTTCCAGAGTGGAAGTGGGAAGAGGTCAGTATGGACTTCATCATAGGTCTGCCGACTACACAAAAGGGGAATGACTCAATTTGGGTAATCATAGATCGACTGACCAAGTCGGTTCATTTCATTCCAGTTAAGAACACGTACAGACCTCCCGAGTATGCTGATATATACATGGCTGAGATCGTCAAGCTACATGGTATTCCCAAGACCATCATATCGGATAGAGGACCACAGTTCACCGCTCATTTTTGGGAGTGAATGCATAAGAGTTTGGGGACTAGTTTGGTAAGAAGCACAGCATATCATCCCCAAACCTCGGGTCAAACAGAAAGACTCAATCAAGTGCTCGAGGATATGCTACGCGCTTGTGTGTTATCATCAAGGGGATCCTGGGAATCATGGTTAACTTTGGTTGAATTCTCGTACAACAATAGCTATCAAGAGAGTATCAAGATGGCTCCGTTCGAAGCTTTGTATGGCCGAAAGTGTAGAACTCCGTTAAACTGGGTCGAACCCAGTGAAAGAACATACTATGGTATCGACTTCATGAACAAGTCTGAGAAGAAGGTGCAAATCATACAACAACACATGAGGGCGGCGCAATCACGACAAAAGAGTTATGCCGACAAGAGAAGAAGACCACTTGAGTTTAAGGTGGGTGACTATGTATACCTCAAGGTTACACCAATGAAGAAAGTTCAGCGCTTCCGAGTTAGAAGCAAGCTTGCACCTAGATATGTGGGGCCGTATCAGATACTAGAACAGAAAGGCCCTGTGGCCTACAAGATTCAGTTACCTGAGGAGTTGAACTCAATCTTTCCAGTTTTTCATGTGTCCCAACTAAGAAAATGCTTGAAAGTACCTGAGCAAAGGATCAAACCCCGAGGAATCAAGATAAAGGCAGATTTGGAATATAAAGCGCAACTAGTGGGTATCGTAGATACTAAGGAGCGGGTAACCCAGAATAGAGTTGTCAAGACTTATAAGGTGGTGTGGAGTCATCATGACAATAGAGATGCCACCTGGGAAACCGAGGATTACCTAAAAACAGTTTACCCAAAATTTCATAAGAAATGGTCAGTAGCCCAAAATCTCGGGACGAGATTTACCTAAGGGGGGAAGGGCTGTAACACCCTAGGTGTTAAGCATGCACTTAGTCTCATAAACTATCTCATAAGCATTCTCATCAAGCATGGCATAAGCATAACATCACATGGGCATATTAGTAATTCAAGTGTGATTTTATGTGCTTAATTTACATGACTTAAATATAATAAAAATAGTATGCTTGCTTCCAAATTTCTTGAAATGACTGTTCACGGTCCTTAAGTATCAAATTTAATTATCAAATAAACAAAGAAAAGGATCCAAATGCAACCGACATCTAGACTTAGGGTTTTATCTGACAGAATTCCTTGAGTTTTTGTGTTTGTCTACTTCTACAGGGGGTTATCGGGAAATACGGAAGAAAGGCCCACACGTCGTGATTACATAGAGATATCAACGTGCCGCGTAATTATCTTACATCTAGAAGACTCTAGAAGCCACGAGAACGAAGCGGAGGCAGAACAGAGCCTGGCCCAGGGCGCCCGTCGTAGGGACCAGGGCGCCCGCCCCCCTTTAGAGTTCAATCAGGACTCTCTTTCGGGATCAAGCTCCACCGACCTAAAGGATCAAGGATTACCGTTCAATCAATGTCGGTTTGATCCAACGGCCCATATTCACTTGGAAGGACTATAAAACCAGACCCGCTGGCCCCTGGAGGAGAGGACCTCTCAACCCTAATTCATTATTCATCAAGGGAGAAGAAGCCTCTAATCAATCCTAGAGCCACCACATCAATTAGACATCTAGATTAGTGTTGACGGTTCTTAAGTATCAATTTTAATTATCAAATAAACAAGAGAAAGGACCAATATGCAACCAACACCTAGAATTAGGGTTTGATCTGACAGAATTCCACGAGTTTTGTTGTTTATCTGTTTCTGCAGGGGGTTATCAGGAAATAAGGAAGAAAGGCCCACATGTCGGGATTACATAGAGATATCAACGCACCGCGCAATTTTACATCATCTAGAAGACTCCAGAAGCCACGGGACCGAAGCGGAGGCGAAACGGGGCCAGGCCCAGGGTGCCCGCCCTGAGGACCTGGGCGCCCGCCCCCCTCTGGAGCCAGATCAGGACTCTCTTCGCTCGGGATATTCCACCGACCTATTGGATCAAGAAAAACATAGTACCACCTCGCCTATCGACCCAAAAACGCATAGAAGGGGAGGACTATATAAGGAGACCCCCTGGCCCCTAGAGAAGGCATGAAGAAATTATCATAGAGACTGAGGGGTGCCCTCGAAGGAAAACCTCTTCTCTAATTAATATTTCTTTTTAGGCTTAGCAACCAATGTAAGGTAGAAATAGATCTTCTAGTTTCTACTAGATTGAGAAAGATAGAGTGGAGGTGTAGAGTGGAGGAAGCCCGGCCTGTCGGTGTCTACTCCAAGCTTGTACCTGCGGGATCAAGTTCTCCTAACCCGAAGCTTGCTCCTAGGATTCTTCAGTATTTCGACTTCTAAATTCTAGTAAGTTCTGGTTTTATTGTTCTTATGGTTTATGAGTTTACTTTAATCTCTTCGCGTAGAGTTTAGAGTAATCATTGCTGGCGTAGACGTGGTGTTTAGGCTGGGGTACTCATAGATATTCCCTGACTAGCTGGACCGTGGTAGTAGTGAGGAACGTGACAATTCCGAGCTACCTTTGTAGATCACATCTCGTTAGCAGGAAGGATAGGGTTTATAGGTGCGGGTTGAACATCCTTTGTGGTGTCTAGATTCCGTTAGCCTCCCCATTAGAATAGTAGATCATCCTTACCAAGGTTAGAAGGAGACTATGGTTGCAGTCTTCTCTATTTAATACTCACATCGAAAGACATTCTTTGTGCCTAAAGGTTAGTAGTAATAGACCGGTTAGTCAGATGCACTCTTTCTCCTAGTGGTAAAAAAATAAATACGATACTCTGGATAATTTCCCGGGTGAAATGCTCACCGATATCCGTGCGCTTGCGGATCAATTCCTTATTGCGTTCCCAAATATCAACAAGCATTTCTGGCGCCGTTGCCGGGGGAAAGACGGTTGCTGAGATAACCTGAGTCTTGCTATTAGCTTGTATCTATACTTTTATCTTTTCTTATCTTTTATAATCTTTATTTATTTTCTTTACTCTTACCTTATGGAAAACCAAAATTCTAAATCGATCCATGAGTCTGCAATCCCTTTAGCAACTGACCTTTTACCATGGGAGTCATCACAGCCTATCCAAACATCCCAGTATAAGTTAAGTTCTAGGTTGATTGCCATGATTCAAAACCTATCTTTTTCGGGAAAGGAACACGAAAACCCTTACCTTCATATTAGAGATTTTGAGCAAACATGTGATTGTCTTCGCATTGAAGGCATTTCTGATAAGACTTTACGTTGGAAGCTTTTTCCTTTTTCTTTAAGGGGAGAAGCTAGACAATGGTATAGTCAGAAGGTAAGTCAACAACAAGGTGAATGGGGAGTTTTACGAGCCAACTTTTGTCTAGATTTCTATTCCCTTGACCGTATAGCCGACCTTAGACTCGAAGTCCTATCTTTTAAACAAAAAGATAATGAAACTTTGGGAAAATCCTGGAAACGTTTTTCTGATCTTTTAGAATCTGGTCCAAACCTTAATCTTGAAGACCCTATTCTTTTATTTCACTTTTTTCGAGGTCTTCAGAAAAATCACAAACAAATGCTTCACACAATGTCTAGAGGTTCTTTCTTTCGCATCCCTGCTGATGAAGCTAGAGTGATCCTAGATAGAATCCTAGAAGCTGAGATGGATAATACCCTTCATGATGAAACCTACGAAGCCGAAGTAGACACTCTGCCAAATTCTTCAGCTACTTTAGCTATCCCAAGTTCTGAGCCACAAGAGGAAGAAATTCCACCACCGGACTTCATGCAGGATATAGAATCCGATCTTTTTGCCGATTTTGGAAATATTTCAAACTACCATTCTATTGACAAACCCCAAAACGGCCAGTTTAGCATTTATTTACCAAGTGAATATCAATTGAGAGAGCTTATCTCAGTAATGAGTAGCGAATGGTTGGAGGAATCAGAGCTTTCCTCTGATGTGATCCGTTTGGACACACCCTCTATAACTATACGCTGTGCTTATAATTCTGATCGATTTAATGCTCTCTATAATCCTGTTGTGGGGATCAACATTATGTCTAAATCCTTTGCACTTAAACTATTTAAAAATCTTGTCTTAACCCCCACAACAAAGGTCATAAAGGAATCTTCGGGACGGTTAGTCCCCAGTCTTGGAATTATTAATGTCCTACCTCTTACGGTAGAAGGCTCCATGGTTCATTTGAACTTCTATATCTTTGATACATGGGACTTCGACCTGTTGATAGGACAACCTTTTAGAAGCCTCCTTTATGAAGGTCATACTGGAAAGCTACACATTTCTTTTGGAAAAACTTTTAAATTCCCAATGATAATTTCACACTCCTTAAACAATAAGGCCGAGTCATATCTTTTGCCTGATCATATGGAGGAGGTAAAGGCTGCATCTCTAGAGCTTTTTGATGAACCAGACTTAGAAGACGAAACTCCTTTCTTCACAGAAGAAGAAGACGAACCTTCCGAGCCTGAACCCTTAGATGAGTTTGCAGAAACACCTAGACCTCCCATAGAGCTTAAAACTTTACCACCCGGTCTTACCTATGCTTTCCTAAACAATAATCCAGAGTTCCCTGTGATCATTAGCGATAAACTCACTCAGGATCAAACTCTGCGATTAATGACCATTCTTGAGAAACATCACTCAGTATTTGGCTACTCACTTCAAGATCTTACAGGAATCAGTCCTATGATTTGTACCCATCGTATTCCAACAGATCCTTCTGTTACACCCTCTCGAGAACCCCAACGTAGACTTAACAACACTATGAGAGAGGTAGTTAAAAAAGAAGTTATAAAGTTGCTGCATGCAGGGATTATATATCCTGTGCCGCACAGTGAGTGGGTAAGCCCAGTACAAGTTGTGCCCAAAAAGGGAGGCATGACAGTTATTATGAATGAAAAGAACGAGCTAATTCCGCAACGCACCGTCACAGGATGGTGGATGTGCATAGACTATAGAAAACTAAACAAAGCCACGAGAAAGGATCACTTTTCTTTACCTTTTATAGATGAGATGCTAGAGCGGTTAGCAAACCATTCGTTCTTCTATTTCTTAGATGGATATTCAGGGTATCATCAAATCCCGATCCATCCTGATGATCAAAGCAAAACCACTTTTACATGCCCTTATGGAACTTATGCTTATCGTAGAATGTCTTTTGGGTTATGTAATGCACCAGCTTCTTTTCAAAGATGCATGATGTCTATATTTTCTGATATGATTGAAGAGATTATGGAAGTTTTCATGGATGATTTCTCTGTTTATGGAAAAACTTTTGATAGTTGTCTTGAAAACTTAGACAAGGTTTTGCAAAGATGTGAAGAAAAGCACTTAATCCTTAATTGGGAAAAATGTCATTTTATGGTTAGGGAAGGAATAGTGCTAGGACACTTAGTGTCTGAAAGGGGTATTGAGGTAGACAAAGCTAAAATTGAAGTAATTGAACAACTACCTCCACCTGTGAACATAAAAGGAATTCGAAGCTTTCTTGGCCATGCTGGTTTTTATCGTAGATTCATAAAAGATTTTTCATTTATTGCTAGACCACTTACTCTTTTGTTAGCCAAGGATGCTCCTTTCAAATTTGATGATGCATGTCTAACATCTTTCAATTTATTAATGAAAGCACTCATCTCTGCACCAATCATTCAACCCCCTGATTGGTCGTTGCCTTTTGAAATTATGTGTGATGCTAGTGATTATGCTGTGGGGGCAGTATTGGGACAAACTAAAGATAAGAAGCATCATGCAAATGCTTATGCTAGTAAAACTTTGACAGGAGCTCAACTTAACTATGCAACCACTGAAAAAGAGCTTCTGGCTGTTGTCTTTGCCATTGATAAATTTAGATCTTATTTAGTTGGAGCTAAAATAATTGTTTACACTGATCATGCTGCATTAAAATATTTGCTCACTAAAAAAGATGCTAAACCTCGCCTGATTAGATGGATCTTATTACCCCAAGAATTTGACTTAGAAATAAAAGATAAAAAGGGAGTAGAAAATTCTGTTGCTGATCACTTGTCTAGAATGTATTTTAAGAGTCCACAGGAAACCCCTATCAATGATTCACTCCGGGACGACATGCTCTACGGGATTAACAGGTCTGACCCCTGGTATGCAGATATTGTTAATTTTATGGTTTCAGGGTATGTACCACCAGGAGCAAACAAGAAGAAGCTTATTCAAGAAAGTCGTTCACATATATGGGATGAGCCATACCTCTTCCGAGTATGCTCTGATGGCTTACTCAGGAGATGTGTGACCACTGAGGAAGGATGGAAGATCATCGACAGATGTCATTCGTCACCATATGGAGGTCACTATGGAGCATTCCGTACACATTCAAAGATCTGGCAGTGTGGATTCTATTGGCCTACAATGTATGAAGACACGAAGCAATATATCAGAAGATGTGGGCCATGTCAAAGACACGGAAACATAAATACAAGGGATGCAATGCCACTCACCAACAACCTTCAGATTGAGCTCTTTGATGTCTGGGGAATAGACTACATGGGTCCATTTCCTCCATCAAAGAAGTGTGAGTACATCTTGGTGGCAGTTGACTATGTCTCCAAATGGGTAGAAGCATTACCTTGCAAACATGCTGACAACGTCAGTTCAAAGAGGATGTTTGAAGAAATTATATTTCCAAGATTTGGAGTTCCCAGAGTAGTGATAAGTGATGGAGGAGCACACTTCATCGACAAACGCTTCAAGCAATATCTATCAAGACATGGAATCCGTCACAACGTCGCTACCCCCTATCATCCTCAGACAAGTGGCCAAGTAGAGACTTCCAACAAACAAATCAAGAATATTCTTCAGAAGACAGTAAATGAAATGGGAACGGCGTGGAAAGACAAGTTACCCGATGCACTCTGGGCATACCGGACAGCATACAAGACCCCAATTGGGATGTCTCCATATCAATTGGTGTACGGGAAGACTTGCCATCTACCTGTTGAACTAGAGTTCAAAGCACACTGGGCCATAAAGAGATGGAATATGGACCTAGATGTTGCTGGAGATTATAGAAGAATGCAATTATCAGAATTGGAAGAATGGCGAGAGAAGGCATATCACAATTCAAAGATCTACAAAGAAAGAGTCAAGAGGTGGCATGACAAGAGAATCAAGAAGAAGGAGTTCACACCCGGAGATAAGGTATTACCTTTTAATTCCAGGGTGAAGCTTTTCGGGCATGGAAAACTCCGGAGCAAATGGGAAGGACCATTCAAGGTAATCAATTCATCATCCCACGGAGCTATCACACTTCAAAATAGCGAAGGTACGTTATTCAAGGTAAATGGTCAACGTCTTAAATTATTTTTAGAGCCCCATGAGGAATTTGAAGAAATAGACGTAGTCCATTTTTACCTTCCCATGGAGAATTAGAGCCCGACACTTTTAGTCTGATGGTTTTGGGTCATATATATATTTTTCTAAATAATTTCGCATCTAGAAACACGCTCGGAGAAGTGGGCCCACAGAGGGGCCAGAGAGAGGGCGGGCGCCCAGATCAAGTGGGCGGGCGCCCAGATCAAGTGGGCGGGCGCCCAGCCCCTGTTCCCCCTCGGTCCCGACTTTCTCTGTTATGGAAAATGCACTTAGGGTAATCCGAATAATCCCTCGGATGGAAAGTTTCGCATGCATGTCGACGGGAACAACCCGAACAACCCTTAGAGGCACCCTTTTGACCCCTATATAAACAGACCCCTAACCTCAGTTTTCAAACACCAAGCCACCAAGCTTTCTCTCCTTCAATTAGAGCTTGATTAGCTCTCCTTCAATTAGAGCTCGATTAGCTCTACTTCAATTAAAGTTTTATTAGTTCCTTGCTGTTCCAATGGCCGAGAAGTACCACGATGATTGGGAAGTCGTCCCCTTCAACCTCAACATGGAGCCTATGGAAGACCTCGATGCCCGTGCTCTCGTCCTGGCCAACACAGAGCGACAGCTAGAAGCCATGCCATTACGCCAACGCAGCTCCGCCCAATCTTACCATGCTCAACCAGTTCTCACCGCACCGCCACAACCCCTACTCCTCAAAGGATCATCATCCAAGACGAAGACCACTATCAAGGTGCCAATCGGCACAAGGATCCTTCCACCTAGACCCAATGAGAGGGTCGTTGGAGTCAAGACCAACCGGAGTGGCGAGATCAGCAGCGTTCGCTACACTACAGAGGAGGAAAGGCCTTACTTTGAAGGGATTAGAGCATCCAAAGTCCGTTTCATCCCTCCAAAGGCAGCCCCGAAGCACTCTCTCAATGCTTTTGAGACACCTCCCAAGCGTCGCAAGACTATAATGGATATTGATAAGGAAGTTCGCAGGCTAGATAGAGTTATCATAGACCTCCAGTCCTCGATTAACTCCCTCACTAGGCAGCTCTCTAACCACAACACCATTATACTAGGCCTTAGGCAGGATCTTGCCAGTGCCAACAAGAAGATCAAGGAATTAGAGCGCCGCTAAGTTATCTAGATTAGACCTTGAGGCAATGCATCTTAGTTATCTATCTTTAAATTCGGTTTAAGTTTGCTATTATTATCAGTTTGCTATTATCAGTTTGCTATCAGTTTGCTATCAGTCTTTTGTAATAAATGCCTCAAGATCAATAAAGAGTATTATTATTATTATTATTATTATTATTATTATTATTATTATTATTATTATTATTATTATTATTATTATTATTATTATGTCTTGTGTGTCTCTACTTTATTTTTGTACAAGAAAGCAGAAAACAAGTATGGGGGAGAGCCCTCGACATGCCAAACACACTCCAACTACACCACTCCATGATTCAGGTACACACTCTGCACACTTTACACATACATATATTTTGGATTATGCAGAATATTGTTTCCGACATGATAAAATAAAAAGGATTAAAATATTTCTAATCATGATTAATCTCAATCTATGGTATTTCCTGAAAATTTGCAATTATTATAAAATCATTTTAAAACCCTGTGTTACTTAAGTCAATATGAAATATGTGATGGTAGAGTACGAGTTTCTTATTCTTGATATCATTGTTGCTTGGAGAATTTATTTCAAAATATTCAAATTTCTAGCTACCATCCTCAGTGTTTTGTATGCCTGATAAAATTGAAAATATTAATAATGATTATAAAAGCTATCTGCTCTGTATTGAGTTTGTTCAAAATGAGTTAGACCCTTGTTGAGAGATTTATAATGCTCCCAAGATCAAGACATTATTTCAGTAAGATTCACTCTTCCGAAGTATTATTGCATTAGAGGCATGGGCTATGCAAAAATAGAGATATTTCGAGGAAATAAAAAAGAGCAAGTGCTCGACAACCTCGCAGAAAAAATGGACAAGTGTCCGGCAGTAGAAATAGGGGTACCTCGGTATCCACTTAAAAAAAACAGAGAAAAGAGAAAAAATGATAGCCCATGGTCCCTCTAATAGGCAATATGCCAGCAAGAGTTGACAAAGATTTTAATTTCCAAAGTCTTTGATCTAAGAGTATGACATTCCCCTCCTCGGATCCCGTTTTGATCAGGCAATAAATGCAAAGTAAGAATGCTTGAGAATTTTTGCAAAAATAAAACAGCCTCAGTGAGATATATATAAAAGATAATGAGTGATCTGAGAGAACCTTTGAGGATCAAAAGGTATGCTAACTTTCTTTCAAAAATATAGAAAAACTCCAAGTGATAGGATTGAGAAGAAAGGATCTTTACTCTTGATCATAAACTTCCCTGACTATGGTACATAGTGGATTTTTAACACCCTGCAATTATATAGAGAATGTTTTAAAATGTTTACCCCAGATATTTTTCTTAACCATCCTTTTCTCGAGGACGAGTAAAAGCCTAAGTATGGGGGTATTTGTTGACGGTTCTTAAGTATCAATTTTAATTATCAAATAAACAAGAGAAAGGACCAATATGCAACCAATACCTAGAATTAGGGTTTGATCTGACAGAATTCCACGATTTTTGTTGTTTATCTGTTTCTACAGGGGGTTATCAGGAAATAAGGAAGAAAGGCCCACATGTCGGGATTACATAGAGATATCAACGCACCGCGCAATTTTACATCATCTAGAAGACTCCAGAAGCCACGGGACCGAAGCGGAGGCGAAACGGGGCCAGGCCCAGGGCGCCCGCCCTGAGGACCTGGGCGCCCGCCCCCCTCTGGAGCCAGATCAGGACTCTCTTCGCTCGGGATATTCCACCGACCTATTGGATCAAGAAAAACATAGTACCACCTCGCCTATCGACCCAAAAACGCATAGAAGGGGAGGACTATATAAGGAGACCCCCCTGGCCCCTGGAGAAGACATGAAGAAATTATCATAGAGACTAAGGGGTGCCCTCGAAGGAAAACCTCTTCTCTAATTAATATTTCTTTTTAGGCTTAGCAACCAATGTAAGGTAGAAATAGATCTTCTAGTTTCTACTAGATTTAGAGAGATAGAGTGCAGGTGTAGAGTGGAGGAAGCCCGGCCTGTCGGTGTCTACTCCAAGCTTGTACCTGTGGGATCAAGTTCTCCTAACCCGAAGCTTGCTCCTAGGATTCTTCAGTATTTCGACTTCTAAATTCTAGTAAGTTCTTGTTTTATTGTTATTATGGTTTATGAGTTTACTTTAATCTCTTCGCGTAGAGTTTATAGTAATCATTGCTGGCGTAAACGTGGTGTTTAGGCTGGGGTACTCATAGATATTCCCTGACTAGCTGGACAGTGGTAGTAGTGAGGAACGTGACAATTCCGAGCTACCTTTGTAGATCACATCTCGTTAGCAGGAAGGATAGGGTTTATAGGTGCGGGTTGAACATCCTTTGTGGTGTCTAGATTCCGTTAGCCTCCCCATTAGAACAGTAGATCATCCTTACCAAGGTTAGAAGGAGACTACGGTTGCAGTCTTCTCTATTTATCACTCACATCGAAAGACATTCTTTGTGCCTAAAGGTTAGTAGTAATAGACCGGTTAGTCAGATGCACTCTTTCTCCTAGTGGTAAAAAAATAAATACGATACTCTGGATAATTTCCTGGGTGAAATGCTCACCGATATCCGTGCGCTTGCGGATCAATTCCTTATTGTGTTCCCAAATATCAACAATTAGCATAGCTACATAGGATTAGAACTAGAAGGAGTCAATCTTCGATTGGTTTCCAGATCTGTCAAGAGGATTTGTGGTAATTCTCTAGTGTTCTTCAATTGTTCATCTTTGTTCTTCGATATTATGAATATGACTTTGTTCTACTTCAATATATTGCTTATGACTTTGCTCTACTTGTTTATATTCGCAATTATATTGTTCTTAGTTTATCATAGTTATATACTTGGCTTAGTTTGATTGGATTTATATACATGTTTGGGATCGTATAGCGTTTATCCATCGAATCCATGGGTAAATGATAGATACTGTGTAGGCGTGGTGCTTATACCGTATTTATCTGTGATTGTACCCTATATGCCAGTTTGCGGGGTAGATTGTGGTAGTGACAGGTCCATTGATCGGGTATTGGGCTGGCAGAGCAACATTATTACAGGGGAGTGATTACGATGTTTCTCATATTCCTTGCTAATATCACTATGCATGGGCGTAGTCCTGTCTCACAATGATTGCTAAGTATAATTGCACTAACTATGTGTTGACACCGTTTTTGGGCACGTGTCCAGGCCGGCAGGATAAGACGGCAGTGTTTTGTTTACAGGATGAGTTGCCGATGAGGATGGTTGCCGATGAAGGAGAGGTTGAACGTGATTAAGTCTACAGGCAGTGATGTGTCTGTGCCGATGGCTATGATGAGGAAGTCTGCCGATGACTATGGCAAGGGAGTCTGCCGATGATACGAAGGGAGAGTTTGGAAGCCGCCGATGGTTTGTGGAAGAGTTTCAGTTTGTCACGGGGGATAGTTTTGTTATTTCCTTAATTATTTAAATCGTTTTGTATACGGATTCCGTGTAATTTGGAATTCGAATTCTAATCGTGTTTGGCTGTAGCTCTTTGAGCAGGGTATAAATATAGACCCTAGGACCTTGTAATGAGACATCTATCAATCAATCAAACACACGTTTTTACTCATATTCCAGCATCTACTTTTTCGACGACTTCGTCATACTTTTTCCCTTTTATTACGAGTTCTTAGGAATTCGTCGACTTAAGCTCGGCGTGTTCTCGAGTTCCACGTGAGTACCTCTTAGCCGTGACATCCGGGCGCATCGCTGTTGTCAGGACTAAAGTATTCGAGTTATCACCTTTGCCGATAGTAAGGTTAAATCGGCTGGCACGCCTTAACGTTTGAATCGGGTATTAGCCCTTTGTGTTTGCAGACCAGCTTTTGCACCAACACATCTTTTGGCACGCCCAGCGGGACAGATCCAAGATCAAGATCAACATGTCGACTTCTGTGTTATATCAAGAGAACGTCATCCCCGTGACAGAAGCCAATCTCAAGGATGAGCAGAAGCAAGCTATTGCTAAAGCCATGGAGGATTACAAGCAGAAATGCCTGAGGTCCTTCAACATGAACAGGAGCGGTGAGGTAATTCAGAAGGATGCACTACCGGCTCCTCGGCAGGTTACTTTTGAGTCCAATCCTGGCAAGCTTCAAGAGATGGTTGACAGTGCGATCAACCACGCTTTGATCAATCAAGCTGGTGTACTGTCTAATACGGTTTTCAATGCCGTGGCGAGAACTTTCAAGGAGGGACAACTGCCACCAGACTATGTGGGCCCCACTTATCACCAGCCAAAGTCACTAGTAGTCACAGCTCCATCGGCTGCTACGGCCGCTGCGGGTATGGAGATTCCTGTTCCACCAAGCACATTAGGAGTCACCAATGGACAGTCTATGCCGATGACAACTAATCCACAAACTTCATATGGGCAGATTAAACTTGCCACAGATCTGTTAGCATCGGCAATGACAGGGTTAACCCCTCCTCCCAACTGGTGGGGTTATGGCATGCCTCCAGAGTTAACGCCAGGTACATCACAGACAACTGATATGAGAGGCAAGACTCCTATGGCATCGGCACCTCCCAATATGCCGATGAACCAGAGTCCCCAGTATACTACGACTACTACTGCAAGACCTCACACTGGGAATTCTCAAGCTCCAATGTTCCAGATGCCTAACGCATCGGCAAACACGATGCTGATGCAACAGAGGTCTATGGCTGAGTCGGGGTATGTCAATTCAATGATGATGCCCAATTACCAGTCATTGGCAGGGCCTATGCCGATGAACGCTAATAATGGATAGCTTGGGCAGCAAGTCTTTCCGCAAACACCCCAACAGAGTCACAAGCCTACAGGGTTCTAGCAAGGACAGATCTATCCCGGGTTTCTGAATCAGGGGATCCCTAACCAGCCAGTGAATCCCGGGCAGCAGTTCGTCGGACAGCAGATTGGCGGGCAACAGCGTGGTGGTCCACAGGTTGGAGACCAGATGATCAACCCAATGTTCCGTGCAGATCGTGCACCGAACAGACACGTGGAGGCCTACCAGCAGGCACCTGATCCGCAACCGCCCCATCGGCAAGATGCCGATGCATACTGGGCCGATAAGATTGCTGAAGTAATGAGAGACCAATTCGGGATAAAACCCAAAGTCAATACTTACTCTTATCGGACACCGTATCCTCCTGCATACGACTTGATCCCGCTTCCACACCGGTACAAGGTACCGGATTTCACTAAGTTTTCTGGGCAGGATGATACGTCAACCATGGAGCACGTCAACAGATTCATTATTCAGTGCGGTGAAGCTGGTAACAGGGACGAATTGAGGGTTTGTTTATTTTCATCATCATTGTCTGGGTCAGCTTTTACCTGGTTCATATCACTACCTCCCAACTCAGGGATTACTTGGGCCGATCTGGAAAAACAATTCCACAAATACTTCTTTTCTGGGGTCCACCGATTTGGTCAAATTAAGGCAGCGTAATGTTGAATCGGTTGAGGGTTTTGTGCAGAGGATACGGGAAGTCAAAAATAAATGTTATAGTCTGGTCCTAGATGATCGGCAGCTAGCCGATTTGGCTTTATAGGGTTTATTGCCACACATCAGGGATAAGTATGCTTCTCAGTAGTTTGAAAGCTTAAGTCATTTGGTGTAGAGGATTTCTGATCAAGACATCAAGCCTTTCGAGCCCAAAAGAGCATGGAACAAGAAGGTATCATTTGTTGATGAGGCAACGAGCTCAGATTCTGATGAGGAACCAGTCATCGGTTTGGCAGAGTGGGTAAAGAACAAGAAGCCGATGTCTTGTCCTTTTGGGCAGAAGGAACCAGAGAAGTTCGCTTTTGACACCGCTAAGGCCGATAGGATATTTGATTTTCTACTTCTGGAAGGTCAGATCAAACTGTCTCCTAATCATGTGATCCCATCGGCTGAGGAGTTAAAGAGGATGAAATATTGCAAGTGGCATAATGCAACTTCTCATGACACCAATGAGTGCAAGGTTTTCAGACAGCAGCTGCAATCGGCTATAGAGTCTGGGAGAAACAAGTTTGACAATTCCAAGACTCAGAAGCCGATGAAGATAGACCAACATCCTTTCCCAACAAACATGTCGGATGCTAAGGAAAAGGCTAAGGTCTTAACATCAGAAGCAGCCGAGAGGAGTGCATCGGTAGATCCTCAGCATCAAGTTACAACTGCCGATGCAAGAGGTAGGGGCTTGGTTCAAGAAGGAACTAGCTCAGGTAGGCCTCCTCGGTCTGGCATCGTTATAACTCATAGAAGGCCTCGAGATAACTGGCAACGACAGGAAGATCGGTATCGGCGCCAGCAAGAAGATCATTGTCGGGAGGAAGAGAGACGCCGACAGGAGTGGAATCGGCATAGAGACCACTGGAACTGTCCGTTCTTCATCCATTGTTGGGAGGAGAATATTAAGCTTCCCACTGTCAGAGACTGCCCTGAGTGCAATGGTTATGATCGGTATGATAGGACCGATCGGCGTTATCATGATGACAATCGGCGATTTAATGGGCCGATCAGAGGAAGGGCATCGGTTCATGATCGGCTGGGGGGCAGGCTCAGCGTGCACGACAGGCTTGGCGATCGTGTTCAATATTTTCCCAGGAATCAGGAGGAGCTCGAGGAGATGGCTGATGCACGAGTTCCCGATGAGTTCATATTTTGCAGGGATGCTAATACGCATCGGATGGAGTCGAGAGAGAATAGACGCCCAGCAGCAAGGCAGAAGCCACTTCCTCCATGGTGTCCGGAAGGATTGACCAAGACACAGAAGAGGAGATTGCAGCGTGAAAGGCAAGAAGGCCTAAGCAAGGGCGAAAGCTCTGGGAAACCTGAGGATCAGCAACAACCAGATCCTAAGGGGACAGGTCCATCGGCAGGTGTCAACATGGTCTTTATGTTGCCGATGGAATTCCTTGCGCCATCCAGTGAGGATGAGGTGGAGTTTTCCGATCAAATAGCTCAGTTGGTTCTAGATCCGATGACAGCTATCTTCGAGAAGCCTGCCGATGGTGAAAGACAGCATCTCAAAGCTCTGTTTGTCAAAGGAAGGGTTGATGGGCAGCCGATGACTAAGATCTTAATTGATGGAGGAGCTGCTATCAATATCATGCCATATGCGGTGTATCGGAAGCTTGGAAAAGGAGATGAAGATTTAACCAAGACCGATATGATGCTCAAAGACTTTGAGGGGAACGTGTCTCCAGTCAAAGGGGCAATATGTGTAGAGTTGACCATCGGCAGCAAAACCTTGACGACAACTTTCTTCGTGATCAGTGGAAAGGGTGCTTACAACCTGCTGTTGGGAAGAGATTGGATTCATGCTAATTGTTGCATCCCATCTACAATGCACCAATGTTTGGTTCAGTGGGTAGGCGACAAAATTGAGATTGTCCCGGGAGATTCTTCTTATGTCATTGCATCGGCTGAGGCGGATACCTATGAGAGGACCAGGTGCATTTCAGGAGAAGTTTGGGAGAAAGATTTTCTCAAGGTTGCCGATTACGAGATTCCACCAATCCAAGCAGTCGGTTCTGACGACGGTTTTTAATGGATAGGTTCGCCGATGATGGAAAGTTAGGCCAGGGATTCACATCGGCTGATGATTTGGTAGAAGTAGATATCGGTAGTGGTGATAAGCCTAGACCTACTTTTATTAGTGCTAAGTTAAATCCTGAATGTAAGCAGCAATTAACCAATTTGTTAAAGGAATATAAAGATTGCTTTGCTTGGGATTATACCGAGATGCCTGGTTTAGACCGGTCAACTGTTGAGCATCGGTTGCCTATCAAGTCTGGATTTCGGCCACATCAGCAGCCAGCTCGCCGATGTAATCCTAATATTCTTCCTGACATCAAAGCCGAAATAACCAAACTTATTGAAGCTAAATTTATTCGGCAGCGTCGGTATGCCGAATGGATTTCCAATGTTGTTCCGGTCTACAAGAAGAATGGGAAACTTCGAGTCTGCATTAATTTCAGGAACCTTAACAAAGCTACGCCGATGGATGGATACCCAATGCCAGTTGCCGATCTGTTGGTTGACGCTGCAGCTGGGCATCGGATTATTAGCTTTATGGATGGTAATGCAGGATACAATCAAATATTCATGGCTGAAGAAGATATTCCAAAGACTGCGTTCAGATGCCCAGGTCATGTTGGATTGTTCGAGTGGATAGTTATGACTTTTGGCCTCAAGAATGCTGGTGCTACTTATCAGAGGGCCATGAATTTTGTATTTCATGAGTTCATCGGCAAACTGGTAGAAATTTATATTGATGATGTGGTGGTTAAGTTCGGGGACTTCATAGAGCATCTTACCGATCTACGAAAGGTATTGGAGTGCACAAGGAAGCACGGATTGAAGATGAATCCCAATAAGTGTGCATTTGGTGTATCGGCAGGGCAGTTTCTCGGTTTCATGGTGCATCAAAGGGGGATTGAAATTAGTCGAAGATCTATTGATGCCATCAATAAAATAGTAGCCCCTACCAACAAGACTGAGCTCCAGTCCTTGATCGGCAAGGTAAATTTTATCAGGAGATTTATATCTAATTTGTCTGGTAAAATTCGTGCTTTCAGTCCTCTTCTTAAGCTAAAAGCCGATCAAGAATTTATTTGGGGGAAAGAACAGCAGTTAGCTCTGGATGAAATCAAGGAGTATCTAGTAAATCCTCCAGTTCTAATTCCACCTCAGCAAGGAAAGCCCTTCAGATTGTATTTGTCTACCGATGGGATGGTTATCGGTTCAGCTTTGATTCAAGAGTTTGAAGGGAAAGAGCGTGTAATTTATTACTTAAGCAGGAGGTTGATTGATGTTGAGACCAGGTATTCGGCCATTGAAAAACTATGCCTATGCTTATATTTTTCGTGTATCAAGTTAAGGCACTACTTCTTATCGGCCGAATGCACTGTTGTTTGCAAAGATGATGTGATCCGGTACATGCTATCTATGCCGATTATGAGTGGTAGGATCGGTAAATGGATTTTGGCGCTGTCGGAATTCGATCTGCGTTATGAATCCGCTAAGGCAGTTAAAGGGCAGGTTATGGCCGATTTTGTGACTCAACATTGCGGTGCAGTGGAGGCTTTGGAAATTGTGCCCTGGATGCTTTTCTTTGATGGATCTACATGTGACCGGGGGGCAGGGATCGGCGTAGTATTAGTTTCCCCTAAGGGGAGGAAGTATGAATTTTCCTTGCCGATTGTTGCTACATCAACAAATAATCAAACTGAGTATCAAGCTTTGATAAAAGGATTGGAGTTGTTAAGGGAAGTTCGTGCTGACGCTGTCGAAGTCTTCGGTGATTCTATGCTGGCTATAAATCAATTGGCCGGGAGCTATGAATGCCGAAGTGAAGTTCTCATAACTTATTACGGGAGGAGTATGCAACTGTTAAAGGAATTCAAAGATTTCCGTTTAGAGCATGTTCCCCGATTGCATAATGAAGAGGCCAATCAGTTAGCTCAGCATGCCTCAGGATATAAGCCTATAATTAATACAGTATCGGCAATCGATGCCGATGATTGGAGGAAAGAAATTATTGATTATTTGGAAGATCCATCTAAGAAAGTTGAAAGACGAGTTCAATTTCAAGCGACCAAGTATGTGCTCCTCGACAATGAATTATACTATCGAACTATTGATGGAATTATTCTCCGATGCTTAGGTGATGATGAAGCTAGGAGTTTGGTGGGAGAAATTCATGAAGGGGTGTGTGGAGCGCATCAGTCAGCTTTTAAGATGAACTGGATGATTAGGAGGAATGGATATTATTGGCCGACTATACTTGAGGATTGCTTTAAGTATTTCAAAGGGTGTCAAGGGTGTCAGAAGTTTGGTAACATTCAAAGGGCACCTGCATCGGCTATGAATCCTATCATAAAGCCTTGGCCGTTCCGAGGATGGGCTATTGATCTGATCGGCCAGATTTATCCACCATCTAGCAAAGGGCATAAGTTTATTCTAGTTGCCACTGATTATTTCACTAAGTGGGTCGAGGCTATTCCTTTAAAGAAAGTCACATCGGCCAATATGATTGATTTTGTGAAGGAGCATATCATTTACCGAGTTGGAATTCCTCAAACAATTACTACCGATCAGGGCACTATGTTTACATTAGGGGAGTTTGATGAATTTGCAATCGGTATGGGGATTAAAGTGTTGAATTCTTCTCCTTATTATGCTCAAGCCAATGGGCAGGCCGAGGCGTCTAACAAAGGAATTATCAAGCTTATCAAACGAAAGATTGAAGAAAATCCTAAGCGGTGGCATACATTGTTGAATGAAGCATTGTGGTCCTATCGGATGGCTTGTCATGGATCAACCAAGGTATCACCCTATCAATTGGTGTATGGACATGATGCAGTGTTACCTTGGGAGATTAAGGCTGGATCTAGGCGATTATCTTTTCAAGATCAATTAGCTGCCGACGATTATGCCACTTTGATGACCGATGAGTTAGATGATCTAGCGGGACATCGGTTAAAGGCTTTAATGAGTATAGAAGAAAATAAGAAGAGAGTTGCTAGATGGTATGACAAGAAAGTAAAGGCTAAGGAGTTTGCCGATGGGGACTTGGTATGGAAATTAATTTTACCAATTGGGACTAAAAGTTCGAAGTTTGGAAAGTGGTCTCCTAATTGGGAAGGTCCTTATCGGATAAGTCGATCGGCTCCTGGAAATGCCTATATTCTAGAAACCCTCGAAGGAGTTGAATTTCCCAGGGCATTAAATGGCAAATATTTGAAGAAGTACTACCCCAGCATATGGGTCGATGCATAAAAGTTTAAGTGCCGATAACACTCCTATCGGCTGGATTTAAATGTTTGGGGGCAGGACTTAATGTTTCAAAAGATGCCGATAACAGTCCTATCGGCTAGACTAAAAGCTAAAAGAGCAGGAAAACACAGATGTGTCACCGATGAGAGCTTCATGTGTTCAGCAGCGCCTGGATCGCCAATATGGCGCGTAGCCGGATTTGGTTGGCTGCTTCTATCTCCTTGATATCGTCATCGGTAGAGCCTTCTATCGGCTTCAGCTTCTTCTTCAATTGTAGTGCCTTGCGACCGTGGACGTTCCGCTCATGCTCAAGAAGCTTGATGGTCTCTGGCAGTTGACTTTCTTCCTGTTGGGCTTGGGACAAGGCGTCCTCCACTTGTTTGAGTTCTGCCAACAGGGATTCCCTTTTTGCCGATAAGTCAGATATCTTCTGCTTCAGCGTGTCTCCTGAAGATCTCAAGATGCCGATGTTCTTGTGCTTCTCATCAGTCAGGAGCTTCTCTTTCCTCATCTCTTCAGAGAGCTGAGTCTGAGCAGCTCTATCGGCAAGACGCCGAGAAGCCCTCTGGTACTGCAGCTGACGACTCTCCAAATGTGCGGCTTAGAAGAGGATTTCTTCAACATCGGCTGGAATCTGGCCTCTGAGAGTCCTGAACAGAACCTTGGCTGGGTCGGAGTCATCGACCAGTTGTGCCGTGTCCTGATGAAGGAGGGCCGATAGTTCTTCCAGCTTGGCCCTGATCTCTGCCGATGTGATACCAACTGTCTGGGAAGAGCTTGCTTCTTCACCTTCTTCTTCAGAGATGTCGATGGCGAAGGAGAAAAGGCTATCGAGAGAATCTTGTTCCTGGGAAGGAAAAACAGAGCTAAGTTGGTTCATATTCGGAGAATCGGCAAGTAATGCTGATGAAGATTGGGTGACTTACTTGTTTCAAGGCTATTTCCTGCCTTTGACTGGAAGATGCCGATGGAGCCGTAGGTTGATCGGCCAGAGTTGCCGATGGAACGACATCAACTGAAAGAAGACAGGAAGAGTTATGAGGCTGAATGAGAGTAAGTTCATTGGTGGTAGTATTATTAAAATATGTTACCCGGAGGAGGAACGATGATTGTTTGAGTCGGGGGAACTGCCGATGATGTAATTGGACCTGCCGGGCCAGTTGTTTGTCCACCCATGTCAGCTGATGTACGTTCTGCTTGGGGTTCTTCCTGCTGAGGTTCGTCTGCTTCTGGTACTTCCTGCGGATGAGGGGGAGATGGTGCTTGCTGGATCTCTACATTTGGAGCGGAAGGAGAAGATTCCACCGGAATAGGAGATGCCGGAGGAGGAGGAGGAGTTGCTACTTTCTAGCGCTTTGTTCCAGCCCTGGTACTCTTGGCGCCCTTCCTCTTTGGCTGGCTGGACTGGGGGGCATCGGCACCTTGGCGTTTGGCTTTTGCCGATGCACTGGTTTGCTGCAGCAACAAAAAGGAGTTTATGAATACAAATGTAGCCGATATAAAGGTAATCAGTATAAATGAAAAAGGGTTGGCAAATTGCCTTGAAAGCCTGTGCCAGAGTGGAAGCAGCTACTGTTGGTGGTGTCTGAGTTCTCTTGGTGGTGACTTTCTTAAGGCGCGCACCTCGATGAACAATGGTAGCCAGAGTGGGAGCATTGTGGCCGATTGAAGAAATTGGGCCTGGTGGAAACAGGTCAATCGGCTTACCACTTCTGCTAACCGATGGAGGGATGTTGTCAACCTGCAAAAGGGATACAAAGGTGAGTTACCGAAGGAAATAAGATTGAAAAATTGGAACACCGGTTTGAAATACTTACAGCGTCATCGGGGACTTTGTACTCGGGGTCGATCATGCCGCGGTACGAAAGGGCTGATTTGCTGAAAAGATGCTCCTTCCATTTTGCCCACCATAGCTTGTACGCCTGAGTAATGAAGGCGGCCGGAACCCACTCTGACAAATCTGCATCTGTATCGGCACTCGGTGGTAGTTGGGCTACTCGAATCCACTCAAGAAAGTTGGTGATGGGCTCCCTAGGTCTTATCACATCGGCATAACAGAGTGCAATCGGCAACTGGCCGAAAGCTAATTGACGAGCTAATGCCGATGGGTTGTAAAATTCATAAGTCTGGGGAGAGGTTTTTGTGCTACCAAAGAAATTCACTGGTATGGCTCTAGGAGTCACAATTGCCATCATCACTTCGTTATCCCTGTCAAGAGCTTCATCAAATGGATTGAAAACCAGAGGGAGCATACTGTCTGGGTCATCATAGGCCAACCATGGTCGTTCATCTCTGGCCAAGCCCTCATACAAAGTCTGGAAGAATCGGCCGATCTGATCTGGATTACCCCCTGAACCAGGCAAGACTATGACGGCTTCGCCAAAGTTTAGGGGAGCGCGTGTTGCCGATTCTTCTTCGCCCAACACATGATTTTCAGTTATATCTCTTGGGAAACGCTGTGTAAATAAGTTAAAGTTGAGGCACTTGTGCAGATGCAGATTAAGCCACATATTGATAAACCACCAGGGGCCACCTAAGTTGCCAGTAGACTGGCCGAGCAGGAGTTTCTTGGCCACCTGATGGAGGAGATGGTAAGTAGCGCCAAGCAAGTATCGGCCGAGAGGGAATCGGCCACCGTTAGCCAGTCTCTCTGCTGCCGATAGATAGACGGAAGTCGGTCCTGCCGATCGACCACAGAACACAAACTTGTCCAGCCACATGTTCAGAAAGGTGGTTTGTTCCTTTATGCTGACAGGCCCCGTCCCACGATACTTCTGAATGTACCCTGACCAGCCGCCGATGGAGCGAGTTTCCACTTTGGCACTAGGAGCGGTGTCAAAAAAGTGGGTGCTATCGGCAGAAGATATATCTAGACCGGTGAGCATGGCTACATCGGCAAGAGTAGGAGAAGCAGGGCCGTGGCCGACAAAAGCGTTGAGGGTGTCTGACCAAAAGTAAGATGCAGCTATCAACAGTGACTCATTCCTGTGCATATCGGCAATGGACAATCTAATGCATTGATCTAGCTTTCTCTCACCCCACTGGACTTCATTGGAGTTGCTGACCCTCAAGAACCAGTCTTTCCACCCTACAGTAGGGCTGGGCCAAGAACGGAAGGTGTCTTTCCACAGATCTAAAGAAAAATTTTCGGTTCTGAAAGGGATTCTCTTGGTTTCTGCGTTAATAAGATCGGTTGGATCTGGATCCCCTTGAGGGCCAAGGCATTGGAGGTGTGGTTGATCGGTAGGGATGACAATTTTGTTGGACAATTCCTGGTGGTTTTGGAAATAAAAAATATAATATATTCAGTAAAATGGATTGCGGATGAACAGGGATGTGAGGAAAAGTACAGGAGATGGAATGAAGAACTGACCACAGGGACGATGAAGCTAATGGCCATCTTGCGACGAGGAGGGTCTCTGAGGGCTCCGGGGTTGGTGAGGAAGAGTCTTTGTCGGAGGTCTTGGAGATTTTGAATGGCGCCGCCGCTAGGAAAGTAAAGTTGGGATGGTGGAATGATGTGATGGAGAAGGAGTACCCGAGAAGGAACTATTTATAGAACAAAATGGGCAAGGGCAAATCTGACTTATCTCCTTGCCGCATCCGAGAAATCTGAGGGTGCTCAGGTAGATATGGTAACTGTTCGCACGATAATCAAGGGATTGTGCAGGTGATTTGACGGGAAGCGGTCATTATCTGGAGATATTTTACTGTGCGGGATCTCCTTGTCGGTCCATCGGTAGCGTCCTGTAACGGTCATATTGCCGATGGGCGAGTAAAGTGAAGATAGCCGTTTGTACGAACATCCTGATTAGTTCATCGGCAGATCTTTGTAACGGTAATATTGCCGATGTACGGTTGAGAAGGAAATGCCCGTTTAGGAAGTTGAGGATTTCGAGGAATATGTAGAAGAATAGGATCAGAGTTGTTCAGATTGAGGATGTCGGTTACCAGATTAGGAGCATTAATTGCGGGAAAAGGCATCATTACTGCAGAGAATTTCGGAGCATTGATGATTTCATACTCCGAAATTGGGGGGCATGTGTTGACACCGTTTTTGGGCACGTGTCCAGGCCGGTAGGATAAGACGGCAGTGTTTTGTTTACAGGATGAGTTGCCGATGAGGATGGTTGCCGATGAAGGAGAGGTTGAACGTGATTAAGTCTACAGGCAGTGATGTGTCTGTGCCGATGGCTATGATGAGGAAGTCTGCCGTTGACTATAGCAAGGGAGTCTACCGATGATACGAAGGGAGAGTTCGGAAGCCGCCGATGGTTTGTGGAAGAGTTTCAGTTTGTCACGGGGGATAGTTTTGTTATTTCCTTAATTATTTAAATCGTTTTGTATACGGATTTCGTGTAATTTGGAATTTGAATTCTAATCGTGTCTGGCTGTAGCTCTTTGAGCAGGGTATAAATATAGACCCTAGGACCTTGTAATGAGACATCTATCAATCAATCAAACACACGTTTTTACTCATATTCCAGCATCTACTTTTTCGACGACTTCGTCATACTTTTTCTCTTTTATTACGAGTTCTTAGGAATTCGTCGACTTAAGCTCGGCGTGTTCTCGAGTTCCGCGTGAGTACCTCTTAGCCGTGACATCCGGGCGCATCGCTGTTGTCAGGACTAAAGTATTCGAGTTATCACCTTTGCCGATAGTAAGGTTAAATCGGCTGGCACGCCTTAACGTTTGAATCGGGTATTAGCCCTTTGTGTTTGCAGACCAGCTTTTGCACCAACACTATGATATGCTAGACTGTATAGTTAAGAATAACTTAGGAAATATTCTTGTAGTTTGTCCTAATACCATGCTAATGACTTGCTAGAATATCTAATTGAGGTGCTTATCATATTTATTATGTGGCTAAGTTATGCTGATCAGATTAATTATCTTTGTCACTATTTATTACTTTATATATCTTTTATGTGACACTTATCCCTGTATGAAAGAGATAGATAAATGTTCTCAATTATACATGCAATGATAGATACTCAATCTTATATTCCATTCTATAATCAACATTGATGATTGCTAATCCCTTCCCAGTGGTAAAAATATAAATAACGATACCTGGAATACTTCCTGGTTAAAATGCTACATCGGTATTAATCTGTGCGCTTGCAGATCCCATTTGTTATTTATCTAGATGAGCAATTGCATATTTCAATACCGCCTCTCTCATGTCATGCTGGGGATGACAACTTGGCTTAAGTGGTATGAGGGATAGGTTTGGCATTTTTGGCGCCGTTATCAGAATTAGAAAACTAAGTCTACTTTTGGTAATGACGTTAAGAATACCCAACAAGCATTTTTGGCGCCGTTGCCGGGGAAGGTTGATTACTAATCAGGAATGAATATAGAATTCTGAGTTATCATTCACATCACTAATATGATTGAGCTTATCAATTCTTTCATACAGTTTTACCCTGATATTTTTCTATTTTATCTTATGTAGGGTAATGTATGAATAGAAGACATCTTCCAGGAAATTTTGTTGACAATCCCAAAGCATTATTCAGAAAACAAAGAGCCAAGCTCAAGATGGGATCATCAACACTTCAGCACGAAGCTTCATCCAATCAAGAAGATCACCGGAACTTTTCTTCAGAGTTCGAAGCCATGGCGAACAAATCGATCCGTGAGTTCTCAGCTCCCACTACAGACAACATCCGCACTGGACCTGCTGCAGAGATCGATGGCAACATTGAGCTCAAGCCTGGACTTATCAACATGGTGCAATCCAACCAGTTCTGTGAGAAGGCACATGAAGATGCTAGTGCTCATCTCCAACACTTTCTGGAGATTTGCAACACATTCACCATATCAGGAGTCCCTAGAGATGCTATACTACTTCGCCTTTTCCCATTCTCACTGTTAGAAAGAGCGAAGCAGTGGTTCTACGCTACAAAGGAGAAGAATACTACATGGGCACTCTGCTCCATGAACTTTCTGGCTAAGTTCTTTCCCATGGGCAAGACCAATGCTCTCCGTGGGAAGATTACGAGTTTTCAGCAACAACATGATGAATCCGTTCCAGAAGCATGGGAGCGTGAAAGGTCCTAATATGGCTAGAGGGGGGTGAATAGCCTATTTAAAAATTCTACAAACTCACTAGAGCAAGAGGTTAGTAAAAAACAAAGCGAAGCTTTTTGCTCTTGCTCTAAAGGGGTGTTTGCAAGCCACCTATCCAACAATTCTAGTTGATATAATCTCTAGGCACACAAGAGCTATGTCACTACTTACACTAGAGAGCTACCTAAAGTTTCTAAACAAGTATGTAAGCTACTCTAGTTTGCAAGAAAGTAAGAGAGAAGGTTTGAACTTTATACCACCACGTAGAGGGGACGAACCAATCAATAAAAAGAAGTCCAATCACCGGGAGAAATCCAAAGTACAATCACAAAGGAGACACACGATTTTCTCCCGAGGTTCACGTGCTTGCCGGCACGCTACGTCCCCGTTGTGTCGACCAACACTTGGTGGTTCGGTGGCTAAGAGGTGTAGCTCGAACCTCGTCCTCACTAGGACACCACAAGAACCTACCCACAAGTGAGGTAACTCAATGACACGAGCAATCCACTAGAGTTACCTTTCGGCTCTCCGCCGGGGAAGGTACAACACCCCTCACAATCACCAGGAGATGGCCACGAACAATACCAACTCGTGCCAATCCTCCTCCGCTGCTCCAAGCTGTCTAGGTGGCGGCAACCACCAAGAGTAACAAGAAAACCGCAGCTAGAACGATCCCCAAGTGCCACTAGATGCAATCACTCAAGCAAATGCACTTGGAATCACTCCTAATCTCACAAAGATGTATAATCTATAAAGGAAATGAGTGGGAGGTGTTTGCTTAGGCTCACAAGGAAGTCAAGTATGTTAGAATGCCAAGAGTCTGAGCCCCAAGCCGGCCAAACACGTATTTATAGCCCCTCAAACAACTAGAGCCATTGGCTCTCTCACTGGGTCTAACTCGGGGTCACCGGACGCTCAACACCAGCGTCCGGTGTTCCAACGTCAGCTGCGTGTCAGAGTCTAACGGTAACCTACAGAGCACCGGACGCTGAGCAAGTTGGCACCGGACGCGTCCGGTGCACACCGGACTCATGCGCAGAGAGGGTTGCAAAATGCCCGCACACCGGACGCGCACCACCGGACGCTCAAGCCAGCGTCCGGTGCCTATCGTCCGGTGCCTTACCCTAGCTGGGCCAGGCACTGTCTGCACCGAATGCTAAGACTTAGCGTCCGGTGCCTCAGTGGCCAGCGTCCGGTGAGTGTTTTCTCAGCGAGAAACACTCCCGCGACTTCTCCAACTTTTCCCACCGGCGCAATAGAAAATATGCACTTCAATTTCTCGAAAAGCGCCGAATCTCGCCTCGCAAGCTCGGCGGGAGGGAGAGTGGAACCCATCCTCTCTCTACCCTTCAAACTCCACCTCCTTCTCAAAGTGTGCCAACACCTCAACGTGTAAACCAACAAGTGCACGTGTGTTAGCATTTTCACAACCATTTTCTTCGAAGCAGTTAAGTTAGCTCACTAGGTTCTAAAATGCATGCACATGAACAATGACACCTTGTGGAACTTGATAACCGCTTAGCCAAAGAATTCCCCTCTTTATAGTACACTTATCTATCCTAAATGTGATCACACCCTCTATGGTGTCTTGATCACCAAAACCAAAACCCTAAGCAATACCTTTGCCTTGATCTCCATCGGGTTTTGTTTTTCTCTTTCTTCTTTTCCAAGTTGAGCACTTGATCATCTTGTGGTCATCACCATCATCACCAAGATCATTACTTGCTCCATCACTTGGCATGCGCCAACCTCATTAAGTCTACACACACTTAGTATAGAGGTTAGTACTTAGGGTTTCATCAATTATCCAAAACCAAACTAGGGCTTTCAATCTCCCCCTTTTTGGTAATTGATGACAACCCTTTTTTACAGAGATTTTCAATAAAAATTTTCTTGGATTCATGTTGCTTGCCCAAGCATTTTACCATGTGCAAAGGTTATGGACAAGTTTCATAAACCCAAATTGGTAGGAATTGCTCCCCCTACATATGTGCTAAGAGTTTGGATTTGAGAGCTTGCACATATGCTTGAATAGGAAATATATGAGTCAATTTCTACCAAATGATGCTAAGGTGTAAAGAATGGACCTTTGAAGCGTGATACCAATCGGAGTTGCCAATATACACCATCCTTAGCACCATTAGTAACTGGACATTCACAAAACTAGAACACCTCGTGAGATCAACATTATAAACAAGGTTCTAGTACCACTTGTGAAAAGTCTAGTTAAACTACCTATGCATGCTAGTTCTTCATTTCATCAATCAAGCCTACAACTAGCATATACCACACAAGCAAGGCATTGAAGAGAAAGCTTCTAAAGTTAATGCAAATGCAAGCAACCATATGTGATGCACATTCAATATGCAACAAACAAGTTTATGAGCTTGCTCCCCCTACTTGTGTGCTCCAAAATTTTAATTGATCCCCTTCTTTTATCATGTTACTCCCCTATCTTAAATCTTTGGGAAATTTTCTCCCCCTTTGTCATCAAAGACCACAAAAGGTGAGCTCAAATTTTAGATAGGTTAGTGTGAAACCATGTGAAGTGAGATCATTTTCCCAAATTGGTCCAATCTAGATTACTTGCCTAAGATATTTAACTCGGTTTGATCTAAGGACAAGCTTCTTCACACCTCCAAGTAAGGGTTATCTTGTACCATGTTGAGTTAAACACTTATAGCTCATATTCTAGATCAAACACTAGGATTGCAAGCCCACAAACATGTCATATGCTACCACTAGATCAAGTCAAGCATAAAAGCAATAGTGGTACCATACAAGCATCAAATTCATTTGATTTTCATGAATGAGCCTAAGACATGTAAAGAATGACTAGATGCACTAAGCAAGTCCTTAGCATAGGATGAATGACATGTCAATCAATGTTACCTTGCTTTGCTCGAAGGAGAGGCATGTCATACAGTGGGGTGCATCAACACATATTTGAGAAGTCAACTAAGTTCAATTCATTCCTTAGCTTGCAAAACCTCTTCTCATCAAGTGGCTTGGTGAATATATCGGCAAGTTGATCATCAGTGCCTAAACTCTCAATGCAAATGTCCCCTTTTTGTTGGTGATCTCTTATGAAGTGATGGCAGACATATATGTGCTTTGTTCTTGAGTGTTGAACCGGATTGTTGGTGAGCTTCACGGCACTTTCATTGTCACATAGCAATGGCACTTCTTTGAAGTTGATTCCAAAATCCTTCAATGTTGCCTTCATCCATAGAATTTGTGCATAACAACTACCGGCCGCAATGTATTCCGCTTCGGCGGTTGATAGTGCAACACTATTTTGCTTCTTGGATGACCATGAGACAAGTGATCTACCCAATAGTTGACATGTGCCCGAAGTGCTTCTTCTCTCAACTTTGCATGCCGCATAGTCCGAATCGGAATATCCAACAAGTTCAAACTTTGCACCTTTGGGATACCACAAACCAACATTTTGTGTATGCTTCAAGTACCTCAATATTCTCTTTGTTGCTTTCAAATGACTTTCTCTTGGTGAGGCTTGGAATCTTGCACACATGCATACACTAAACATGACATCCGGTCTTGATGCGGTCACATAGAGTAGGCTTCCAATCATAGACCGATACAACTTTTGATCCACCATATTTCCACTTGTATCACTATCTAGGCTTCCATTTGTTCCCATTGGAGTGCTAATTGATTTTGCATCATCCATACCAAACTTCTTGAGCATGTCTTTTATGTACTTGCCTTGACTCACAAATGTGCCATTCTTCAATTGCTTGATTTGAAGACCAAGGAAGTAACTAAGCTCTCCAATCATTGACATCTCAAATTCATTAGCCATCATGTTGCCAAACTCCTCACAGAATTCTTGATTTGTTGATCCAAATATGATATCATCAACATAGATTTGCAACACAAACAAGTCTTTGCCAATCTTCTTGGTGAAGAGAGTGGTGTCAACCTTGCCCATCTTGAAACCTTTAGAGAGTAAGAAGTCTCTCAATCTCTCATACCATGCTCTTGGTGCTTGCTTCAAACCATACAATGCCTTTCTTAGCTTGTAAACATGGTTGGGTTTCTTGTCATCTTCAAAACCAGGAGGTTGCTCAACATATACTTCTTCATTGATATAGCCATTGAGAAATGCACTTTTCACATCCATTTGGTATAGCTTGATGTTATGAGCACAAGCATAGGCTAACAAGATCCTAATTGCTTCCAATCTTGCAACCGGGGCATATGTTTCACCAAAGTCAAGACCTTCAACTTGAGTATAGCCTTGTGCTACCAATCTTGCTTTGTTTCTTACAACTATCCCATCTTGATCTTGCTTGTTGCGAAAGACCCATCTAGTACCAATGACATTGTGATCACTAGGCCTCTCAACTAATTCCCATACTTGATTTCTCTTGAAGTTGTTAAGCTCTTCATGCATAGCATTAACCCAATCAACATCTCTCAATGCTTCATCAATCTTCTTTGGCTCAATGTGAGACACAAAGGAGAAATGCTCACAAAATGATGCTAATCTTGATCTAGTTTGCACTCCTCTTTGAATGTCACCTATGATATGATCCAATGGATGATCTCTTGCAATATTTGTTGGTTGGAGTATTTGCACTTGATTGCTTGCACTTGGTTGATCATGAGATGATGCACTAGCTTGTTGATCATGCACTTGTGTACCACTTGTACTAGCTTGATTTTGATCATGAGAACCACTAGCTTGCACATTAGAGGTAGGAAGCACTTGATCTTTGTCATCTTCAACATCAATCACCTCTCTAGGCCTTAAATCACCAACGTCCATATTCTTCATTGCATCGGCCAATTGAGTGCCTCTCACATCATCTAGATTCTCATCTTCCTCTTGAGAGCCATTGGTTTCATCAAACTCAACATCATGCACCTCCTCAAGAGTACCACTAGCCAAATTCCAAACTTTATAACCTTTGCTAGTAGTTGAGTAACTAAGCAAGAATCCTTCATCACATTTCTTTTCAAATTTACTCAATCTAGTGCCTTTCTTCAATATGTAGCATTTGCAACCAAAAACCCAAAAGTATGCAATGTTGGGCTTTCTTCCATTCAAGAGCTCATATGGTGTCTTCTCCATCATTGGGTGACAATAAAGTCAGTTGCTATAGTATCAGTTGCTATAGTAGCACGCCGTGTTGATTGCTTCAGCCCAAAAAGAATGACTCACATTGTATTCACTCAACATTGATCTTGCCATGTCAATCAAGGTTCTATTCTTCCTCTCAACAAGACCATTTGATTGTGGAGTGTACTTGGCCGACAATTGATGCCTAATGCCAAATTCATCACAAAGCTCATCAACTCTTGTATTCTTGAATTCACTTCCATTGTCACTTCTTACTTTCTTGATGGTCGTTTCAAACTCATTGTGTATCCTCTTGACAAATGATTTGAAGGTTGCAAAAGCATCACTCTTGTCACTAAGAAAGAATACCCATGTGTATCTTGTGAAATCACCCACTATCACAAATCCATATTTATTTCCACCAATGCTTGTGTATGTGGTTGGTCCAAATAAGTCCATGTGCAATTACTCAAATGCCTTGCATGTACTCATGATGCTTTTCTTTGGACGAGTGTTGCCAACTTGTTTTCCAGCTTGACATGCACTACAAAGCTTATCTTTCTCAAATGTGACATCTTTCAAGCCTCTAACAAGATCATGTTTGACTAATTTGTTCAATTATTTCATACCAACATGACCAAGCCTTCTATGCCATAACCAACCCATGCTAGATTTAGTGAGCAAGCATGTTGACAATTGAGCTTCACTAGCATTGAAATCAACCAAGTATAGATTCTCATATCTAAAGCCTTTGAAGATCAAGTTAGAGCCATCTACACTTATGATCTCTACATCATCAAATCCAAATATGCATTTGAAACCAAGATCACAAAGTTGAGCTACGGATAGCAAGTTGAAGTTCAAGCTCTCTACTAGTAGCACATTGGAAATGCTCAAGTCATTGGATATAGCAAATTTACCAAGCCCTTTGACCTTGCCTTTGCCATTATCACCAAATGTGATACTATCGACACCATTGTCATTATTTGAATTGATTGAATTGAACATTCGTGAATCTCCGGTTATGTGTTGTGTGCACCCACTATCAAGCACCCAATGCCTTCCTCCGGCTTTATAGTTTACCTATAAAACAAATCAATGTTTCTTAGGTACCCATACTTGTTTGGGTCCTTGGAGGTTAGTGACTAAGCTTTTTGGTACCCAAATGGCCTTCTTCTTTGGACCCACAATTGGTGTACCAACAAACTTAGCATGCACACCCTTCTCACCCTTGGTAAGCACATAACAAGAATCAAAAGGAATGTAAGGTACATTAGCATTTTTCTTGTTCTTGTTCATTTTATTGCAATTAAGCTCTAGGTGCCCAACTTGCTTGCATTTGTTGCAATACCGACCATTGCTCTTCACAAAGCTAGGCTTGTGAGTTGCAAAAGCTTTCTTGCCCTTCTTGGCAGTATAGCCTAATCCCTCTTTGTTGAGAGAAAACCTTTTGCTACCCAAGCACTTTAGCAAGCGGGCCTCACCACCATAGGCTTTGCCTAGGGCATGAGTGAGCTCATCCACCTCTCTCTTGAGAGTCTCATTCTCAACCTTTAGTGAAGCATCACATGTGATACCATCACTACAAGTAGAGGTAGAGTTGGTGGTGGTGGATGAAGACCTACATGAAGAGTTAGTGGCAATAACAATAGGTGGGTTGGGTGAATCTTTAGTTAAGTCACATGTTGTGCCCACATCACATGATACAACAACCTTTTCCTTGTCCTCTTCTAATAACAAGGAGTGAGCTTTTTCAAGCTTGGTGTGAGCCTTGCCAAGCTTCTCATGGGCTTCCACTAGCCTCTCATGATTAGCATTGAGCTCATCAAAGGATTGCTCAAGAGCTTTTAACTTCTTGGCCAATTCTTTGCACTTCTTGTTTTTAGATTGAATAAGTGAATCGGCTTGTTCTAGCATGTCCATGAGTTGTTCATTAGTGAATTCATTTTCATCATCACTATCACTATCATGTTCATTTTCACTTTCACTTTCACTCTCATCATATTGTACCTTGTGGCCCTTGGCCATGAAGCATGAAGGAGTGACGAAGAGTGATGGCTTGTTGATAGCAATGCTTGCAAGCGCCTTCTTTTTGGATTACTTGTCATCATCACTTGAATCATCATCCGAAGAGGCGTCACTATCCCATGTCACAACATAGGATCCACCCTTCTTCTTCTTCTTGAAGACCATCTTCTTATCCTTCTTTTCTTTCTTCTCCTTCTTGTTCTTCTTTTCATGCTCATCATGATCACTATTATATGGACAATCCGCCACAATATGATCGGGGCTCTTGCACTTGTAGCATAGCCTCACATATTCCTTGTTCTTGGAGTTGTCCCTTCTCTTTCTTGTATGGTAGCCCTTCTTCTTCATCATCTTGCCAAACTTGCGGACAAAGAGTGCTAATGCTTCATCATCACTATCATCATTGGAGCACTCCTCATCACTTGATTCTTCTTTCTTGGCCTTGCCCTTGTTCTTGCTCTTGGATGAAGAGCTAGCTTTTAATGCTACACTCTTCTTCTTCTTGTCATCATCATCCTTCTTCATGGCCTCATCATCATCATTGTCATTGTATTGATCTTCGGTCATGACATCTCCAAGTACCTCATTGGGAGATACACCCATCAATCCACCTCTAAAGATGATTGTTCTCAATGTCTTGAACCTCTTGGGTAAGCACATCAAGAACTTGTGAATGAAGTCCTCATCCTTCACTTTCTCACCAAGGCCCTTGAGATCATTGATGATGACTTGGAGCCTATAGAACATCTCTGGTATAGACTCATCATCCTTCATCTTGAAGTTTGATAGCTTGTCCTTGAGCATATACAATTCGGCACTTTTTACCGTTGTAGTGCCCTCATATGTTTCTTCAAGTCTTGTCCATACTTCACTAGCCTTCTCAAGATCTTTGACTTGTTCAAACACCTTTGAATCAATGCCATTATAGATTGTGTTGAGAGCCATAGTATTGCATTGCTTGTTGGCTCTCTCATTGTCGGTGGGGTTGGCGGGGTCAAGAATCACAAAGTCATTCTCCGTGACTTCCCACACTCTATCATTGATTGATCCAAGGTACATTTTCATCTTTCTCTTCCAATAGTCAAAAGAACTTGTGCCATCGAAGAACGGTGGTTTGCCCCCAACATGGTTGAACACTATTTGAGCCATAATTTGAGCACCGAGGTTGTTAAGCCTTCACAAACGGTGACCACGGCTCCGATACCACTTGAAAGGTCCTAATATGGCTAGAGGGGGGGTGAATAGCCAATTTAAAAATTCTACAAACTCACTAGAGCAAGAGGTTAGTAAAAAACAAAGCGAAGCTTTTTGCTCTAGCTCTAAAGGGGTGTTTGCAAGCCACCTATCCAACAATTCTAGTTGATATAATCTCTAGGCACACAAGAGCTATGTCACTACTTACACTAGAGAGCTACCTAAAGTTTCTAAACAAGTATGTAAGCTACTCTAGTTTGCAAGAAAGTAAGAGAGAAGGTTTGAACTTTATACCACCACGTAGAGGGGATGAACCAATCAATAAAAAGAAGTCCAATCACCGGGAGAAATCCAAAGTACAATCACAAAGGAGACACACGATTTTCTCCCGAGGTTCATGTGCTTGCCGGCACGCTACGTCCCCGTTGTGTCGACCAACACTTGGTGGTTCGGTGGCTAAGAGGTGTAGCACGAACCTCGTCCTCACTAGGACACCACAAGAACCTACCCACAAGTGAGGTAACTCAATGACACGAGCAATCAACTAGAGTTACCTTTCGGCTCTCCGCCGGGGAAGGTACAAGACCCCTCACAATAACCGGGAGATGGCCACGAACAATCACCAACTCGTGCCAATCCTCCTCCGCTGCTCCAAGCCGTCTAGGTGGCGGCAACCACGAAGAGTAACGAGAAAACCGCAGCTAGAACGATCCCCAAGTGCCACTAGATGCAATCACTCAAGCAAATGCACTTGGAATCACTCCCAATCTCACAAAGATGTATAATCTATGAAGGAGATGAGTGGGAGGTGTTTGCTTAGGCTCACAAGGAAGTCAAGTATGTTAGAATGCCAAGAGTCTGAGCCCCAAGATGGCCAAACACGTATTTATAGACCCTCAAACAAATAGAGTCGTTGGCCCTCTCACTGGGTCTAACTCGGGGTCACCGGACACTCTTAAAGGGGCACCGGACGCTCAACACCAGCGTCCGGTGTTCCAACATCACCCGCGTGTCAGAGTCTAACGGTAACCTGCAGAGCACCGGACGCTTAGCAAGTTGGTACCGGACGCGTCCGGTGCACACCAGACTCATGCGCAGAGAGAGTTGCAAAACGCCCGCACACCGGACGCGCACCACCGGACGCTCAAGCCAGCGTCCGGTGCCTATCGTCTGGTGCCTTACCCTAGCTGGGCCAGGCACTGTCTGCACCGGATGCTCAGACTTAGCGTCCGGTGCCTCAGTGGCCAGCGTCCGGTGAGTGTTTTCTCAGCGAGAAACACTCCCGCGACTTCTCCAACTTTTCCCACCGGCGCAATAGAAAATATGCACTTCAATTTCTCGAAAAGCGCCGAATCTCGCCTCGCAAGCTCGGCGGGAGGGAGAGTGGAACCCATCCTCTCTCTACCCTTCAAACTCCACCTCCTTCTCAAAGTGTGCCAACACCTCAACGTGTAAACCAACAAGTGCACGTGTGTTAGCATTTTCACAACCATTTTCTTCGAAGGAGTTAAGTTAGCTCACTAGGTTCTAAAATGCATGCACATGAACAATGACACCTAGTGGCACTTGATAACCGCTTAGCCAAAGAATTCCCCACTTTATAGTACGGCTATCTATCCTAAATGTGATCACACCCTCTATGGTGTCTTGATCACCAAAACCAAAACCCTAAGCAATACCTTTGCCTTGATCTCCATCGGGTTTTGTTTTTCTCTTTCTTCTTTTCCAAGTTGAGCACTTGATCATCTTGTGGTCATCACCATCATCACCAAGATCATTACTTGCTCCATCACTTGGCATGCGCCAACCTCATTAAGTCTACACACACTTAGTATAGAGGTTAGTACTTAGGGTTTCATCAATTATCCAAAACCAAACTAGGGCTTTCAGAGCGCTTCCAAGACTACATCCTAGAATGTCCCCATCATGGAATGGAGAGTTGGCTACTAATGCAGACGTTTTATGATGGGCTCGGCAACAGTGCCCGAGAGACCTTGGATGCTGCAGCTGGAGGAGCATTCCTATCACTTACCATATCACAAGCCACAGCTCTTGTGGAGAAGATGGCGTCCAACCAAAGCTGGAATGAAGAGAGGACCCAGACACGCAAGAAAGGTGGAGGTATGCATTAGCTCAAGGAGGTAGACATGCTGTCTGCAAAGCTAGACCTGCTCATGAAGAAGCTCGACGATAGAGCTGGAGATAAGAAAGAAGTTATGCACATCTACGACTCTCACATGACTTGTGAGGAGTGTGGAGATACTGGACACTCAGGCAATCACTGCCCTCAGATGCTTCAGGATGTGAACTACATCAACAATAACAACAACTACTACTACAACCGTCCTCAACAAAATCAAGGTTGGAATCAACAAAGGCCTAACTACTCAGGTAATTATCAAGGTAACAATTCTTACAATAATAATAATAATTTCCACCTCTGAGAGAGTTAGTGTCTAATCAAGGAAAGCTAATGGATAACTTATCTAAGAAATTGGCATCTAATGATAAAATGCTAGAAAATATAAATAACAGAATGGATAATTTTTCTACTACCATCAAAAATCAAATTAGCTTTAATAAAATGATTGAATCTCAGTTAAATCAAATAGCTGCTGTTGTTTCTGCTAGTAACCCCGGTATACCATCACAACCGGAAGGATTAGAATATGCAAATCTTGTAAACTTGTTTGAAGCAGGTAACTACTGGAGTAACCCCATCACTGAAGTTACTACTGACCTTCTACCGGTCAAGAGAGGCGATCCAGGACGCCCCGTCATCCCGATCTCCATCGACATGGTGGACTTCCCAGAAGCACTTTGCGACTGTTGACAGTCTTTAATGCTCACATTTAACCGTCAACTAATCATGAAAAAGGATCCAAATGCAACCAACACCTAGATTCATCTGATAGATTTCCATGAGTTTTGGTGTTTGTCTATTTCTGCAGGGGGTTATCAGGAAATACGAAGGAAAGGCCCACACGTCGGGTTTACATAGAGAATTAATGTGTGCGGTAATTTTCCGTAATCAGAAACACTCTAGAAGCAACTCGACCAAAGCGGAGCCGAGACGGGCCTGGGACCAGGGTGCCCGCCCTTGATCCTAGGGCACCCACCCTGGTACAAGCACCAATGACAGAATGGGGTACACCATTACAAAGATCTCGTCGAGCTAATCGAAATGCATATATTATTTGCTATATTTGGAGTTCGGAATCAAGAGATATTAATAAAAGAAGAACTCCACATAAAAGAGGTGTGGGATTAATTGGGCCCAAATCAGATTTTGGTCCATTAAGGCCTATGTGCATTTTAATGAGATATGGTGGAAAGTTTAGTACCACATCGCTTGCTAAACCAAAAACGCACAAAGGAGGGGGACTATATAAGCAAGGCCCCTGGCCCCTGGAGGAGAACATATCATCATAGAGTTGAGAGGTGCCCTCGAAGGATAACCTTTCCTCTATAGAGAATTAGGGCTAGACATTCCAATGTAGTAGATTAGTTCTAGTTGGGAGTTAGGGAGAGCGGAGCTGCGCTCCGGTTCTGGAGAAGTTTTTAGAGTTTTCGTATGTTTTTATATTTATTGTAAGACTTATACTTTAATATATTTATCTTCTCTATTTACTTTTATGCCGTTATTATTATCGAGTAGTGTAGTTGTTATATTTTGGCATAGGATCTCCGTTCGCATTGAGTGCTCTAGTTATTCATGGTAATTAGAGTAGTAATCGTTAGTGTAGACGTGTTGTCTGTACTAGAGGTTACCCGAGGTTGCACCCAGTCCTGCGGATTGTTGTGGTAGCCCTAGGGTAGTGACAGCCCTAACGGTCGACGTATTCCACCTCGTTCGGATCGGTGTTTGTAGGACCGTAGTCAGAGCTTTCCAGCCCCCTTCTCATCTCTTTCTGTGGTTGGTGTTCTGATGTCCCAAAGTGCTAATATGTGATTGCTATATCTATTCATTCTTTGTTATCATAGAACTGAAGTAATATAGAAGTATACAGGAACCCAGGTCTCTCCCGTTGTCCTCCCGCTATGGCTACTACGCATTTATCATAGAATTCTCACCTTTATATTATTACCTATCATATATCATTTATCTCTACTTTAGTCTAGTTGGTTTATTAAATTAGTAGATGCATGATAGTAAGTTATCAGATTCTTTGACCTTAGCTTCCCAGTGGTAAAATATAAATAACGATACCTAAAATACTCCCGGTAAAATGCTACTATGATGTTCTGTGCGCTTGCGGAATTTTTCTTATTCTTATTGCACTTAACGAATATCAACAATCATTTTTGGCGCCGTTGCCGGGGAAGCAATTGGTGTAAAGATTTTGATAATGATCTAGATGTCTGCTAATTTAATGTATCACTAGCTTTAGTAGGTTTATTGTATTTATCTTTTCTACATTTGTTTTTAGGATATTTATTTCTCCATAACATATTTATCTTTCTGCACTATTATTGCATTAGAAAATATAATAAAAATATTTTATATAACTCATTGCATCTTAAATACTAAAATCCCATGTGAATAAATTATGTGGTGTGTAAAAGCCCACACGGAAAATATATATATATATATATATATATATATATATATATATATATATATATATATATATATATATATATATATATATATATATATATATATAAACATGCATTCATCCTGTCCCATTTCCTTTTTGCTTCATAGAAAGATTAAAACCCAATATATATATATATATATATTGAGAAAGAGATCTTGTTGACAGGGCCGTGCCGGTAAAATTTGAGGCCCTGTACCAAACTGTAAATAGGATTACAATACTTATCAACTCTATATATATACTCCCTCTGTATCGTATTTAGAAATCATTTAGGACAGCGGCACGGTCTCGAAAACACAACTTTGACCTCTTATTTTTATAAAAATATTTTTTAAAAAAATTATATATGTATATTTTTATAAAAATATTTTTTAAAAAATTATATACGTATATTTTTATAAAAATATTTTGTAAGACAAATTTATTCATATAATTTTCATATTTGTAAACTCAACAATTTAAAAGTTTTTGATGATTTATATTTTCAATGTTTGACCCAAATCTTGTCCAAAACAACTTCTAAATCTGATACGAAGGGAGTATCTTATATATGCATTAACCTTAGAACACTAGCTGTAATCATACAAAGGATAGTTATAGTTCACATAATGATTGCCTGGACAAAACAATAGCTCATATAATGATACGAAGGATAGTAAATTCAAATCGAAAGAAAATATTAAAATGACATAGGACTTTCTTTTATAACAGTCCTCACTCATGCCTGTTCCGGGGCTAATCCATCACAGAAGGAAACGGCATGAGCTTGAATTTATCCCTTATAGCTAGGCCTATAGCTGGCAGTCACTAGCAGTTTGCACACGCGTGGTGATGAATTAAAGATGAAGTGATGGTTGGTGACTAGTAAATCCAGCAGAATTTGAGGCCCTGTTCCTTTGCACCGTTTGCACGCCCCTCGGCACGGCCCTGCTTGTTGAAACTCTGCTTAGAAAAGGAATTAAGAAAAATCTAAAAAGCTTGGACAACTAAGCTTAAGTGGCCAACTACTAATGTTTAATCGGTGCCACAAGTTTTGTTGTCTATTTGAGTTTAACATGATTTAAAGAGAGAATCCCCAATGATCAAGATATCGTCATCAACTTGGAAGCGCTGCAATCATCACTAACATTTTGAAGCTCAAGAATATTGAAGAACATCTATGTTGTGCGGATTCAAGATTAAAGACTATGTCAACATTCAGCTCGGGGGAAGCAATCCCGTTATCTTCGCGATTCAGGCTTGAAGTAAAAGAGTGAAGAATAACAACAAGAATGGAGATGAAGAGAGAGACACATGAAGTTTAACAATTTGCACAAGAAAGACATAGCTCGTCCATCATAGAGAGATAATCCATGGAACGAGACGAAGAGTGCCACGAACAAGATGCACAACCATTGAGAAAGAAAAGCTTCCACAAGATGATATTGTACCATCACTCTTCAATTAAGGTAACATCTTAAGGTATGTGACTGTCACTGTTATAAGCTTCTCTTTGATTCTGGCATGCACATGGATAAAAAGACAAACATGTATGAGTTATAACTCCAAATTAACCAACCCAATTGATTCAATATGTTTCGTCCTTTAATCTTTGTTTCCGGTACTACCTTCTTGATCCCACACTCTTAAACATATAAGCTAAAATGTTGTACATCCGATCTTTGGAAAATGATAGTCATGTAAAGAAAAAAATATTTACCTAGATAGATTATCTTTCCATAAGGTTGAGTGATCTGATGTGACAAATATTTTAAATGCTACACTCATGATCTTATCATCCATCAACTTTGTCTTGCTCACTATGCTTAAGGTTAGAAAAGAACAAATACACTTTTGGTTCTGTTGGTGTTTTCCACCAATAGGACCCATGCACTTGATCTCTGCCTTGTCTCTATGAGCAGCATACACTCCGAGCAAAATATGGAGGAGTTTTCCAACTCCTAGACTCTACCAAGTGAAGGATCCGGATCTACGAGCACAAACACACTGAGGAGGATGCTGCAAACGCCGCACTTCGAACTGCTGGGCAAACAAAAAACATGGGTGACACCGTATCAAGAGGTGCAGATGTCAAGGTCCACACCTAACTCAAATGACGCACCTAAAGAATAAACACGGTGAGAAGTCTTGTTCAGAAGGCTTAAAACATTGAACCCTCGCCGAAAGGTAAAATCAGTAGTTATCCATATTTATCCTTTCCGCATTCCTTTATTCTTAAATTATTTACTTTCCTTATATAGCTTGTTAGTTAATCATGCTATCTTGAAAAGAAAATAAAATGTTAAAAATAGTAAGCCCCATGTGAGTATGATCGTGGCATAAAACTCATTCACTGTGGTGGCGTAAAAATAAAATAAATATATTCTTGTCCTGTAAAAATGAAAATATCAAAATAAATTTATGATCCTACTAAAGAGAATAATATTTATTAGAGGAAGCTCAACATGATAAAGGCTAAGAGATTTTATGCTAACACTTAACCAGTTCCACAAAGCTTTGTTGTCTATTTGAGCTCCATAGAATTAAAGGATCAAGGAAGACTAGCAGACGGAGGATATCCTAATCGCTATCAGGGTGCTGCCAACATTCAAATACACCTACGCCACCTGTTAGCTACATCAGAAGAAATTACGTTAAAATCCAGCTTGGAGGAGAGCACCCCCATTTATCCAGCTAAGTGTTTCTACTCACATTTATACATTACTCATATAATAAAAAAATGCATAATCATAAAAACCCAAATAAAGATTTTATGCTTATATATATATATATCTTTGCTTAGTTTGCTAAATAAATAAATAAATAAAGTTTGCTATGAACCCTCATGATAAGCTCTCACATGGAAATGATGAATAGTTGTTCTGCCATGACTAGTTCTCAAAATTGAAATCTCTCTCAAGTTTAGGCATGACTGTTATTAATTAAGCTTTGCTCTAAACCTGAACTTGTGGGAAGAGCACTTGATCTAAAGTCTAAGTCGTTAATAGATATGATATGGGAAGGTTGAGCTGCTGTTTATCTCTTCCTAGAGATGCTAGAATTCTGGAGAATTTTATCATTGAAAATCTTTAAAATGTTGCATGATGAGTTCCTGTATGATGAGAGTTTAAAATCCTACCACAGCGACATATACTAGCTTATTAGACTATGAACCATACATTCACTTTTTACTGCTTATGAGCATTGAGTGTGGTCAAGCTGTGTAGACCCTTAGGAGCTTGTCATGCGGTTAAAATCAAGATTCACTTGCACGTTCACTCATACATGCTGCTTCTACTTCAGAAGTACGCATCCACATACATCCAATCTTTCCATATCTAGATTCACCCAAAATTATTCTACTCCTATCTAGGAGAGAATAGCCAAAAACATTATCCTATCTCTGTTATTCCCTGTGAAATAAATGCTCGAGATATTTTGGTTACTACAACTTGCTACATTATTCCAGGAGGGTGAGTGCTCTGAAAAAAAAGTGAATACGAGGAAATAAAAAGGGGCAAGTATCCAAAACCTCGAAAAAAAAAAAGTGAGACGAGAGGTAAAAATGGACAAGTGTAATTAGGGGTACAAGATACCCACCTGAGTGAAAAGAAAAATAAAATATACAGCGTCTCATTCCCCTCATAATGCCTCAAGTGCAAGAAAGGTATGTACCCCCTCAAAAGAGCAAAAGTAGAATTAGACTTTCACCATTATCACCATTCATTCGCCACACATGCACATCTTGGTTTGACTTATTGACTTGTTCTTCTGGATCCATGGTTTGACTATGCAATAGGTGTCTTGTAAGTATGTATTAGCTGTCTCCCACCTATGAGCTCCAGTTATCAAAACCTTATTAGAGTAGGGTGAGAGAGAAGGCAATACCACTATGCCTCATACCAAAAATACCACATACTTTGAGAGAAGGCATACACCATTACTGCCTTGGTAAGGATCCAGAAATACCACAAAAGAGAGACTAGAGAGAGTCATACAAGGAATCTCTGAGTTTTATTAGAAAATCTACAAAAACTCCAGAGCTATAGTTAATCGAAGAACAAGAGACATGGCGCTTGACTAGACCGTTCTATCTTTTAACTGCTCAAGACACAAGTGACGGTTGCAAGCCCCATAGTGGAAGGTAAAATGAGTAAGTTTAAATCTTAACAGTTTACCCTAACTCAGAGATGAGATCTTGTTTGAACGCATGTGTACCTTTAAGGCATGAAACCACTGCAGAAACTCTTGAGTCTATCTTTGCTCAGGGACGAGCAAAGGTTAAGCTTAGGGGAGCTTGTTGACAGTCCTTAATGCTCACATTTAACCGTCAAGTAATCATGAAAAAGGATCCAAATGCAACCGAGACCTAGACTTAGGGTTTCATCTGATAGATTTTCACGAGTTTTGGTGTTTGTCTATTTCTGCAGGAGGTTATCAGGAAATACGAAGGAAAGGCCCACACGTCGGGTTTACATAGAGAATTAATGTGTGGGTAATTTTCCATAATCAGAAAGACTCTAGAAGCAACTCGACCGAAGCGGAGCCGAGACGGGCCTGGGACCGGGGCGCCCGCCCTTGATCCTAGGGCACCCGCCCTGATACAAGCACCAATGACAGAATGGCGTACACCATTACAAAGATCTCGTCGAGCTAATCGAAATGCATATATTATTTGCTATATTTGGAGTTCGGAATCAAGAGATATTAATAAAAGAAGGACTCCACATAAAAGAGGTGCGGGATTAATTGGGCCCAAATCAGATTTTGGTCCATTAAGGCCTATGTGCATTTTAATGAGATATGGTGGAAAGTTTAGTACCACATCGCCTGCTGAACCAAAAACGCACAAAGGAGGAGGACTATATAAGCAAGGCCCCTGGCCCCTGGAGGAGAACATATCATCATAGAGTTGAGAGGTGCCCTCGAAGGATAACCTTTTCTCTATAGAGAATTAGGGCTAGACATTCCAATGTAGTAGATTAGTTCTAGTCGGGAGTTAGTGTGGGGGTATAGAACCCTATACCCTTACGGCTAGACTTGGGCCAGGAGGCTTGGCCCATTACGAGACAAGCTCAAGGTTTGATCCGACAGCTTGGAGTTTCGCGCAAGGAAACAAGGCGTGGAGATCAAGCAGGATTCTAGTCGGTTAGAATAGGAATTGATATCGAACTATCTATGGCAATTGTAACCGACTAGGATTAGTTTCCAGATCTGTAACCCTGCCCTCCGGACTATATAAGGAGAGGCAAGGGACCCCCCTAGGACATCATATTCTCGCAACACAAATCAATACAATCAGACGCAGGACGTAGGTATTACGCCAACTCGGCGGCCGAACCTGGATAAAAAGCTTGTCCATGTCTTGCGTCACCATCGAGTTCGTAGTTTGCGCACCGTCTACCGATAAACTACTACCGTGGGTATACCCCAAGGTAGACTGCCGACCAGCTTTCGTCGACAGTGGCGTGCCAGGTAGGGGGTGTGCGTGCAACTTCTCCGACGAACAAGATGGTCACGATCCCAGCTTCCGCGATCGTGCCTGAAGGCCTCACGTTCACCGTCGGCCAGATCACGTGGACGACGTGCAGCGATGGCCTCACGATCATGGTTTCGAAAGAAACTCAGATCCAATCTGAGATCACGACATCTCCGACCACTCGCGTGGCGGCACCGAGCACCCGACCACCGTCCCCGCTCTACAAGGGAGAGAAGATTGACTGCTCGGACCTTCTCCAAGCGCTTGATCGCGCTGATTCCAAGCTACTTGAAACCTCCCAACCAGTAGACGGAATCCTGTGTCGGCCTGATCAAGCTGTTCCAACGGATTTTTTCAAATCCCACCGGCCAACTCGTGTCGTTACACACGAACGGCTGGGAACGTCTCTGACGATAACCTCAACTCCCTCAGGCCGATCTGTCAAGCTCAAGAAGGAAGATCATCCTTGCAGTCTGAACAACTCGGCCTCTCTTTACTCGCGGCACATCCGATCCGTTTTCAGCAAGGCGGGTTGCCCGCCGAAAAGGAACGGTCGACCAGCTCGTCACTACGTCAACATGGTGATGATCCGAGAACTACGGGACGGCCAGGTTTCCAGCACCAACTCGAGCACCGGTTCCGTCCCCACCGAAGTTATAAACTCCGAAGACGAGGACTACGACCTGGATTTTCCTTCACACCCTCCGGGTTTCCCTCGTTTCCCGGTATTCCCCCCTCGGCGAGGAGACATTGTTTTCAACGTCAGCGCCGACGAGCCGGTCGTTGATGGAGAAACGAATGAGCAGAGGCAGCTCCGCGAGCAGCGCAACGCCGATCGCGCCCGACGACGCGCAGATGAGCAACGACAAATTCCACCGCACAATCTCAACGACGCTTTTGACATGGTCGGGGACCAGCCAGTCTACAAAACGCCAAGCGCCAACGTGGCTGTCGCCATGGCTAATCTAGATCGGCTCCGTGATACCCCCGAGTGCCAGGGAGTCCGGACCAACGTCCGAGCGCACCTGATTGCCGCAATGGGACAAACAGCAACCCTGCTCAAGAGAGTCCAGGACGTCTCTTATACGGAAGCCACCTCCGACCAGACTAATCGCAGCCGGACCTCAACGCCTCTCAGCAGGCGTCACCGCAGCCGCTCTCCCGACAACCATCGAAAAGATTCGCGGCGTGACGATGGTGGTCGGGATACTGACGGTCACCGCGAGTAGAACCGTAGACGCGGTCAAGAAGTAAACCAGCACAGGGATCTCCGATACAACATCCCTCCCAAAGATGCCCGGGACCGCATCAATAGGCGCGCCACAGAGAGAGCAGTCCATGAAAACCTGCGCCGTATCGAGTATGATGCAACGCACGGCCCCCCGGGCCTAAGACAGTTCTCCTCACACCTCTGCCAGGTCGTGTGGCCCTGCAATTTCAAGCTCGAAAAACTTAAAAAATACGACGGCAAGGAAAATCCAGAGAACTGGATCACTCTCTATGAAATTGCCGTCCGATCAGCAGCGGGAGATGAGCACGTCATGGCCAACTACTTCCCTGTAGTACTCGACCAGGCTGGTCATCAGTGGCTCCTTGGCTTGCCCGAGGACTCCTTCGACTCTTGGGAAGAGCTACGCCAGGCTTTCATCGACAACTTCATCGCCACATGCGAGCAGCCTGGAAACAAGTATGACCTCGAAAGGATAAGGGACAGGAAGAATGAACCTCTGCACGATTACATCCGACGATTCTCGGATATGCGCCTTAAGATACCGAAGATTTCCCACGACGAGGCCATCTCTGCCTTCATCAAGGGCTTGCGTTTCCATGAAGCGCTGAGGAACAAGCTGTTGCGCAAACGGCCAACAACGGTGGCGGAGCTTCTCGCCACGGCTAAAAATTACGCCGATGCCGACGACGCAGAGAAGCTAATCCGAGACGATGCGAGAGGTCCCGACCAGCCTTCCCGGTGAGATGACGGTCGCGGTCGCTATGACAACAGGAACCACCGCCGCCCCGACAACCGCGATCACAGAGAAGGTTGGGATCGGCGCCGCGACAATCATGACAATTTCAGAGGAAAGCGCCCCCGCGACTACGACCACGAAGTGAACACGGTCAAACATCCCAACGGGCGGCGGGACTACCAAGAAGACTACAACAAAACGTTGAAGGGACCGTGCCAACTGCACCCAAAGTCTAATCATACCATGGAGGAGTGTCGCATCCTCAAAAGCATCTACACACGGCGGGCCGCCCAAGACGACTCCACGAAGAAAAATGGCAAGCGAGACGGGCACGACCACGAAGACGAGGACGAGGACCAAGATAGGGACCCCCGACACAAATACGTCAGCCCCACTGACGTGGTCCACTCCATCTTCGGGGGCAAGGTCTCCATCGAATCTAAGCGAGAGAGAAAGCTATTAAAGAGAGCCTGCCTCAACATAGACAGCACGGACGGGCTGATCGCAGACCCAAAATTTCCCCCATGGTCGCACAGGGAGATCTCATTCAGTAGGAAGGACCAGTGGGCCGCTATCCCAAAGCCAGGTCGTTTCCCTCTGATCCTGGACCCTTGCATCAACAGCATCAGATTCGAGCGAGTGCTCGTGGACGGGGGAAGCTCCATCGACATCCTCTTCCGCAACAGTTTGCCCGCCCTCAAAATATCTCCTGCACAACTAAAACCCTACGATGCTCAATTCTGGGGGGTTTTGCTAGGTCAGAGTTCAGTGCCCCTCGGACAGATAACACTGCCTGTCCAATTCGGCACACCCGACCACTTTCGGACAGAGTTCATCAACTTTGTGGTCGCGGACTTCGACGGGACCTACCACGCCATACTGGGCCGACCATCATTGACAAAGTTCATGGCAGTCCCGCACTACTCATACCTGGTCCTTAAAATGCCTACGGAGAAGGGTGTCCTAACCGTCAAAGGCAACGTCTACACCGCGTATACCTGCGAAGAGGAAAGCTTCAAGATTACCGAGGCAATCGACCTCTCAATCCACATGGCAGAAACGACAACCCAAGCCACGCAGCTGCCTCCCGACCAGCTCCCATTACCCGAGCAAGAGACCGCCAGAAAGAACTCAAAATCCAAGGAGTATAAAGAAGTGCAGCTGGTCGACGGCAGCCCCGAGAAGACGGCCCTCATCGGGGCCAATCTGGACCCAAAATAGGAAGACGCGCTCGTCAGGTTTCTAAGGGACAACGTGAGCGTTTTCGCATGGAAACCCACAGACATGCCTGGCGTCCCACGAAACCTGATCGAGCACTCCTTAAATGTCTCGAAGACCGTAAGACCAATCAAGCAAAAGCTGCGACGGTTCGCTCGTGACAAAAAGGAGGCTATTAGGACAGAAATAACACGGCTTCTAGCAGCTGGATTCATAAAAGAAGTGTATCACCCCGATTGGCTCGCCAATCCGGTTCTTGTACGCAAAAAGAATAATGAATGGAGAATGTGCGTTGATTACACTGATCTCAATAAACACTGTCCTAAAGATCCTTTTGGTCTCCCTCGCATCGACGAGGTGGTCGACTCAACGGCCGGATGCGAACTCCTCTCTTTTCTAGACTGCTACTCTGGTTATCACCAGATCTCGCTAAAAGAGGACGATCAGATAAAAACATCTTTCATTACTCCTTTCGGCGCATATTGCTACACGACCATGTCATTCGGACTCAAAAACGCCGGAGCCACCTATCAACGGGCCATCCAGCAATGCCTCCACGACGAGATTCGTGATGACCTCGTCGAGGCCTATGTCGATGACGTGGTCGTCAAAACAAGAGATGCAAGCACCCTAATCGACAACCTAGACCGAACCTTTAAGGCGCTTAATAGATACAAGTGGAAGCTTAACCCCAAGAAGTGCATCTTCGGCGTTCCTTCTGGTCTACTACTCGGCAACGTTGTCAGTCGCGACGGCATATGGCCGAATCCCTCAAAAGTAAAAGCAGTACTTGACATGCGACCACCTAAAAATGTCAAAGACATTCAGAAGCTCACTGGGTGTATGGCTGCACTCAGCCGTTTCATCTCAAGACTAGGAGAAAAAGGCCTCCCTTTCTTCAAACTCTTGAAGGCGTCGGAAAAGTTCTCCTGGACAGAGGAAGCCGACGCTGCGTTCACCCAGCTTAAGGCTTTCCTCACTTCCCCGCCTGTTCTTACAGCACCTCAGCCCAATGAAGACCTACTCCTTTACATTGCTGCAACCGACAGGGTTGTCTCCACGGCAATAGTGGTTGAGCGAGATGAGCCAGGTCACGTCTACAAGGTCCAGAGACCCGTTTACTTCATAAGCGAAGTCCTAAACGAATCCAAGGCCAGGTATCCACAAATACAGAAGCTCATGTACGCTATTCTGATAACATCAAGGAAGCTAAAGCACTACTTCGACGGCCATCGAGTCTTGGTAACCACCAGTTTTCCTCTTGGGGACATTCTGCGCAATAAAGACGCCAACGGCAGAATTGTAAAATGGGCGATGGAGTTATGCCCATTTTCCCTGGAATTCCAGAGCCGCACCACAGTCAAGTCTCAGGCCCTGGTCGATTTCATTGCTGAATGGACGGATCTCAACGAGCCTCCCGTTCCCGACGCCTCCGACCACTGGTCAATGTTTTTTGACGGGTCCTTGAACATCAACGGCGCCGGCGCTGGGATACTCTTCGTATCACCTAACAAGAACAAACTGCGTTACGTCCTTAGGATCCTTTTCCCGGCATCAAACAACGTCGCCGAATACGAAGCATGCCTGCACGGCATAAGGCTAGCCGTTGAGCTGGGAGTCAAACGCCTCTATGTATATGGCGACTCTGCTTTAGTTATCAACCAGCTCAACAAGGAGTGGGATGCGACCCACGAGAAGATGGATCTCTACTGCAAAGAAATTCGCAAATGGGAAACCAACTTCTACGGCATAGAGTACATCCACGTGGTCTGGGATAAGAACCAGGCAGCTGATGCGTTGTCGAAGTTAGGGTCATCTCGGGCCCCGATCCCGCGGGGTGTTTTCGTCCAGGACATCCATGAGCCAAGCGTGGGCTCTGGCCTAGTCGAAAAGCAACCCACGGAAACCATGCTCATAGACGATGCCACTCCGACAACCAGTGGTCGTGATTGGCGTGCCCCGTTCATCAAATATATATCGGATGGTACGGGTTTTCAAGACAAAACAGAGAACGAACGCCTCATTCGACGATCAAAGAATTACATACTGGTGAATGGCAAACTCATGCGAAAAAATGCAAGCTCCGAGGTACTACTCAAGTGCATATCTCAAGATGATGGCATCAAACTCCTCGAAGACATACATGCCGGATCCTGCGGCAACCACGCTGCATCCAGAACGCTAGTCGGTAAAGATTTCCGAGCAGGATTTTATTGGCCAACCGCGGTCAACGACGCCGAAAGACTGGTCCGACACTGTGAGGGGTGCCAGTTCTTCGCTAAAAGGACCCACGTACCTGCTCACGAAATTCAAACTATCCCGTCATCCGGGCCTTTTGCCTGCTGGGGACTCGACATGATCGGGCCATTTAAACCGGCCCCTGGTAACTTCAAGTTCGTCTTTGTATTAATCGACAAGTTCTCAAAATGGATCGAATACATGCCACTGGTAAAAGCGACCTCCGAGAAGGCTGTGGAATTCCTCAGTCAAATCATACACAGATTCGGGATCCCGAACAGCATAATCACCGACCTGGGTACTCAGTTTACTGGCACTGCATTTTGGGACTTCTGCGATGACAGGGGCATAGTCATAAAATACGTGTCAGTAGCACACCCACGGGCAAATGGTCAGGTCGAGCGTGCGAACGGAATGATCATTGATGCCCTCAAGAAAAGGCAGTACACCGAGAACGACAAAGCACCTGGTCGATGGATGAAAGAGTTATCAGCTGTGGTCTGGGGCCTCCGAACCCAGACTAGTCGGAACACGGGAGTATCACCCTACTTCATGGTCTACGGCGCCGAGGCAGTCCTACCATCTGACATAACCTTTAGTTCTCCTAGGATTGAAAATTCCGACCAGTCAACAGCCGACAGCGCCATAGAACTCGAAATCAACTGCATGGAGGAAAAGCGTCTGAATTCTTGTCTCCGAACAGCAAAGTATCTTGCGGCAATCAGGCGGTACCATAACAGGAACATAAAGGACCGTTCTTTCGTGGTCGGCGATCTGGTACTCAGGTGGAAAACAAGCCAGGAAGGAATGCACAAGCTATCCACTCCTTGGGAGGGACCTTTTGTGGTCGCCGAAGTCACACAACCCACATCCTATAGATTGGCGTATCCAGACGGAACACGTGTGCCTAACTCATGGCACATAGACAAACTGTGCCGATTTTATCCATAAGTTCCTGTAACTTTTGCTTGTAAGTCTCTTATAGTTGGCAGTAATAAAAGTTTTTCTTTTTTGGCTATACTTTGTTTACACGCAGAGTTTTCGGCGAAGGACAACAATATCCTCTGCGACGGAAAATCTTAACGACCATGAATCAAACACAGTGACACGTCACTCCGACAACTTCACAGCGCTAAAAATAGTAGTCATGACAAATTCAAAACTTTATTACAAACTTTACATACAAAGTTTACAATAAACACCCTGACGGGCGGACACTAGTCTACTCCTACAGGCTATCCTACTGGCCTACTGCTCGGGCTGATCACCCGCCTGGCCCTACTGCCCGGACGAAGGGGTCGGGGCCACCGGCGCCTGGCTGGTCGAGACCGCAGGCGTCGACCGCCCATCTCCCGCAATAGACGCGCCCGACAGCTCCCTGGCCGACCTGTCTGAACCTGGCTGGTCGGGGGGAGTGGCCGTTCCGCATAGGTTGATGTCGCCGATCACCGACGATGACAAGTCCAGCAGACCACCCCGAAGCTCGTTCGCCTCCTGCGGGCCGACCTCCTTGGGGTACCCCTTCTCCAGCCTGGTCAAATCGACCAGAGGGGAGTGGGCGCGCACCATGCTAAGGATGTGCACACCAGGAAACTCCCCAGCATCCTTCACGAACTGCTGAAGCCAGTCCCACGCCCGTTGCACCTTTTCAACTGGCCTCAATTTCGGCGCGCGGGGCTGGCTCTCCGGGAGCTCGGGGCTGATCAAGTCCAGGACCGGGGACAGTCCTTTCCAGATCTTACAACAATTGACCTTCCAGGAGTCCCGGTCCCTGACCAGCTCGTCCAGGTGCTTCTCGGCGTTCACCTTGAGCACTGCAAGTCAAGCAAGATGTTAGATTCAGTGTATCAAAAACAAAAGAGTGATAAACGACGAATAACGGAGGCGGTGCGTACTACCAGACAACTCCCGGTCCTTCCGGCTCAGCTCCTCCTCTGCTCGGCGTCCGGCCTCTAGTGCCCCGGCAAGCTCTTGGCTGAGCTGCTCTTTCTCCTGCCGGAGGCGCGCGACCTCCTCCTCCATGTCTGCACGAATAATTCCCAGATCAGCAAATTCAAAAAACGCGGTCACATACAGCCGCCTAAAGGTACGAGACTAACCTTCTCGCAGCCGATACTGGTCGGCTAAGCGTCGGGTAAGCTCGAGACAGTGCTCTTCCTGAGCGCCCTTCTCGGCTATTTTCTCCCCAATCTCCGACCGCAGACGGTCCACCTCTGCGGACAGGGCCTTATTCTCGGCCACAATACCTTCTATTTGGTCGAAGCACCTCTTTCGGTACTTTGCCGTTTCCATTGCGCCCTACATGAAAAACATGTGTCGACCCAACAATACAACATAACAAGTGTCGAGCAGCGCTAAGGATCACTTACCTTGACCTCATCTACAAGACGTTTGGCCGCACGCTCCACCCTCGCGGCCTCCTCCGTCTCCGCAAGCTCTTCATGTCCAATAAAGTGGTCCCCGCGTTGGCACCACACGTAGACATGCTGGCGACCATCACGGGGACGACCCTGGATCTCCTCCACGTCGTCGTCAGAGGCTTCCCGGGGCTCCTCATTCGCCGCGCTGTTCCCGGCTGCGGTCGAAGGCATCACGGGCCCCCGGTCTAGGCCAGGAGAGCTCGCGGGTGAAGAAGCTCCTTGGCCATCAGCTCGGGGCGGTATCGGGACCCTCCCTTCTTCGGCTGGAGTCGGGATTCGGTTTTCCTCCTCAGCAGCAGCGCTCGGGGGAGGGGTCCTCGAAGCCTCCTCGTTCCTCGGCGGAGTACTCGCCGCGGCACTCGCCGGGGCAGACTGCCCCTCAGCGCCTGCAGCAGCAGCAGCCGCCGCCGTAGGCTGTTCCGTGGCCTGCGGCGCGGCGTCGGCGGCGGCAAGATCGGGCGCCCTCTGGTCGGTGGCGTGGTCGGGATTGACATCCGACGCCGCGCTATAAGAACAAAGTACCATCTTAAAAAAAATCGCCAAAATACGTAAGTCGAACACTTACAGGTCCGATAGACGGTGGGTCGCGGTGAACCTCCTCCTTGCCCGGCCGGTCGGTACCTGCGCCCCCATCTCGACAACGCGCGGAGCAAGAGGGTCGCTAGCCACCCGATCAGTAGTGGTCGGCGCACTATCCGGGCGGCTCCGAGGCCGTCGGACTAGCGACGGTGCGGCCTCCTCGTCGTCGTCGTCGACGATCCGCACAAGCCGACGACGCTTCGGCGCTTGGCTGCTCTCTGCCGGCAACGTCGGTGCTGGCAAAGGATCTACCGCCAGCGGCCTTTTCCCCGCCACCCTCTCCTCGGTGGTCGGGACGGGGAGGGCCTGGTCCTCCTCACTGCTGGTGTACCGATCACACCGTGCAGCGTCCTCTACCGGCGGATCCTCCCCTGCGGGATCCTCCATCCCAGGCGCCAGTGACACATACACTGTGCACCTGTCTACATCTCCGATCTACAAAGAGAAATACAGACAAGTCAGCATCTGACGAAATAATGAATGCTAAGGAGTCACAGTCAGTAAAGGACATTACCTTAGGGGCTGGTCGTCCCAGCTTGAAAGCTTGCACCCGATCACTACCACGGATGAAGTTTCCGTCAGCAAAGTTAAACAATTCATTCAACAACTGCTGCACCTCTTCCTTGTCCAGGACCTCAGGCCTCATCCTGGTCGGGTCCTGGCTTCCGGCGTACTCGTACGCCGAGTGCACCCTCTTCTGGCAGGGCATCACCCGGCGGCAAACAAAGTTGCCAACCACTCCTAGCCCGTCCAAGCGCGACCAGTCGATCAGCTTCATCAGGTCTGCTACTTGTCCGTCGAATTCTGGGCGGTCGGTCCAACTGACCCTCTTCTCGGGGATGTACCCCACGTCACAGAATGTGGAGCTGCCCGGCTCCTCCCTGACGTAGAACCATTTCCTATACCACTCGGTAAGAGAGGTGTTCCAAGGGCAGCTCAGGTACCGGTTCTTCATCCCGTCCCGGAGATTGAGGTATACTCCACCTGTAATCTTGGAGCCTCCAACTGCTCCCTTCTTCCTTAGACAGAAAAGATAACAAAAGAGATCGTAGTGCGGCTCTATGCCAACATAGGCCTCGCACAGATGGATAAAAGTGGAGATGAGAAGGATTGAGTTCGGATGCAGATTGCAAATCCCGATCTCATAATACAAAAGAAGACCTTGAAGAAAAGGATGAACAGGAACCCCAAAGCCCCTCTTAACGAAATCTTCGAAAACGACGATCTCACCGGCACGGGGGTCGGGGAAGCTCTCTCCTTCCGGCGCTCTCCAGCCGCCGAGCTCCGAGCTGTGCAGAAGCCCCATGTCGACGAGATCACCGAGGGTCTTGGCGGTGCTGCGGGATTTCTTCCACTCCTTGGCCATCAGCTCGGCCCGCTTCTGGGAGTGGCCCTTCGCCATTGGAGGTGAGGAAATGGATTTGAGTTAGGAAGATGAAGGTGATTGAAGGAGGCAAGGGCGAAAGGTTTGAAAGCAACGGTAGGGCAAGCAGTACAGGCGGAACTGTCGAGCTCTTATAACCCGCAACTTCACCCCTCCCACTTTCCGCATTCTCAGGAAGTGGGCGGGCCATACGACGGACGCGCCGTTCCGGTTATCAATGATTATCGACTATTAATGCGGCAGAGTTTTCGTACAATTTGATGGTTTCCTTTTCTCAAACCGCGCAAAGGGCGGTTGTACAGTTGCCAGGCGCAACTTTTCATGCATCCATCTGACATCCCGTCAGAAGGTCTTGTCACGTCAACTCTTTGTGTGGAAAATTTTCAAAACAACCAGACAAAACTGGTAGGGAGTCAACAATCCGGGGACTGTACCGACCACTGAGCACTTGATGCTCGGGGACTGGTCGCCCAGTCTATCGGCTCGGAACTTCAAAGACTATACCGACCACCGAGCACTTGATGCTCGGCGACTGGTCGCCCAGTCTATCGGCTTGGAACTTCAAAGACTGCACCGACCACCGAGCACTTGATGCTCGGGGACTGGTCGCCCAGTCTATCGGCTTGGAACTTCAAAGACTGCACCGACCACCGAGCACTTGATGCTCGAGGACTGGTCGCCTAGTCCATCAGCTCGGAACTTCAAAATATCGCACCGACCACTAAGCGCTTCATGCTTGGGGACTGGTCGTCCGGCACAGCAACGCAGAATTCTAAGGAGCGCAATTGGTACTTGGGTCCTGGTGGTCATACTATTGTACAGCCGGGGACTGGTCGATCAATTTATTCAATTGCAGACGGACTGGTAAATTTAATTTTTTAGACCTTGCTACAAGGCTCATACTTCGCCTTCCAGCAAGCTCGGGGACTACATCGGTACGATGCATCTGGCGATGCATCTCAGTTACAGAATTTCTTTGAGGACTTTTCTTTTGACCCTGGCATCACGTACCTACGTCACCTACTACCAGGCTCGGGGACTAAGTGGGCACACTTCACCTTGCGGTGAATATGCTTGCTTTTTTGAGGTTTATACTTTTCTTAAAAGTAAAGTGGGCACACTTCACCAAGAAAAAAATCTTTTTTAATTTAGAGCACCATGTATTCTTCGAACAACCAGCTTCTTCGATGTCAATGTTGATCAACTGTCTTTTGAGATGGTCAAAGTACCGTTGCAACTGTTTGGGTGACTTTTTTGTTTACTGAAGACGTCAAGCTTCACTGGTCGAAGAAGCTCAAGACAGCGTGTTACATCACAATACATGGTGCTCGGGGAGTAGCTGTGGGGGTATAGAACCCTATACCCTTACGGCTAGACTTGGGCCAGGAGGCTTGGCCCATTACGAGACAAGCTCAAGGTTTGATCCGACAGCTTGGAGTTTTGCGCAAGGAAACAAGGCGTGGAGATCAAGCAGGATTCTAGTCGGTTAGAATAGGAATTGATATCGAACTATCTATGGCAATTGTAACCGACTAGGATTAGTTTCCAGATCTGTAACCCTGCCCTCCGGACTATATAAGGAGAGGCAAGGGACCCCCCTAGGACATCATATTCTCTCAACACAAATCAATACAATCAGACGCAGGACGTAGGTATTACGCCAACTCGGCGGCCGAACCTGGATAAAAAGCTTGTCCGTGTCTTGCGTCACCATCGAGTTCGTAGTTTGCGCACCGTCTACCGATAAACTACTACCGTGGGTATACCCCAAGGTAGACTGCCGACCAGCTTTCGTCGACAGTTAGGGAGAGCGGAGCTACGCTTCGGTTCTGGAGAAGTTTTCAGAGTTTTGGTATGTCTTTATATTTATTGTAAGACTTAAGCTTTAATATATTTATCTTCTCTATTTACTTTTATGCCGTTATTATTATCGAGTAGTGTAGTTGTTATATTTTGGCATAGGATCTCTGTTCGCATTGAGTGCTCTAGTTATTCATGGTAATTAGAGTAGTAATCGTTAGTGTAGACGTGGTGTCTATACTAGAGGTTACCCGAGGTTGCACCCAGTCCTGCGGATTGTTGTGGTAGCCCTAGGGTAGTGACAGCCCTAACGGTCGACGTATTCCACCTCGTTCGGATCGGTGTTTGTAGGACCATAGTCAGAGCTTCCCAGCCCCCTTCTCATCTCTTTCTGTGGTTGGTGTTCTGATGTCCCAAAGTGCTAATATGTGATTGCTATATCTATTCATTTTTTGTTATCATAGAACTGAAGTAATATAGAAGTATACAGGAACCCAGGTCTCTCCCGTTGTCCTCCCGCTATTGCTATCTACGCATTTATCATAGAATTCTCACCTTTATATTATTACCTATCATATATCATTTACCTCTACTTTAGTCTAGTTGGTTTATTAAATTAGTAGATCCATGATAGTAAGTTATCAGATTCTTTGACCTTAGCTTCCCAGTGGTAAATTATAAATAACGATACTTAGAATACTCCTGATAAAATGCTACGATGATGTTCTGTGCGCTTGTGGAATTTTTCTTATTCTTATTGCACTTAACGAATGTCAATAGAGACTTTGGCTCTAGTGTCAACATTATGCCCAGGGTACTCTATAAAAAATTCTTTACATATCCTTTATCAGAAACAACCATGTGTTTGCACTTTGCATATCAGACGATAAGTTTCCCAAAAGGAATATTAAAGAACCTCTGTGTCCGAGTTGGTACCTTATACGCCCCAGCAGACTTCGTGGTGATAGAGACCGGTAATGATGAGAGGGTTATATCGCCTAATTCGCGGGAACGCTATCGACACCTGTGGTGGAAGGTTCTGATTGGCTTGTTTTGCGCAAGGGTTTCGACGTACTCTCGATAGAGCGAGCGTCACCCACCCTAGATTGAGCTCCTAGTGGGTAGTCCAAGTGAGAACCTGTGCCCCTTTCGAGGGGGTCAGCTGTAGCCCGGAGGTGTTCTCATAAAGCGGGGTCGACGTGGTCGGGGATGCTGGTCTCGTTCGATAGAGTCCAGTGGCTCGATGCCTCCCGTCAGGGGGATTCCTCTCGACTGTCTCGACCCTACCTTGGACATCCCCAGCGAGTTCTCATGGTGGGCCTCGATTTTCGTCCACTCACCGGGCATCCCTGACGCTGGTGCTCGAGATCGGCTGTCGAACCCTTTCGGCGGGTCAGCCTGCGACCACTCGAGGCTTTCATGGACACATACCTTGGCTTACAAGGGAAGGAAGAGGCCGTGGCGGTTCACCTTTTTGCCCGTTGGGCGCGTCTTTTCAGGCGGGAGCCGTTGCGACACTGTATCGGCGCAGAATTCATAGCGTCTCGTCTGTGAGAGGAAAAGGACCGTTAGGCGGTGCATTTATGGGGGGAGTTACCTTATTTATCGGATCTGTTCATTGGTGGTCGCCGTCTATAAATATCCTGTAGCCTGGTCGCCGTTCTCCCTTCCGCCTTCTTCCTCCATTCTTCCCTTAGCTCCCTTGCCATCTCACACGCGTGCGCACCCTCGAGTAGCAGCGAACCCGCCTTCCTTCCACCCAAAGATGCCTATGAGGCTTGTCACCGCCGACGACTGGCGCCCGTCGTCGATGACGGAGCGCCGGTCACTGGAGCTTGAGAGGGAGGGACTTCTGCGCCCCCGTACTTCATCGTCACGGCAGGAGTGGATTGCGTCGGCCTATGTGGTCTCTTTCGCCAAGTTCCATCGCCACGGCCTGGGCGCTCCTCCGAGCTGCTTCATGCGGGCGCTCTGCAACCATTATGGGGTGGAGGTCCAGCACTTCTACCCAAATGCCATCACCGTCGCGGCGGTCTTTGCCACGGTGTGTGAGGTCTATTTGGGGATGATGCCCCACTGGGACCTGTGGCTCCACCTCTACAGGGGCGAGCTCTTCAACGCCCGCACCGGACCACAGGCGTGAGGAAACCCGTACGGGCGGGGTGCCTCAACCTTGTGCTGAAGACGGGGAAGACGGAGAGGCCACGCGAGTACATCCCGATGGGATTTTCATCGAACCACGCCGGATGGGACTCCCAGTGGTTCTACTTGAGGAACGACGATGGTCTCCTTCCTGCCTACACCGGCCGCCTGATCACGGAGCGCCCGAAGAACTGGACGTACGGCGTCGTCCAAGTTCATCAGTCACGGCTCGACCCCCTCCTCGACGCCTTGAAGAAACTACATGTGGAGGGTCCGTCCACCGCTCTCTTCCTCTCGGCCGTCCATCATCGGAGGATTCTCCCGTTGATGTCTCGGCTGCTAAGGATGGATGAGATGGGTCCCGGCGTTTTGTCCTGGGACCTCGAGGCGTGCCAGATGTCCAATGAGGCTCTGGCGGACGACGAGGTCGCGGCCCGGGTCAGGGCGACCGTCGCCGGCGACTTCCAGCCGGAGCACGACAACGGCTTCCCCATGAGGCCTGTTGTGGGCTCAATCGACCTGGTAAGTTCTTTCCTTGCGTACGGCTTTGATTCCGGATTTCCTTCGATCCCCTTTTTAAGCCTGTCCTTGCTCTCGCAGGGACCGATCGACGTTCGGTCCTCGAGAACTCCAGTAAAGGAGGACGAGGTCGACCGTGACAAGCGGCGTCAATCCGCACAAAAGCAGAAGTCCGCAAAGGACTCGAAAAAGAAAGAGAAGAAGAAGAAGAATCTCGACCACCAATCGTTAGAGGCACGTTGAGCCAAGTCCAGGCAAAGGGGGATCCTGAAGAAGAATCCCCCAGTGAGGACGACGGCGGCGACGGCGACGACGACAGTGACGATTCTGAGGGGATGGCGTCTCGCCTCGACCGGATCCTCGAGGGTCCGCCTCGAGGCAACGTCGACGCCCCGCGCACGGGAGCGCCAAAAGAGGGGCCAGGCGGATGTCACCGCTCCCGGGCTGATACCCCTCCCGCGCCTGCGCCAAGTCGGGCCGTCCCGCACCCCCAACCTCCCCCTGCACCAAAGGCGGGTGGCCGGGCTAAGCCCCAGGTGACGGGGGCGTTGACCCGTGGCCGCGCCGCGGCCTCCGGAAAGGGAGAAATTGGCCGCAGGAGCGCTAGCCCCGGTGCTCGCCAGGCGGGAGAAGCTGAACCAAGGCCTGCGCCTGCTCGTGAGGGGCATGAAGCCTCGACGCGGGGCGGTTCGAGACCTGTCGGTCGAGGCACCAGCAGGCGGGCCATTCTCCCTGTGGGGTAAGGTCTTCGACGCTGTGACTCTCATCCTCCTATTTCTTTGTGTTTTCTCGTGTAACGGTCCCCCTTAAGCCCATTTCTCTTTCCTCAGGTTGAAGCGGACGCTTGAGCAGGCCCAGCCTTCAATGGCGAAAAGGCTTAAAGTGGGCGCGGCCTCCAGAGATTCGGGTTAGTGGCTTATTCCCATTGTTATGGGAGTTATGTCATTCTGGTGACGACTGACCTTTGCTTATGTGTGTATTACAGGCTCCTCCAACCCTCGACCGCCGACTGGTGCTGAGAGCGCCCCGCCCCGTCCCCTGGCGGGTGAGTCTGCCTCGTCATCGCCAAAGCGGGCCGGGGCGCCTCATCCGCAAGGGCAGGAGGGAGCCCCCGAGCCTCCCCGATCGGGGGTTGAGGCCGATCCTATCACTATAGGTGACGGGTCAGGCGGCGATGGGTCTTCGAGGGACGCCCGCCCTATGGACGAGGAGGTCGAGGCCTTTCCCACCGCGAGGCGGACGCCTTGGCCCATCGGGCTCCACTCTATCGAAGAGCAGAGGAGGAAAGAGGAAAGACAGCGCGAGCAGAAGACGCGGTAACAGCCGTAGGAGGAACAGCAGCTGCAGCCGAAGGGAGGAGAAGTGGGGCAGCCGTCAGCAGGTCCCTAGCTCGAGGAGCTGCTGGAGCAGGACCGTCGCCAGGAGCCGCAGGAGCCCTAGGAGCAGCAATAGCAGAGGGGCCAGCAGTTGGAGGAACCGCTCGAGCCTCCTTCTCACAGTCCGCCCCAACTAGTACCACCGGCGCCGCAAGAGCCCGAGAACCAGGAGGAGGGTCTGCCAGTTTTCGGTCCTCCCACCCCGGCGTGGCTCCGTCCTGGGGCGCCCGCCTCGATCCCAGCAGAGTCGGGGCGGGCGGACGGCATGGTGGCGCTCGCCAGCATGATGCGTACCCCCGTCGACCCCGAGTCCGAGATTAGGAGGACGATCTACGGCATGGACGGAATTGTAACAGAACCGACCAAATTATAAGAGATTAAGCCTAACAGTGACCATTTGCACAGTCAAACCATCAGGCTTAAGCCCATATAATCCCGGTAGTCCGTGAAATCTCGAAGGATTTCAAACCACACGTCGCACAACAGCCAAGATCGTAATAAGTTTAGCAGTCGCCATCCACAAATACATCTAGATTACAACATTTATAAAATACATCAGAGTACTTAAAGTCATTACAAACCAAGTCCTTCAAGTAGCGGAAGCCTCATAGTTCGAAAATACAACACACACATTTAGTTTGATACAGTGCCATTGTTCGGTCATTCCCACAAAAGCAAAAGAGAAGACAGAGTGACCATCGCCCTTGGTCTAGTCATCACCCATGGCTGGGTACAGACAGAGGATGCAATAACCATAGTACATTTGACCATCTGCAAAACAACATGGGAGTAGAACCCTGAGTACGAGAAGGTACTTAGCTAGACTTACCCGTCATAAACTTAAAATAAAGACTCATCAAGGATCATGAAGGCTATATAGTGGGGTAGCTGACAACCATTTTGCAAAACCGCGGGATTCTACTATCATAACCTACATAAATCTTTCTTCTTTTAATTTGCTCAAGTTGAAGGTATCATTACCTGTTATCTAGGTTTTGCACCTGCACTATTACAAGCCATTATAAAGATATGGTAGTACCTCATCATAGCATCCATAAACCATTTATCATTATAACCCAAGTGTTCCATAGTCCTTACTACGAGGACGAAGCTCATGTCAAGTGCTCACTATCCAGGAGCGATGGCGATTCGAATCGATTTCTAACCAGCTGGCGAGGTATTCCCCACACAAACCACACTCACTGATGAAGTGAGCTACAGATCACCGTATTACACTATCCAGGACCAATTCGCGGGTTCGGCAGGCACCGCCAGTACCCGAGGACCGTTCCGGCGACCGAGGTATCCAAGGTATACCAAGGTTGCGCGTCGCGCCCTCGTCATTCTCCTCAACCATCACCAATACAGCGCATGGCGGCTCGATTCCCAGCCCGGATAGTGTTCAGGCTTCGCGGTCGGAACGACTTATCCTTCTAGCTAAGTGTGGGGCATGCGTTCAACATGACAAGAGGGCCGTCAACGATCGGTCCTTAATCGACACAGGCAGGGGCACTATGGTCAACCCACCATAAGACCCTGCCCGGTCTCCAATTACATTCCACACTTGGTTATTCTTTTCCCCAAGCAACCACTGCTTAATCAAGCAGGTATCCACCTATATCTCGCAGGTGACAGGGAATCACCCGACTTCTACCAGACTAAGCAAGCTAAGCATAGACTCCGTGCCTATCTACATAGGACAAGGTAGGTAAATGAGTAGGGATAACAAGGAGTACATATGCATCAACGGTATCAAGCAATTCCTATCACTTAGATGCAATATAGTAGAACAAGTGTAGCGCATCATGTAAGTTAGCGAGAATAGGGAGACTTAGAATGCTCCGGGTCTTGCCTTTCTCAAACGTGCTGGGTCGGTGATCCGGACACTCCTGCAGTTCCTCTCCGGACTCCTGTGCTTCCGGAGGTTCCTGCTCCTGAATCTCCTCTGGTTCCTCGGGTCCCACCTCGTTCTCCTGCGAGCCTGTATGATGCATGTGTGCTCATGAGTGGAGTGCGAGATGCCCGAGTGGATAAGTATAATCACTCTACTGTGATATAAGTGTCAAATAACAGATTTCATATTTTTACAATTTGTCTAATATCATAAGAAACACCCACAAAATTTTCCAGATTTATTGCATGATCCAATTAATTATTAAAAATCATAAATCACTGCCATGCAAGCATTTAAATTACTATAAATTCATTTATATACCAAATAATATGTAGCAATATTTCCCCGGTGAGTAAACATACATGCAGAGCCAACAAATCAAGTTTCACATTTTTCTTAACCATATTTTATTTACTATGCATTTTCCAAGTTTAGCAAAAACATGGATTAAATATATTCATTTAGAAAAGTTACTCAAACATGACATGCAATTACATCAAGCTGTAGATCTGGAAATATGGAGCACACCAAAATTTATTTCATCAAATTTGGAGCTGTAGAACTCAAGATATGAATTTTACAAGTTTTGAATCGATTTCTGGAAAACATTTAATTCAAGAAAACCGACGAAAAAGGCTAAGCACACCCAGATCTACACCCACCGGGGTCCCCCTGCGACTGACAGTGGGCCTCTGACCCCACCAGTCAGCGAGACCGAGAGGGAGCTCACCTCCGACGAGCAGATCTCGCCGGCGGTGAGGTTCCCGGCCACGGGGTGAGCACCATCGTGCTCCCCGCAGCGAGGCGCACCCAGCGGTACCCTCGGATTGGCCGGAGGATGACCGGAACACCTCCGACGAGCATGCATGGCGGCACGGCGGCGCTGCTCGCCGTGGCCAGGCCGCTCCGGCGCGGTAGAGCGTGCGCAAACGGTTCTCCGAGCTTCCTCACCACCCTACCGACCTAGCGCAACCAAGAACCAGCGAAAAGAGGTAGGGAAACGCAAGATCCGTCGCGGCGGAGTACTCCGGCGAGCTCGGGGTAACTACGGCGAGCGATTCACGGCGCTCGACGGACTCTCACCTCGGTAGAACGCTCGCATAAGCTTACCCTAACAACGGCGAAGGCGCTGGTGGCTTCGGTGTCGAGGTTTGGTCACCGGAGTGGCCGGCGGTGAGCAGCGGAGCCGCTCCGGCGATGGCACTGCGGCGGAGTCCTACGGCTCGGTGGCGCTCGCGAGCGGAGGGAGGAAGGAGAAGGGCGCGGGCGACAGGATGGAGGGAATGGCCTGGGAGCCCGAGCCGGCGTCCCGACCAGGGGGTGTTGGAGGCCGGCCGCGGCGCGTCCAACGCCGGCGTACGGCCGCCACGTGGCCGGCGCCGGGTGGAGCGAGGCGGGCGCCGCGCGCGCGGGAGAGAGGGGAGGGGGAGCGGGCCGCGCTGCCCAGCTGGGCCGAAAGGGAGGCGGGTCGGCCCAGCAGCGCTTGTCCCCTTTCTCTTTTTTTTGAAATTCTTTTCTCAAATTCCTTCTAAATTCATTTGGACCAATTTAAATTCATTTTCACCTCTTGCTCCCAAAGACAAAGTTGTTCCAAAACAAAAACCCTACAACTTTGTTTTAATAAGCAAGACCAAATTCCCAATATAATTTGAATTACAAATTAAAATTAGTTCTAGGTTTTTAAACAAATTCATTTTGGACATTTTGTATAAATTCCATTTCTCAGATTCCATAGCTCCAAAAATTGCACAAAAATATTCTTAATTCTTCTTACACATAAATCAACCTAGTTTGAATATCTCACATTTTTAGAAGCAAGCATCATATTTTTAGCATAATTAAAACACATGAAATAAAGCACATAAAATCATGTTTTGGGATGAATGACATGCTCATGATGCTATGCTTGATGAGAATGCTTATGCATGTTGTGATAGGGCTAAATGCATGCTTAACACCTAGGGTGTTACAGCCCTTCCCCCCTTAGGGAAATCTCGTCCCGAGATTTTGAGTTACTAACCATTTCTTATGAAATTTTGGCTAAACTGTTTTCAAGTAATCCTCTGTTTCCCAGGTGGCATCCCTATCGTCATGATGACTCCACACCACCTTATATGTTCTGACAATTCTGTTTCGGGTTACCCGTTCCTTGGTATCCACAATTCCCACTGGTTGCTCCTTATACTCTAAGTCTGCTTTTATTTTGATCCCTCGAGGTTCAATTCTTTGCTCAGGTACTTTCAAACATTTCCGCAGTTGCGACACATGGAAGACCGGAAAGATCGAGCTCAACTCTTCAGGTAACTGAATCTTATAGGCCACGGGGCCTTTCCTCTCCAGTATTTGGTACGGTCCCACATACCTGGGTGCAAGCTTGCTTCGAACTCGGAAACGTTGGACTTTCTTCATTGGCGTAACCTTGAGGTACACATAGTCACCTACTTTGAATTCAAGTGGCCTTCTTCTCTTATCAGCATAACTCTTTTGTCGTGATTGCGCTGCTTGCATATGCTGCTGTATGATTTGCACCTTGTTCTCAGCCTCATTCACGAAGTCGATACCATAGTATCTTCTCTCACCAGGTTCAACCCAGTTTAACGGAGTTCTACACCTCCAACCATACAAAGCTTCGAACGGGGCCATCTTGATGCTCTCTTGATAACTGTTATTGTAGGAGAATTCAGCTAGAGGTAACCATGATTCCCATGATCCCTTGGACGATAGCACACAGGCCCTCAACATATCTTCTAACACTTGATTTAGCCTTTCCGTTTGGCCTGAAGTCTGGGGATGATACGCCGTGCTTCTTATCAGACTGGTCCCCAAATTCTTATGCATCCGCTCCCAAAAGTGAGCGGTGAACTGTGGTCCTCTATCTGATATGATGGTCTTGGGAATACCGTGCAACTTGACAATCTCAGCCATATATATATCGGCATACTCGGGAGGTCTGTATGTGTTCTTAACTGGAATGAAATGAGCCGACTTGGTTAATCGATCTATGATTACCCAAATCGAGTCATTCCCCTTCCTCGTGGTCGGTAAACCTGTGATGAAGTCCATACTGACCTCTTCCCATTTCCACTCTGGAACTGATAACGATTGCAACAGACCTGCAGGTTTCATATGGATGGCCTTAACCCTACAACACGTGTCACAACGGGCTACATACGCAGCTATCTCTTTCTTCATCTTGGTCCACCAAAAGTGGGGTCTTAGATCTTGATACATTTTGCTACTGCCAGGATGAATGGAAAGCTTCGAGAGATGGGCTTCATCCATGATGCGATTCTTCAATTCCCGATCCTTCGGGACTACTAACCGATGTTGAAACCATAGTACCCCTTTCTCATCAACTCAAAACTGAGTTTTTGGGTCGTATTTGATCTTCCCTTTGATGTGGAAAATACCTTTGTCTGCCTTCTGACCTTCAATGACTTGACTTTCGAGTGAACAACTGAGTTGTATGTGACATAAGACTTCAGGATGCATGAGATTGAAACCATCTTCAAATAACGGTTGAACCACTTGATAGTGCGGTTTACGACTCAACGCATCCGCTACTACATTAGCTTTGCCAGGATGGTAGTGAACTTCCAGAACATTGTCCTTGATTAACACTAACCACCGTCGTTTCCTCATATTCAGCTCGGACTGAGTGAAGATGTACTTCAAACTCTTATGATCGGTATAAATGTGACACTTATTCCCCAGCAGATAGTGTCTCCAAATCTTCAAAGCGTGTACCACTGCTGCTAACTCGAGGTAGTTGACTTTGTGCTTTCTCAACTGTCGGGAAGCATAAGCTATTACTCTGCCATCTTGCATCAACACACACCCCAGGCCACTCTTCGATGCGTCACAAAACACATCAAAAGGCTTCTCTATATTGGGTTGGGCCAGAACGGGAGCAGTGGTTAGCAACTTTCGCAAGGTGCGGAAGGCTAACTCACACCCTTCCGTCCAGACAAACTTATGATCCTTTTGTAGCAAACTTGTCATTGGCTTAGCAATCTTGGAGAAGTTAGGTATGAAACGACGATAATACCCGGCCAGACCAAGAAAACTTCTAACTTCCGAGACAGAAGTTGGTGCCTTCCAGTCCATGACTTCCAGCACTTTTGACGGATCCACAGCAATCCCTTCTTCAGACAGAATGTGCCCTAGGAAAGGAACTTTCTTCAACCAGAACTCACACTTGCTGAACTTGGCATATAACTGATGCTCTCATAATCGTGTCAGCACGATTCTCAGATGCTCGGCGTGATCTTGCTCATTTTCTAAATAAACCAGAATATCATAGATAAACACCACAACAAACTTATCCAATTCAGGCATAAAGACTGAGTTCATCAGATACATAAAGTATGCAGGAGCATTTGTCAATCCAAAGGACATGACAAGGTACTCATACAACCCATATCTGGTGGAAAAAGCAGTCTTCGGGATATCTTGCGGACGAATCTTGATTTGGTGATACCCAGACCTCAAATCTATCTTAGAAAACACTCTTGCCTTGGACAACTGATCAAACAAGATATCGATCCTTGGCAAGGGATACTTATTCTTGATCGTCACTGCATTGAGTGGACGATAGTCCACGCACATGCGCAACGATTGATCCTTCTTTTTCACAAACAATGCCGGACAACCCCATTCCGACGAACTTGGCCGGATGAATCCCTTATCCAGCAACTCCTTTAGTTGATTTTTCAACTCGTCGAGTTCGTTGGGTGGCATCCGATACGGCCTTCTAGATATTGGTGCTGTACCTGGGATCAACTCAATTGCAAACTCTACTTCCCTATCTGGGGGAAGTCCTGGTAATTCCTTGGGAAAAACATCAGGGAACTCACAGACTACTGGGATCTGTGGTAAGGGAACCACATGCGTAGCACAAGAGATGCTAGCAAAGTCAAGACGACGGGGCAGAGGTACTTGAAAAGAGCTACTGCCCTGCGGTTCTCTGAGAGATAACATCCTCTTCCCAGCATCTATGATGGCATCCCATTCTCTCATTCAGTTCATGCCCATGATAACATCCAAAACTAACCCAGGCATGACCACTAGATTTACCCAAAAAATTCGGTCACTTATATCCAGGGTTGCCCCTCGAACCACTCTATTGGTCAACACATCTGCCCCTCCTGAGCTGATGCGGTAGCCATAACCCAGATCTGTAACTGGTTGACTATGCTTTTGTGCATAATGCTTGGCTCATGAATGAATGCGATCATCCAGAATCAAACAAAACGACTGCAAGATTTTGGTTGACAGGAAACATACCAGCTGTTACCGGTTCTCCTTCCGGGATTTCCTCAATCGAGGTATGGTGCACACGAGCCGGATAAGTTGGTTCTGTCTCTTGGGGTAGGGACATTCCTTAGCAAAGTGCCCCGTCTTGTGGCAGTTATAGCACGGACCCTTGGGCGCATTGTTGACGGCAGGTGCTGCAGCTTGAATTGCCTTTGGCTTGGCAGGGGCTATCGCCACCTTGTACGGCTTCTGCTGTGTTGGATGCCCGGTGTTCCTTCTCTGCGGCGGTCGGAACCTAGCACCTGGGGCAGGAGGACGATACTGCTGTCGCCCTGCCACGGGTGCCCTGGACTAGGATGACCCGGCTTCAAAAGCCCTCTTACATGACTTGGATGCACTGTAGTTGTTGTTATTGTTTTCTTGGGTCAGACAGTCACTGATATAGGCATTGAAGGTAGCCCTGGCCCCTGTACCCATGGTCTTCAGCATCTTCGGACTCAAGCCTCTCTGGAAACTAGGAATCTTCTTGGCCTCCGTGTTCACAAACTCAGGGGCATAGCGAGCGAGATTGTTGAAAGCGTGTAGATACTCCTTCACAGATTTCGTCCCCTGGGACAGCCTCATGAACTTCCCAACCTTCATTTCAACCACACCCGGAAGAATGTAATTTCCCCGGAAAGCGGTGGTGAAGCGGTTCCAGGTGATTGGGGTTCCCTCTGGGTAGGTGGTACGGTGATGGGACCACCAAATCCTAGCGGGTCCTTGCAACTGATGTGCCGCATACTCAGCCTTAAGTTCTTCTGTCATTCGGAGAAGACGAAACTTCTGCTCCATAGTGTTGATCCACTCATCTGCCTCGAGCGGTTCCAAAGCCTCTTTGAAGATTGGTGGCTTAGTATCCATAAAGTCCTTGAACAAACTGTACTGGTTGACTTCACGGCCGCCCTGGTTATCCCCACGACGGGTGTTGTCAGCTATGTTGCGCAGAGCCTCTTCCATGTTGCGTTGCATCTGTTCCATGTTGCGTTGGCTCCCCAAAAACTACACAAAAAACACGTCCGCAGTGTACGGAGGAGGCGGTGGTGGTGGCGGTGTTGGTGCTCTGTCCTCATTCCGTTGAGCCCCACCTTCGGATGTACCAGCTCCCAGACTCGGGTTGCTGTTACCCCCGCGACGTGTTTGCACCATCTGCATACGTCAATGATAAGCAATTGTCAGGAGTTGCCATTAACGGTAGAAATGTGTAGAATCGTGCCGTACTGAATTTACTGAGGGAATAAATTCACACAATAAACAGAGGCTCAACAATTCATCATCTACGCACAACATCACTAACAGATTGCTTAACGTTCACGCAACAAGGTTCGCGTACATCCAACTTTCCAGCATACATACACTGGACTTTCAGCATTAACTCATAAAGTTTTACATAGTCCAGATCCAAAAGTACAAGACATGCCATGCAACATACAACAACAAAAGAAGAAGGACTAGCTCTAGAGCCCTAGCATCTACTCGCTATGGTCACTGTCCATGCCGGAGCCATCCTCATCCTCATCTCCACTAGCAGCGGCTCCTATCTCGGGATCCGCATCCATCTCGTCCTCAGAGTCTAGCTCAGCTGCTCCAGGCAGGTGGTGAGGGTGGAGCTGGTTATGCAGCTGGTGAATCTCCTCATGCAAGTTCTCATTGTACTCCTCCGCATTAGCTAGCTGCTGCTCTAGCTCCAGCTGTCGGGCCCTCAAAGTGTCCTCCTCATGCCAGGCTTCATTCCTCTGTCCAAGCACATGGACTAGCATGCGCTCGCAGTTCCTGTGAGGAGTAGTCACCCTGTCCTTCTGCTCCCGTACTGCAAGCAGGTCCTGACTCAGCTCACTGTTCTTCTGGACTGCCTGATCACTCTCTGTGGTCATACGGGCCAACTCTGCCTGTAGCCTCTCAACCTCAGAGTCAAACTCACGCTGCAACTGACGCTTCTCATCCTGGACGGTGAGAAGAGACCCGGACAAGCGACCCAAACAACGCTCCAGGCCTCCATAGGTCTTCATCAGAGCGTACATGGCACTCATAGCTGCACCGTCACTGTGCTGGTCCTCATCCGCACTCCTCTCTAGAGCGTTCACCTCGGACTGATCCCACACCGAAGTGTAGGGGTCACCCCGGGGAAACACCCCAGCGAAGGCGTGGGCCAGCTCCTGTGGAAACATCTCCATGAGGTCCCTCAGAACTGCGAAAGCGGCCCTGCTGGCACCGTGGAAAGGCGTGACACCTCGGGACTCATACACCCAGCCGCCCCAAGCAGGGTTTCCTCCACTGGTAGGGACAACTGCCTCGATCCTCACCAGGGTCTCATCACCAAGCGGCTCCTTATCCCAATAGAAACGAGGCTCCCTTCCTTCGGGATACCCCATCGAACTGAGCACCCTCCAAAGCAAAGTGGGCATCCCAAACTCCTCCAGGAACTTGCTCTTATGTCGCGAGCTCCTAGCTGCCAACGGGTGGCGAGGGGCCCGCCCACCAGTGGACTTGCGAGCGGTGAGTCTAGTGCGTGCCATCTGCTGCAAATGGAATACCGTGGGTAAGAGCGAGGATTACCGTTAATTACTTTATTTAAAATTGGGACAGATTAAATTGAGGGGGAAAGTAAGCAATGATATGAAATGAACATGATGCATGCATGAACTTACGATCTCACAAACTTAGAAACAAGGTTAACACTAAGCGGTATATGCGGTGGCACACAACGTTCTCTCATACGTAACTAGCGTTCTAAGCGAGAACGTGGTTAGTGTACCTGCAGAAAACTCATTTCAGCCCACCCACAGTATGATCGTGCAGAACAAGAATTTAAAACTACGCACTTCACATACACAGACACCCGTCCATGCATGTGAGGTGCTGCTACCCACATCATCGCCCTAATGACGGCATCGCCTCTCAGGACGGAATTCCCAACGTGCGGTACTATTCCCAAGACACACCAAACATGTGTGCATGACACAGTACCTAACAACACTCCCCTAGACCGGCAGTGTATCCTATCATGCTCTCATAGCTCCCACTTACCGTGGCGTAGAGGAAAAATGGATCCATACATTACCACTCAAATGAATGGCACTCATACTATTGCACGCCGTATGAGTGACGAAATAAAAATATGATGTATTAACCCCCAAGTCAGTACTTAACTAGCCACCTTAGAGTCCTTAACTGGGCATAAAGGATATGACCATGGCACACTAGATAGTTTTCCAAAACTTAGTTTAACACCTTGATCATTATTAATTAATAAAATATTTTATTAATCCGGTTTAGATTTTGTTTAGAACGTACTTATAAACAGTAACTCGCTAAACCTTGCTCCGATACCAGCTGTAACAGAATCGACCAAATTATAAGAGATTAAGCCTAACAATGACCATTTGCACAGTCAAACCATCAGGCTTAAGCCCATATAATCCCGGCAGTCCGTGAAATCTCGAAGGATTTCAAACCACACGTCGCACAACAGCCAAGATCGTAATAAGTTTAGCGGTCGCCATCCACAAATACATCCAGATTACAACATTTATAAAATACATCGGAGTACTTAAAGTCATTACAAACCAAGTCCTTCAAGTAGCGGAAGCCTCATAGTTCGAAAATACAACACACACATTTAGTTTGATACAGTGCCATAGTTCGGTCATTCCCACAAAAGCAAAAGAGAAGACGGAGTGACCATCGCCCTTGGTCTAGTCATCACCCATGGCTGGGTACAGACAGAGGATGCAATAACCATAGTACATTTGACCATCTGCAAAACAACATGGGAGTAGAACCCTGAGTACGAGAAGGTACTCAGCTAGACTTACCCGTCATAAACTTAAAATAAAGACTCATCAAGGATCATGAAGGCTATATAGTGGGGTAGCTGACAACCATTTTGCAAAACCGCAGGATTCTACTATCATAACCTACATAAATCTTTCTTCTTTTAATTTGCTCAAGTTGAAGGTATCATTACCAGTTATCTAGGTTTTGCACCTGCACTATTACAAGCCATTATAAAGATATGGTAGTACCTCATCATAGCATTCATAAACCATTTATCATTATAACCCAAGTGTTCCATAGTCCTTACTACGAGGACGAAGCTCATGTCAAGTGCTCACTATCCAGGAGCGATGGCGATTCGAATCAATTTCTAACCAGCTGGCGAGGTATTTGTTGATGGTCCTTAAGTATCAAATTTAATTATCAAATAAACAAAGAAAAGGATCCAAATGAAATCAACATCTAGACTTAGGGTTTTATCTGACAGAATTCCACGAGTTTTGGTGTTTGTCTATTTCTGCAGGGGGTTATCAGGAAATAAGGAAGAAAGGCCCACACGTCAGGATTACATAGAGATATTAATGTGCTGCACAATTTTCTATCATCTAGAAGACTCCAGAAGCCACGGGAACGAACGAGAAGGCAAACGGGCCCGGGGGCAGGGCGCCCACCCACCCCCCTTGGGCGCCCGCCCAGGTGTTTCCACCAATCACAGAATGGAGTACACCATTGCAAAGATCTCGTCGAGCTGATCGAAATGGATATATTACTTGCTATATTTGGAGTTCGAAATCAAAAGATATTAATAAAAGAAGGACTCCACATAAAAGAGCTCCGGGATTAATTGGGCCCAAATCAGATTTTGGTCCATTAAGGCCTATGTGCATTTTAATGAAATAGGGTGCAAAGTTTAGTACCACATCGCCTGCTGAACCAAAAATGCATAGAGGAGGAGGACTATATAAGGAGACCCCCTGGCCCCTGGAGAAGACAAGAAATTATCATAGAGATTGAGGGGTGCCCTCGAAGGAAAACCTCTTCTCTAAATAATATTTCTTTTTAGGCTTAGCAACCAATGTAAAGTAGAAATAGATCTTCTAGTTTCTACTAGATTGAGAGAGATAGAGTGGAGGTGTGGATCGGAGGAAGGTCGGCCTGTCGCTGTCTACTCCGAGTTGTACCTGCGGGATCAAGTCTCCTAACCCGAGGCTTGCTTCTAAGATTCTTCAGTAATTCGACTTCTAATACTAGTAAGTTCTTGTTTTATTATTCTTTGGTTTATAAGTTTACTTTAATCCTCTTCCGGTTCAGTATTAGAGTAATCACTTGCTAGCGTAAACGTGGTGTTTAGGCTAGGGTACTCATAGATATCCTCTGACTAGCTGGACCGTGGTAGTAGCGAGGAATGTGACATTTCCGAGTTACCATTGCAGATCACATCTCGTTAGCAGGACGGGTAGATTTATAGGTGCGGGTCGAACATCCTTTGTGTTGTCTAGATTCCGTGAGCCTCCCCAATAGAACAGTAGATCATCCTTATCAAGGTTAGAACGAGACTACGGTTGCAGTCTTCTCTATACATCACTCACATCGAGAGACATTCTTTGTAGCCTAAAGGGATAGTAACAATACATTTGGTTAGTCAGATGCACCCTTTCTCCCAGTGGTAAAAATATAAATACGATACTCTGGAAAACCTCCCGGGTGAAATGCTCATCGATATCCGTGCGCTTGCGGATCATTTCCTTATTGCGTTACCAAATATCAACAAGCATTTCTGGCGCCGTTGCCGGGGAGGAAGACAGTTTGCTGAGATAACTTTGAGTCTTGCTATTATCTTGTATTATACTTTTATTCTTTTATCTTTTTATTTTTATCTTTATGGATAATTCAAATTCCATACCTATTATTAAATTCTTTGCACCTTCGGAGACCAGCCATAGACCATGGGAGTCAACACGTCTTGCCCCTAATTATGATCTGTGTCCGGAGTTGATTGCAATAGGTCAAAACCAACCCTTTTCTATAGCCGAGGTCCTATCTTTTAATCAAGAAGATAATGCACTTTTAGCTACACCTAGGGAATCTGTTAATCTTTTTCTAAATTCTGGTTTAGACCTAGCCCTACAAGACCATGTTTTTCCTAAATATTTTCACATTGGTCTTAATCATATAACCTTTGCTAGAGTCCTTCTTTCTTTATCTATTAGTAAAGGAAGGTATGTCTTCATTCGTGGACATCCTTCTTGTACTAGTCTTCATAGAAAAATCTTAGAAATAGAGAAGGAATCATCTCCCAGACAAGGAAAGGAAGTTTCAATAGCCAATTTCCAAACATTTCAAACCCATAATTCGGCTATCCACACCTTCCTTGAGCATAATAAATTATACTATGCTCTTTCTCTTAAACCTCCCGATAATCATATGAATCTCTCTAGACATCCCATGCATAAGAAGGAGGATCGAGAAGAGCAACATCAATGGCTAGAGGGCATTAAAAATCCATGTGCTATCACCATTGAATGGATAGATAAAGCAAACTTGAGAGACAATCCTAGAGGAATTTTAAGCATTCATGATGAATCATCCTTGGAGTTTGAGAATGAGAGAAACAACAGTGAGCATGGAAGTTATTTCATAAATACCTTACCAAGTCCTTGCTCATATAAAACATCTCCCCAATCAATCGGTCTCTCCATCATCACCACATTTGAGATCTCCAACCCCCTCTTCCTTTCTATTTATAAAAACTTTAAAAGAGTGGTTGTCGATGCATATGTCTATAATAAATCTTGCAGATCTCGTTGAGTTAATTGATGGTTTCCCAAGGACAAGCTTAGTGTCCTAAAACAAGCACTTATCAGATCGTAACATGGACTTCTAATTATTTGCAACATTACCTTGTGTATTGAGCATATAAAGATAATTGTAGAAATATTCCTTCGGGTATTCTTGCCACTAACCTTTCTAGAATTGGAGCAAGAAGATCGGATGAATGACAAGCACAAGGTATGTCCAACCAACCATCACACAACATTGAATTAAATTCATCTAAACTTGAATTTTGCAAAATTCAAGCTTGGGGGAGTACTTTACATAAAAACATCTTTTGCCATGTTGCTACGTTGGTTGTCCTTACCTTTGAGACATGCTCAATTGATTAAATACTAATCACACTACTTCATCTCCACTTGAGTAGATCTCTATAAAAGCTATCATGCTACCTTTGTTTATCCTAGTAAGTGTTAGTTTGGAAGTACTGGACATACTTCCATTGGCATTTAAATTAAGCGTGGTGCTTAGGTTAAATATCCTTCCTTAATCTGATTAGACATGGAGTCTAGTTTGGTTATTGAACTAAAAACTGCTTGTGTAGACATTGGTATATTTTGTGGGACTAACCCCTGCAGGAAAACTTTCAATATCAACCTGGGAATTCCTGAGATAAACTCACATTGGAGATAAAGAAAGTGACACATGAAGTTTAACGATTTGCACAAGGAAGACATAGCTCATTCATCATAGAGAGATGATCCATGGAACAAGACAAAGAGTGCCATAAACACGATGCACAACCACTAAGAAATGAAAGCTTCCACAAGGTGATACTATACTATTACTCTTCAATTAAGGTAACATCTTAAGGTACTTGACTATCACTTTTATAAGCTTCTCCTTGGTTCTAGCATACACATGAATAAAAGAGACAAACATGTATGATTTGTAACTCTAGATTAACCAACTCAATTAATTCAACATGTTTAGTCCTTTAATCTTTGTTCTTAGTACTACCTTCGTGATCCCACACTCCTAATCATATAAGCTAAAATGTTGCACATTCCATCTTTGGGAAGATATAAAGAAAAAAATAATAATAATAAATATAGATAGATTATCTTTCCATTAGGTTGAGCCGTCTGAGCTGACAAATGCTACACTCATGATCCATCAACTTTGTCTTGCTCACTATGCTTAAGGTTAGAAAAGAACAATTACACTTCTGGTTCTGTTGGTGTTTTCCACCAACAGGGCCCATGCACTTGATCTCTGCCTTATCTCTATAAGCAGGTACACTTCGAACAAAACCTGGAGGAGTTTTACAACTCCCAGATTCCACCAAGTGAAGAACCAGGAACTACGAGCACAAACACAATGGAGATCAGACACTTAGTTTCCCAAAGGAAATATTGAAGAACCTCTGTGTTCGAGTTGGTACCTTGTACGCTCTAGCAAACTTTGTGGTGATAGAGGCTGGTACTGAGGAGAGGGCACCCATCATCTTAGGGAGACCATTCCTAAACACCAGAGCTGTCATCTACGCTAATGCTGCCAAGATCAGTTTCTACATCAAGGGGAAGAAGGAGACTTTCCTTCAAGAACAAGACTACACAAGCTTCAGAGCAATCCCGACATGAACCAAGGAAGAGGACCAACAGGAGGAACAGGAACAAGCAAATGTGGACCGAGTCAGCTAAGATGGTCACTGCAGCTCAAGGAGGTCAAGATCGTCGACTCAAGTCACCTTTCTTGATCAAGAAGGACGACCCTGGTGTTCCAAGCATTGAGTGCACAATCAATGGATACTCTTTTTAGAAGACACTCTACGACACCGGATCTGACGACAACATAATGGCCGCAGTCACTTATCAGCTCCTGCATGGAACCATGCTCCTACAACCAACATACATTCGGCTCCAGGTAATTTTCAGGTCATTAACATGGGAGAAGACGAGTATGATCCACCCACCATCCTTGGAAGACCGTTCCTCAACACTATCAAAGCCATCATCTATATTGGAACCGGAGATGTCCACATGCACTTCCCCTCTGAGAAGGTACGCCACTACTTTAATGACTCTAACTATATAGTTGAAGATTTTAAGCAGGTCAGGACAAGAAGAAGACAACGCAACCGCAACCAGAGGAGGCAAATCATCAAGGACGGATGGGTAGACTACGAAGGAGAAGTGATAAGGTCTGAAGACATATAGCTTGAACAGAACTGTCTTGAGGAGACCGTTAGCGCCGAGTCAGGTGTGGAGAGAGAAGATTGTTATACACTGTTGACACTAGCTAACACCACTTAGATACTAGGTTGTCATCCCTAGCATGGCGCCAGAGTGTACAAAGGTATTTATAAATGTAAAGGCTCTCTAGGACATAATCTATTCTATCCGCAAGCGCACAGATAAAACACCTCATTGTAGCATTTCACTAGGATAAGTACTCCAGGTATCGTTATTTATAATTTTGCTTAGGGGATCTTAAGAAGATGGAATTAAATCAAGGGGCAAAATCTATCAAGGCATAGACTAGAGATAAACTTGCAAGAACATGATTACTAATAAGAAACTCGTCACACAGTCACATACTTTAGCAGGGGGTAAACCATAAAGATAATGATAATAAAGTATAAGTTCATGGGTAGATAGCACAGCGATTAGAAAATAGACTACTCCTCATATATGTAGGTGATGTCGGATTAGCTAGAGAATGGATTCTAAGTTATCTACTAACTACTAAGTCATAATCTACTCTAGTTATCTACAAGATCATATATAGCATAAAAGACTCTTCATTCATGTATAAGGAACATTGATAAAGTAAATCAGAACATCGCATGACTTACTCCACAATACCGGTTCTGCCTGTCCTATCAACGGAGGGTGGACTATATAAGAATCAACGAAGCTGTCACTATCGCGAACTACCACACGACTCGGCCAATAGGATACATTTGCAGATAAATAACATCTAAGCACCACGCTCACATGTGATCTATCACCTAACTCCCTCGCGACAAGAGCTAAGCGCTTTGCAAACTTATACATAAACTCATTATCAATTAGAACTATATCAAATATAGAATTAGAGCAAACTAAGAACATAATAATTAAAGACATAATGCAATTAGAACAATAGAATTAGAGAAAGATATGAATAATACCAATCTTTATTACCGAAGATCCAAATCCAGAGCGTAGTGCTCTACTTCTCTAATTGCTATCTAATCAACCTCTAAACTTGAAGGATTAGGGAGTAGCTAATTCTAAATCTTTGTGGGAGAGAGATCTAAACCCTAACTTTGATGGCTACCTCTGAATAATGATTTCTCCTCTCTTCCTTCAGGGGCCAGGGGGTCTGGTTTTATAGTCCCCTCAAGTGAACGTGAGCCATTGGATCAAACCGACATAGATTGTATGGTTTAGATTGATCCTTTAGGTCGGTGGAGTCTTGCCCCGAAGCAGAGTCCTGTTTGGCTTCCTGGCCAGGGCGGGCGCCCAAGGGGGGTGGGCGGCCGCCCAGCTCCCGAGCCCGATTCGCGTCCCGTTCGTTCCCGTGGCTTCTGGATCCTTCTAGATTGAGGAAAATTGCGCGGCATGTAATTTTCTCGTTGTAAACATGACATGTGGGCCTTCTCTCCCTATTTTCTGATAAACCCCTGCAGAAATAGATAAACACCAAAGCTCGTGGAATTCTGTCAGATAAAACCCCTATTCTAGATGTTTGTTTCATATTGATCCTTTTTCATGTTTATTTGATTATTAATTTTAGTACTTAAGGACCGTCAACAAACTCCCCCAAGCTTACCCTTTGCTCGTCCCTGAGCAAATAGCTAAACTCAGACGGATCAGGAGTTGCTTCGATGTTTTCTTTCCTGACAGGCACACATGCTTTTACATAAAAAATTCTTCCAGATTAGAGTGAAGTGTTATGGAGTTTAGTACCTGTACTTAAATCTTAAGTAATCGAAAGACAAAATAGTTAAGTCAAGCACTATCCCTCCTGCCTATACTTCACCTTTGTTCTAGAGTTTTTCATAAGTTTTCAAAATAAAACTCAGAGTTCCCAGCAATGATTCTCTCAGGTCTCTCTATATGTGGTATTTGTGGATCCTTACCATAATGTCACTTACCTATAGCTAATGGAATATTTAAGTGGAGCTCATAGGAGTGGAAAACAGCTCATACATATGTTGTCTAATCGAGCCATGGATCCAAAGGAACTCAGCATATAATTAAATTAAGATGTGCATGTGTGGTGGAGTAAATGATAGTGATGATGAAAATGCGATAGTGTTAGTAAATCTTAGTTCTCATTGCTCTTCATATTGCTATCTCTCCTCCTCTTTGATCTTTGCCTTGGGAGAACATGGGCTTTTTTTTTCAGGTGGGTAGTAGATACCCCTAATTCTACTGTCGGACACTTGTCCATTTTTTCCGCTGAAGTGGGTATCTTTGGACCCCTAATTCTACTTCGGACACTTGTCCATTTTTACCTCTCGTCTCACTCTTTTTCTTTCTTTTCTGAGGTTCCCGGGCACTTGCCCCTTTTTATTGCCTCGTATATTTTTGCATAACCCATGCCTCTTCTGCATTGAATCTTTTTAGAGAGAGAGAATAACAATACTTGGGACAGTGAGTGATAATATTTTTAGCAATTTTAATGATTGGTGATGAATGCTATGGTAGATGTGTGCAAGTGAATATCTTAATTTAACCACATGAAAAGCTCCTAAGGGTCAACACAGCTCGATCAAACTCAATGTAAATATAGTAAAAGATGTTATAGCAAGTATGGCTGTGGTAGGTAGTTTGTTACGCTAGGAACTCATCATGTGATTTGTAAGTTTTCAAAGTAAATCTCCAGAACTTAGTGTAGTAGGAACAAGATAAACAGTAGCTCAACTTTATATCATGCCTTTCTCTTACCTAGACTTTAGTGTTATGCTTCCCAAAGATAGTAATTTTAGTTTTAGTAATTCCTGGAAGAACTCTAATATAAAAGCTAGGTACTTGTAAGTAAGCAAACAGAGCAACTGTTCATCATTTCCATCATGCTTATTTTTGGTCTTTTTATTTTTTTTCTAGAGATTAAACTTAGCAGAAAAATAAAGCACACTTATCTACACACTCTTTTTATTTTGTTTTCATGTTTATAAAGTGCAGTAAATTAAAGCAAGAAATTATTTATTTGGTTTTCTAAGTTTTTTTTTCTTTTAAGATAAATAAAATACTAAGACAGAATAAAATAAATAAGAAGAGGAAATAAAAACTTACTTGATAATTTTGGGAGAAACTCCCCCAAGCTGGATGTTGACGTCGGTCTTACCCGATGTTCCAGAACCGCATCATGGTTGTGATGTTGTCGTTCATTGTTGTTGTATCTTGTCTCAATTCTTGTACTGCAGCGGCATGGTCCTGGTTCCATTTTTGTTGTTCTTCCAGGAGTCTTCCATGTTCTGCTTGCGTGTTCTGGATGTCGAGGAGGGTGTTGTCGGTACGAGAGAAGAAAGCACCGGCCTCTTGATAGTAGTCATTCGTGAAGGCGTAGGAGGCGTCGGAGTATCGTCCTGCATCAAATTGAGGCGGAGGTCTGGATCCTGAAGCTCCATATGGATCAGTGGAGTACCTGCCCGTATGAAAAGGCGGGTTTGTCCACTGGTGATCTTGGCTCTCCGGCCATGTCTCCTCTATTGGCTCTTGTGGTTGCGCATGACGAGCCCATGGGTCTCGAAGGACTCATGGATTGTAATCACAATAATGCAGGTGCGCTGCTTCTTCTGGTCCAGGGTCAGCTCCATACCAAGTGCGTTCTTGGTGAGTGGTTATCCTTTCAGATGCCACTCGCTGTGGAGTTCTCTGGTTCACTGGTGTTGCTGCAATCTCAATCAAAAAGTTTTGCACAGAGTAGAGGCCAAGGTTCGGGTTAGGTAACCGAATCTTGCCTTTATCATCATATAGCATATACATTATATTCCCCTCTTTCTTTAACATCCGAGCTTGTCTAAATGTGTCATAGCCATGATAAATTCTTAATTCTTCTATGAAATCCAATGACGAGTTTTCTAGTAAGTGAAGATTAGTGGCTAGACGAGTGATAAGTGAAGTACATCCTACTGGTCCCTGAAGACTAGGTATACTAAACCAATGTGAAACTAATAATGTAACAGGTGAAGTAGGTACTTTACTAATAGCAGCATATAAAAGTTGTAAATCTCCTACTCTTACTTTCCTAATATCATCACGATAGAAAAGATTGTACCCAAGCCATTTGTGAAACATCCTAAGAGTGGGGTGTTCCATGTCACTGGTTCGGGCTTGACTGTAAAAATTATCTCTAGATATTTCTCTCCAAAACTGGTGTCTCTCAAAATTGGGTAAATCGGAGTCAATGTTCAGGATGCATCTTGAAGAGAAACCAAGATGGTCGCTTAGCTCTCTCCAGGATAACATAATTTCCTGTTTAAACATCCGAAAAACAATTCCCCCCTCATAGTATTGTAAGGTGCAAAGAAATTCGAGGGTGAGAAGACGAGAACCCAGCTCAGTTATATTCCAAAAATTTGTCCAACCCATCATCTAAAAAATTAAGTCAAATTCAGTGTCCATACCTGTTTCTCGTAGTAGGATTGGATCGATAGTAGGGGTGTGAATGAAATCTTTGTTCTTCAATTGCTGATAGACTTCCTTCTCTCTTCGGGTCTTCAGTCCTAGGTCTCCTATCTTGAGAAGGACCTTAACTTGCTGACCTGATGAAGATGACGGAGCTTGTGTGGGTGTCGGGTCGACGCTCATCTCTGATGGTTGTGAGGAGTGTCGGGATGAACTCCTTGTACCAATGTTCTTGATAGCCTTCCCTACATTTTTTACCTTCTTAAACATCCTGCAAACAAAAGTTGGCAAAAACACAACTGGTGGAAAATGTGAGATAAAATGTTAGTGGTCAGCTGTCCGGAGTATCAGTAGTCCAGGGATTAATCGTTCAAGACAAGTTTCTATTTTGGTAGAGCCTCCCCCCTAAACAACTTTTACTTCTGCTTAGACAACGGGATCACTACTTGCTAGGTGATAATCACTCTCTCGAAAGAACTCCAACCTTCCCTTCCACTCTCCTCTTTCTCTCTACTCTCTTCTCTTCACTACAAGAGCTCCTTCTCGGGAAACTGAAACTTGTGTGGTTTTCTGGAGTGTTTGTGTGAAGAGAAGGAGAGCTGGAGGTGGCCTTTTATAGAAGGAAAAGGGGACAGGGCGGGCGCCCTTGGTAGGTGGGCGGGCGCCCACTTGTGATGCCCATCCTGGGTGTGCCTCCTCCACTTGCTTCCTTGCTTTGATCTCACGCAGAATAATATTGTGTTGGTAGTGGTTGGACGGTGGAAAGATGTCAGGTGAGTGGAAACATATTGGTGGATGAAATTATGTGATGGGATGTATGTGAGGTGAAGTGTATGACATGTGGGACCCAAGGAGTGTGGGTCATGCTTCTAGAAGGTTAATATAATTAAATATAATGCAGGAAAATTTATAAAAATTAAAACTTATTTAAAATGATTATAGAAAATATTTTTGTGCCTCCATAATAATTAATAAATATGGGTTGTTACACACCACAAATATTATTTATATGGGGCTTTTTGATTATTATAATTATGCTATGACTAATGCAAGAATTAATTATGCAAGAATGAGAATATCTCTTCTTGTTAAGTATCAAATTTAATTATCAAATAAACAAAGAAAAGGATCCAAATGAAATCAACATCTAGACTTAGGGTTTTATCTGACAGAATTCCACAAGTTTTGGTGTTTGTCTATTTCTGCAGGGGGTTATGAGGAAATAAGGAAGAAAGGCCCACATGTCGGGATTACATAGAGATATTAATGTGCCGAACAATTTTCTATCATCTAGAAGACTCCAGAAGCTACGGGAACGAACGAGAAGGCAAACGGGCCCGGGGGCAGGGCGCCCGCCCACCCCCCTTGGGCGCCCGCCCAGGTGTTTCCACCAATCACAGAATGGAGTACACCATTGCAAAGATCTCGTCGAGCTGATCGAAATGCATATATTACTTGCTATATTTGGAGTTCGGAATCAAAAGATATTAATAAAAGAAGGACTCCACATAAAAGAGCTGCGGGATTAATTGGGCCCAAATCAGATTTTGGTCCATTAAGGCCTATGTGCATTTTAATGAGATAGGGTGCAAAGTTTAGTACCACATTGCCTGCTGAACCAAAAATGCATAGAGGAGGAGGACTATATAAGGAGACCCCCCTGGCCCCTGGAGAAGATAAGAAATTATCATAGAGATTGAGGGGTGCCCTCGAAGGAAAACCTCTTCTCTAAATAATATTTCTTTTTAGGCTTAGCAACCAATGTAAAGTAGAAATAGATCTTCTAGTTTCTACTAGATTGAGAGAGATAGAGTGGAGGTGTGGATCGGAGGAAGGCCGGCCTGTCGGTGTCTACTCCGAGTTGTACCTGCGGGATCAAGTCTCCTAACCCGAGGCTTGCTTCTAAGATTCTTCAGTAATTCGACTTCTAATACTAGTAAGTTCTTGTTTTATTGTTCTTTGGTTTATGAGTTTACTTTAATCCTCTTCCGGTTGAGTATTAGAGTAATCACTTGCTAGCGTAAACGTGGTGTTTAGGCTAGGGTACTCATAGATATCCCCTGACTAGCTGGACCGTGGTAGTAGCGAGGAACGTGACATTTCCGAGTTACCTTTGCAGATCACATCTCGTTAGCCGGACGGGTAGGTTTATAGGTGCGGGTCGAACATCCTTTGTGTTGTCTAGATTCCGTGAGCCTCCCCAATAGAACAGTAGATCATCATTATCAAGGTTAGAACGAGACTACGGTTGCAGTCTTCTCTATACATCACTCACATCGAGAGACATTCTTTGTAGCCTAAAGGGATAGTAGCAATAGATTTGGTTAGTCAGATGCACCCTTTCTCCCAGTGGTAAAAATATAAATACGATACTCTAGAAAACCTCCCGGGTCAAATGCTCAACGATATCCGTGCGCTTACGGATCATTTCCTTATTGCGTTACCAAATATCAACAGTATTCCCCACACAAACCACACTCACTGATTAAGTGAGCTACAGATCACCGTATTACACTATCCAGGACCAATTCGCGGGTTCGGCAGGCACCGCCAGTACCCGAGGACCGTTCCGGCGACTGAGGTATCCAAGGTATACTAAGGTTGCGCGCCGCGCCCTCGTCATTCTCCTCAACCATCACCAATACAGCGCATGGCGGCTCGATTCCCAGCCCGGATAGTGTTCAGGCTTCGTGGTCGGAACGACTTATCCTTCCAGCTAAGTGTGGGGCATGCGTTCAACATGACAAGAGGGCCATCAACGATCGGCCCTTAATCGACACAGGCAGGGGCACTATGGTCAACCCACCATAAGACCCTGCCCGGTCTCCAATTACATTCCACACTTGGTTATTCTTTTCCCCAAGCAACCACTGCTTAATCAAGCAGGTATCCACCTATATCTCGCAGGTGACAGGGAATCACCCGACTTCTACCGGACTAAGCAAGCTAAGCATAGACTCCGTGCCTATCTACATAGGACAAGGTAGGTAAACGAGTAGGGATAACAAGGAGTACATATGCATCAACGGTATCAAGCAATTCCTATCACTTAGATGCAATATAGTAGAACAAGTGTAGCGCATCATGTAAGTTAGCGAGAATAGGGAGACTTAGAATGCTCCGAGGCTTGCCTTTCTCAAACGTGCTGGGTCGGTGATCCGGACACTCCTGCAGTTCCTCTCCGGACTCCTGTGCTTCCGGAGGTTCCTGCTCCTGAATCTCCTCTGGTTCCTCGGGTCCCACCTCGTTCTCCTGCGAGCCTGTATGATGCATGTGTGCTCATGAGTGGAGTGCGAGATGCCCGAGTGGATGCTTGTATGAGGAGGTACCAAAGGAGTCATGACATGATGCATAGGCGATTTGATTGGTCATGCTCTTTACAAAGTAGTCAACATCATTCAAGAGTAAGCAATTGGATCAAACATCTAGTGCATTCTCCTCTACAATTATTTTTCAAATGCAACCAGCAACCCACATGATGCTTCAAAGATACACCAAACCCCTTCTTATTTTACTCAACCTATATATAACAATTCATAATTTTCTTTATTCATTTCTAGGCCCATTAAAAATTACATGTAGTTCTGTTCATCAATAAATTCCACAAAAATTACAGGAGGCTACCAGCCAAGCATAAAGTCTACTGTAAATTTTTCATAATTTTTGGATACTTATTTTGAGCTACAAAAATCACAAGATTAATTAATAAGGTAAGTATAATCACTCTACTGTGATATAAGTGTCAAACAACAGATTTCATATTTTTACAATTTGTCTAATATCATAAGAAACACCCACAAAATTTTCCAGATTTATTGCATGATCCAATTAATTATTAAAAATCATAAATCACTGCCATGCAAGCATTTAAATTACTATAAATTCATTTATACACCAAATAATATGTAGCAATATTTTCCCAGTGAGTAAACATACATGCAGAGCCAACAAATCAAGTTTCACATTTTTCTGAACCATATTTTATTTACTATGCATTTTCCAAGTTTAGCAAAAACATGGATTAAATATATTCATACAGAAAAGTTACTCAAACATGACATGCAATTACATCAAGCTGTAGATCTAGAAATATAGAGCACACCAAAATTTATTTCATCAAATTTGGAGCTGTAGAACTCAAGATATGAATTTTACAAGTTTTGAATCGATTTCTGGAAAACATTTATTCAAGAAAACCGACGAAAAAGGCTAAGCACAGATCTACACCCACCGGGGTCCCCCTGCGACTGACAGTGGGCCTCTGACCCCACCGGTCAGCGAGACCGAGAGGGAGGTCACCTCTGACGAGCAGATCTCGCCGGCGGTGAGGTTCCCGGCCACGGGGTGAGCACCATCGTGCTCCCCGCAGCGAGGCGCACCCAGCGGTACCCTCGGATTGGCCGGAGGATGACCGGAACACCTCCGACGAGCATGCATGGCGGCACGGCGGCGCTGCTCGCCGTGGCCAGGCCGCTCCGGCGCGGTAGAGCGTGCGCAAACGGTTCTCCGAGCTTCCTCACCACCCTACCGACCTAGCGCAACCAAGAACCAGCGAAAAGAGGTAGGGAAACGCAAGATCCGTCGCGGCGGAGTACTCCGGCGAGCTCGGGGTAACTCCGGCGAGCGATTCACGGTGCTCGACGGACTCTCACCTCGGTAGAACGCTCGCATAAGCTTACCCTAACAACGGCGAAGGCGCTGGTGGCTTCGGTGTCGAGGTTTGGTCACCGGAGTGGCCGGCGGTGAGCAGCGGAGCCGCTCCGGCGATGGTGCTGCGGCGGAGTCCTACGGCTCGGTGGCGCTCGCGAGCGGAGGGAGGAAGGAGAAGGGCGCGGGCGACAGGATGGAGGGAATGGCCTGGGAGCCCGAGCCGGCGTTCCGACCAGGGGGTGTTGGAGGCCGGTCGCGGCGCGTCCAACGCCGGCGTACGGCCGCCACGTGGCCGACGCCGAGTGGAGCGAGGCGGGCGCCGCGCGCGCGGGAGAGAGGGGAGGGGGAGCGGGCCGCGCTGCCCAGCTGGGCCGGAAGGGAGGCGGGTCGGCCCAGCAGCGCCTGTCCCCTTTCTCTTTTTTTTGAAATTCTTTTCTCAAATTCCTTCCAAATTCATTTGGACCAATTTAAAATCATTTTCACCTCTTGCTCCCAAAGACAAAGTTGTTCCAAAACAAAAACCCTACAACTTTGTTTTAATAAGCAAGACCAAATTCCCAATAGAATTTGAATTACAAATTAAAACTTGTTCTAGGTTTTTAAACAAATTCATTTTGGACATTTTGTATAAATTCCATTTCTCAGATTCCATAGCTCCAAAAATTGCACAAAAATATTCTTAATTCTTCTTACACATAAATCAACCTAGTTTGAATATCTCACATTTTTAGAAGCAAGCATCATATTTTTAACATAATTAAAACACATGAAATAAAGCACATAAAATCATGTTTTGGGATGAATGACATGCTCATGATGCTATGCTTGATGAGAATGCTTATGCATGTTGTGATAGGGCTAAATGCATGCTTAACACCTAGGGTGTTACAGAATCGCCCCGGGATTCCTTCGGAAGCGTCGGTCGTGGGAGGACCGTATTCCCGCCGAGGAGGACGAGGCTGGAACATCGGGCGGTGGTGGAGGCAGTGAAACCGGGACCTGGAAGACGGTGGACGACGACGGGCAGTTGCCCTCCCTCGTCGACTTGTTCCTGCGCCACGGGGGGTCACTCGAGACCGTCGAGGAGCTCATCCACGGTGTTAAGGCACGGGCCGACCTGGAGATGGAGAATTGGTGTCCCGACCAGATCCGCATCCGGGCTTCCACCGATCCGTCTCAGCCCAATATCTTTCTGGACGATCGGAAGGAGGCCGAGAAGTGGGAGCATGTCGAGGAGCTCCGCCTCTGGATGAAGCACACGGTGGGGCTCCTGTCTGACGTTGTTAACAACGGACTCGGACCGGCCTACTTTGTAAGTATTTTCCAGTCCATTAATCTTTATAGAATGTTTGGTTTTGTGTTCTAACTACTCGATCACTGGCTCGTAGGATCTGAAAGAAACCTCCTGCATCAAGCCGAGCTTCATCCACGCAACAAGAGGCGGCTGGGAGCAGCTCCCCATCCTTAAGGACAAACTCCTGGAGACGCAGGAGAAGCTCCTCAAGGCCTATTGTTGACACTAGCTAACACCACTTAGATACTAGGTTGTCATCCCTAGCATGGAGCCAGAGTGTACAAAGGTATTTATAAATGTAAAGGCTCTCTAGAAAATAATCTATTCTATCCGCAAGCGCACAGATAAAACACCTCATTGTAGCATTTCACCAGGATAAGTACTATCGTTATTTATAATTTTGCTTAGGGGATCTTAAGAAGATGGAATTAAATCAAGGGGCAAAATCTATCAAGGCATAGACTAGAGATAAACTTGCAAGAACATGATTACTAATAAGAAACTCGTCACACAGTCACATACTTTAGCAGGGGGTAAACCATAAAGATAATGATAATAAAGTATAAGTTCATGGGTAGATAGCACAGCGATTAGAAAATAGACTACTCCTCATATATGTAGGTGATGTCGGATTAGCTAGAGAATGGATTCTAAGTTATCTACTATCTACTAAGTCATAATCTACTCTAGTTATCTACAAGATCATATATAGCATAAAAGACTCTTCATTCATGTATAAGGAACATTGATAAAGTAAAATCAGACCATCGCAAGACTTACTCCACAATACCGGTTCTGCCTGTCCTATCAACGGAGGGTGGACTATATTAGAATTAACAAAGCTGTCACTATCACGAACTACCACACGACTCGGCCAATAGGATACATTTGCAGGTAAATAACATCTAAGCACCACGCCCACATGTGATCTACCACTTAACTCCCGCGCGTCAAGAGCTAAGCGCTTTGCAAACTTATACATAAACTCATTATCAATTAGAACTATATCAAATATAGAACTAGAGCAAACTAAGAACATAATAATTAAAGACATAATGCAATTAGAACAATAGAATTAGAGAAAGATATGAATAATACCAATCTTTATTACCGAAGATCCGAATCCAGAGCGTAGTGCTCTACTTCTCTAATTGCTATCTAATCAACCTCTAAACTTGAAGGATTAGGGAGTAGCTAATTCTAATTCTCTGTGGGAGAGAGATCTAAACCCTAACTTTGATGGCTACCTCTGAATAATGATTTCTCCAATCCTCCTCCAGGGGCCAGGGGGTCTGGTTTTATAGTCCCCTCAAGTGAACGTGAGCCATTGGATCAAACCGACATAGATTGTATGGTATAGATTGATCCTTTAGGTCGGTGGAGTCTTGCCCCGAAGCAGAGTCCTGTTTGGCTTCCTGGCCAGGGCGGGCGCCCAAGGGGGGTGGGCGACCGCCCAGCTCCCGAGCCCGATTCGCGTCCCGTTCGTTCCCGTGGCTTCTGGATCCTTCTAGATTGAGGAAAATTGCGCGGCACGTAATTATCTCGTTGTAAACATGACATGTGGGCCTTCTCTCCCTATTTTCTGATAAACCCCTGTAGAAATAGATAAACACCAAAGCTCGTGGAATTCTGTCAGATAAAACCCCTATTCTAGATGTTTGTTTCATATTGATCCTTTTTCATGTTTATTTGATTATTAATTTTAGTACTTAAGGACCGTCAACAAACTCCCCCAAGCTTACCCTTTGCTCGTCCCTGAGCAAATAGCTAAACTCAGATGGATCTGGAGTTGCTTCGATGTTTTCTTTCCTGACAGGCACACATGCTTTTACATAAAAAATTCTTCCAGATTAGAGTGAAGTGTTATGGAGTTTAGTACCTGTACTTAAATCTTAAGTAATCGAAAGACAAAATAGTTAAGTCAAGCACTATCCCTCCTGCCTATACTTCACCTTTGTTCTAGAGTTTTTCATAAGTTTTCAAAATAAAACTCAGAGTTCCCAGCAATGATTCTCTCAGGTCTCTCTATATGTGGTATTTGTGGATCCTTACCATAATGTCACTTACCTATAGCTAATGGAATATTTAAGTGGAGCTCATAGGAGTGGAAAACAGCTCATACATATGTTGTCTAATCGAGCCTTGGATCCAAAGGAACTCAGCATATAATTAAATTAAGATGTGCATGTGTGGTGGAGTAAATGATAGTGATGATGAAAATGCGATAGTGTTAATAAATCTTAGTTCTCATTGCTCTTCATATTGCTATCTCTCCTCCTCTTTGATCTTTGCCTTGGGAGAACATGGGCTTTTTTTTTCAGGTGGGTAGTAGATACCCCTAATTCTACTGTCGGACACTTGTCCATTTTTTTCGCTCAAGTGGGTATCTTTGTACCCCTAATTCTACTTCGGACACTTGTCCATTTTTACCTCTCGTCTCACTCTTTTTCTTTCTTTTCCGAGGTTCCTGGGCACTTGCCCCTTTTTATTTCCTCGTATATTTTTTTGCATAACCCATGCCTCTTCTGCATTGAATCTTTTTAGAGAGAGAGAATAACAATACTTGGGACAGTGAGTGATAATATTTTTAGCAATTTTAATGATTGGTGATGAATGCTGTGGTAGATGTGTGCAAGTGAATATCTTAATTTAACCACATGAAAAGCTCCTAAGGGTCAACACAGCTCGATCAAACTCAATGTAAATATAGTAAAAGATGTTATAGCAAGTATGGCTGTGGTAGGTAGTTTGTTACGCTAGGAACTCATCATGTGATTTGTAAGTTTTCAAAGTAAATCTCCAGAACTTAGTGTAGTAGGAACAAGATAAACAGTAGCTCAACTTTATATCATGCCTTTCTCTTACCTAGACTTTAGTGTTATGCTTCCCAAAGATAGTAATTTTAGTTTTAGTAATTCCTGGAAGAACTCTAATATAAAGGCTAGGTACTTGTAAGTAAGCAAACAGAGCAACTGTTCATCATTTCCATCATGCATATTTTTGGTCTTTTTATTTTTTTTCTAGAGATTAAACTTAGCAGAAAAATAAAGCACACTTATCTACACACTCTTTTTATTTTGTTTTCATGTTTATAAAGTGCAGTAAATTAAAGCAAGAAATTATTTATTTGGTTTTTTAAGTTCTTTTTTTCTTTTAAGATAAATAAAATACTAAGACAGAATAAAATAAATAAGAAGAGCAAATAAAAACTTACTTGATAATTTTGGGAGAAACTCCCCAAAGCTGGATGTTGACGTCGGTCTTACCCGATGTTCCAGAACCGCATCATGGTTGTGATATTGTCGTTCATTGTTGTTGTATCTTATCTCAATTCTTGTACTGCAGCGGCATGGTCCTGGTTCTATTTTTGTTGCTCTTCCAGGAGTCTTCCATGTTCTGCTTGCGTGTTTTGGATGTCGAGGAGGGTGTTGTCGGTACGAGAGAAGAAAGCACCGGCCTCTTGATAGTAGTCATTCGTGAAGGCGTAGGAGGCGTCGGAGTATCGTCCTGCATCAAATTGAGGCGGAGGTCTGGATCCTGAAGCTCCATATGGATCAGTGGAGTACCTGCCCGTATGAAAAGGCGGGTTTGTCCACTGGTGATCTTGGCTCTCCGGCCATGTCTCCTCTATTGGCTCTTGTGGTTGCGCATGACGAGCCCATGGGTCTCGAAGGACTCATGGATTGTAATCACAATAATGCTGGTGCGCTGCTTCTTCTGGTCCAGGGTCAGCTCCATACCAAGTGCGTTCTCGGTGAGTGGTTATCCTTTCAGATGCCACTCGCTGTGGAGTTCTCTGGTTCACTGGTGTTGCTGCAATCTCAATCAAAAAGTTTTGCACAGAGTAGAGGCCAAGGTTCGGGTTAGGTAACCGAATCTTGCCTTTATCATCATATAGCATATACATTATATTCCCTTCTTTCTTTAACATCCGAGCTTGTCTAAATGTGTCATAGCCATGATAAATTCTTAATTCTTCTATGAAATCCAATGACGAGTTTTCTAGTAAGTGAATATTAGTGGCTAGACGAGTGATAAGTGAAGTACATCCTACTGGTCCCTGAAGACTAGGTATACTAAACCAATGTGAAACTAATAATGTAACAGGTGAAGTAGGTACTTTACTAATAATAGCATATAAAAGTTGTAAATCTCCTACTCTTACTTTCCTAATATCATCACGATAGAAAAGATTGTACCCAAGACATTTGTGAAACATCCTAAGAGTGGGGTGTTCCATGTCACTGGTTCGGGCTTGACTGTAAAAATTATCTCTAGATATTTCTCTCCAAAACTGGTTGTTGATGCAAAACTGATCTGCAAACACAAAGGGCTAATACCCGATTCAAACGTTAAGGCATGCCAGCCGATTTGACCTTGCTATCGGCAAAGGTGATAACTCGAATACTTTAGTCCTGACAACAGCGATGCGCCCGGATGTCACGGCTAAGAGATACTCACGCGGAACTTGAGAACACGCCGAGCTTAAGTCGACGAATTCCTAAGAACTCGTAACAAAAGGAAAAAGTATGACGAAGTCGTCGAAAAGTAAATGCTGGAATATGAATAAAAACGTGTGTTTGATTCATTGATTGATTTTTTATTACAAGGCCCTAGGGTCTATATTTATACCCTGCTCAAAGAGCTACAACCAGACACGATTAGAATTCGAATTCCAAATTACACGGAATCCGTATACAAAACGATGCAAATAATTAAGGAAATAACAAAACTATCCCTCGTGACATACCGAAACTCCTCCACATAACGACCGGCAGCTTCCGGACTCCCTCTTTGCATCATCGGCAGACCCTTTGCCATAGTCATCGGCAGACTTTCTTATCTAGCCATCGGCACCATATTACTGCCTGTGGACTTAGTCACGTTCAACTTCTCCCTCATCGGCAACCATCCTCATCGGCAACCCACTTTGTAAACATCGTACTGCCACCTTATCCTGCCATCCTAGACACGTGCCCAAAAACGGTGTCAACACATGCCCCCCAGTTTCGGAGTATAAAACTGTTAATGCTCCGAAATTCTCTGCAGTAATGACGCCTTTTCCCGCAATTAATGCTCCTAATCTGGTAACCGACAACCTCAATCTGAACAACTCTGATCCTATTCCTCCGCAGATTTCTCGAAATCCCCAACTTCCTAAACGGGCATTTTTCTCAATATTACCTCCATCGGCAGCTTACCCTTGTATTCCTTTCGCAGGTTGACAATATTCCTCCATTGGTTAGCAGGAGTGGCAGGCCGATCGACTTGTTTCCATCAGGCCCGATTTCCTCAATCGGCCACAATGCTCCCACTCTAGCTTCCATCGTGCATCGGGGTGTACGCCTCAGGAAAGTCACCACCAGAAGAACCCAGACATCACCAACGGTAGCTGCTCCCACTCTTGCGCGGGCTTTCAAGGCAATTTGTCAAATCTTTTCCTTTATGCTGACTATCTTTATATCGGCTATATTTATGCTTATAAACTCTTGTTCATTATTGCAGCAAACCGGCGCATCGGCGAAAGCCAGGCGTGAGAGTACCGATGCCCCCCAGTCTAGCCAACCCAAGAGAAAGGGCACCACGGGTGCTAAGACTGGAACAAAGCGCCAGAAGGTAGCAATTCCCCCTCCTCCTCCGGTATCTCCAATTCCGGTGGAGTCTTCTCCTTCTTCTCCAGAAGCCCAGCCACAGCAAGCACCATCTCCCCCACCTATGCAGGAAGCACCAAAGATAGAAGAACCCCAACAGGAAGGATCTCAAACAGAAGATACATCAGCTGACATGGGTGAACAAACAACTGGCCCGGTGGGTCCAGTTATTCCATCGGCAGTTCTCCCGGTTCAGACAACCGTTGTCCCTCCTCCAGGTAACATACTTTAACAATATCGCTACCGATGAACTTATTCTTATTTAGTCTCATAACTCCTTTTGTCTTCTTTCAGTTGATATCGTTCCATCGGCAATCTCAGCCGATCAACCTGTAGCTCCATCGGCATCTTTGGCCGATCAGCCTGCAGCTCCGTCAGCACTTCTCAGTCAAAGACAAGAGATCGCCTTGAAGCAAGTAAGTCACCGTTTACCGTTAGCACTATTTGCCGATTCTCTGAGTATGAGCTAATTTTGCTTTCCCTCCCAGGAACAAGATTCTCCCGATAGCCTGTTCTCCTTCGCCATCGATCTCTCTGAAGAAGAAGGTGAAGAAGCAAGCTCTTCTCAGACGGTCGGCATCACATCGGCAGAGATCAGGGTCAGGCTGGAAGAATTGTCAGCTCTCCTTCACCAGGACACAGCGCAATTGGTTGATGATTCCGACCCTACCAAGACCCTGTTCAGAACTCTCAGAGGCCAAATCCCAGCCGATGTTGAAGAAATCCTGTTCCAAGCCGCTCATCTGGAGAGTCGCCAGCTGCAGTACCAGAGAGCTTCTCGGCGTCTCGCCGATAGAGCCGCTCAGACTCAACTCTCCAATGAAATGAGGAAAGAGAAGCTTTTGACCGATGAGAAGCACAAGAACATCGGTATCCTGAGATCTTCTGGAGACGCGCTGAAGCAGAAGATATCCGATCTATCGGCAAGAAAAGAATCCCTGTTGGCGGAACTCAAGGAAGTAGAGAACGCTCTGTCCCAAGCCCAACAGGAAGAGAGCCAATTGCCAGAGACCATCAGGCTTCTTGAGCACGAGCGAAATGCTCATGGTCGCAAGGCACTTCAACTGAAGAAGAAGCTGAAGCCGATAGAAGGTTCTGCCGATGATGACATCAAGGAGATAGAAGCAGCCAACCAAATTCGGCTACGCGCTATATCGGCAATCCAGACGCTGCTTAACACATAGAGTTTCCACCGGCATTATATCTGCGCTTTCCTGCTTCCTCAGCTTTTAGTCTAGCCGATAGGACTGTTATCGGCACCTAAACTTTTGAAACACCAAGTCTTGTCCCCAAGCATTTGGATCCAGCCGATAGGAGTGTTATCGGCACCTCAACTTCTATGCATCGACCCATATACTGGGGTAGTACTTCTTTAAATATTTGCCGTTTAATGCTCTGGGAAATTCAATTCCTTCGAGGGTTTCTAGAATGTAGGCATTACCAGGAGCCGATCGACTTATCCGATAAGGACCCTCCCAATTAGGAGACCACTTTCCAAACTTCGAACTTTTGGTCCCAATTGGTAAAATTAATTTCCATACCAAATCCCCATCGGCAAACTCTTTAGCCTTCACTTTCTTATCATACCATCTAGCAACTCTCTTCTTATTTTCTTCTATACTCATTAAAGCTTTTAACCGATGCCCTGCTAGATCGTCCAATTCATCGGTCATCAAAGTGGCATAACCATCGGAAGTTAATTGATCTTGAAAAGATAATCGCCTAGATCCAGCCTTAATTTCCCAAGGCAACACTGCATCATGTCCATACACCAATTGATAGGGTGATACTTTGGTCGATCCATGACAAGCCATCCGATAAGACCACAATGCTTCATTTAATAATGTATGCCACCGCTTAGGATTTTCTTCAATCTTTCGTTTAATAAGCTTGATAATTCCTTTGTTAGACGCTTCGGCCTGCCCATTGGCTTGAGCATAATAAGGAGAAGAATTCAACACTTTAATTCCCATACCGATTGCGAATTCATCGAACTCCCCCGATGTGAACATGGTGCCCTGATCGGTAGTAATCGTTTGGGGAATCCCAAATCGGTAAATAATATGCTCCTTCACAAAATCAATCATATTGGCCGATGTGACTTTCTTCAAAGGAATAGCTTCAACCCACTTAGTGAAATAGTCAGTGGCAACTAGAATGAACTTATGCCCTTTGCTAGATGGTGGATAAATCTGGCCGATCAGATCGATGGCCCATCCCCGGAACGGCCAAGGCTTTATTATAGGATTCATAGCCGATGCGGGTGCTCTCTGGATATTACCAAACTTTTGACAACCTTGACATCCCTTGAAATATTTAAAACAATCTTCAAGTATGGTTGGCCAAAAATATCCATTCCTTCGAATCATCCACTTCATCTTAAAAGCTGACTGATGCGCTCCACACACTCCTTCATGGATTTCCCCCATCAAACTTCTAGCTTCATCATCACCCAAGCATCGGAGAAGAATTCCGTCGATAGTTCGATAATACAATTCATTTTCAAGGAGCACATACTTGGTTGCTTGAAATCGAACCCGTCTTTCAACTTTTTTGGATGGATCTTTTAAATAATCAATAATTTCTTGGCTGATATCCCGAGGCATGCTGAGCTAACCGATTAGCGTCTTCATTATGCAATCGGGGAACATGCTCCAATCGGAAATCCTTGAATTCCTTTAACAGTTGCATACTTCTCTCGAAATAAGTTATGAGAACTTCACTTCGGCATTCATAGCTTCCGGCCAATTGATTTATAACCAACATAGAATCCCCGAATATTTCAACAGCATCAGCACGAACTTCTCTTAACAACTCCAATCCCTTGATCAGAGCCTGATACTCAGCCTGATTATTTGTTGATGTGGCAACAATCGGCAAGGAAAACTCATACTTCCTCCCCTTAGGGGAAACTAATACAATGCCGATTCCTGCCCCCCGGTCACAGGTAGATCCATCAAAGAAGAGCGTCCAGGGTACAATTTCCAAGGTTTCCACTAGACCGCAATGCTGAGTCACAAAATCGGCCATAATCTGCCCTTTGACTGCCTTAGCCGATTCGTAACGCAAATCGAACTCCGACAGCGCTAAAATCCATTTACCGATCCTACCACTCATAATCGGCATAGATAGCATGTATCGGACCACGTCATCTTTGCAAACAACAGTGCATTCGGCCGATAACAGGTAATGTCTCAGCTTGATACATGAAAAATATAAGCATAAGCATAGTTTCTCAATGGCCGAATACCTGGTTTCAGCATCAATCAACCTCCTACTCAAATAATAAATTACCCTTTCTTTCCCTTCAAATTCTTGAACTAAAGCTGAACCGATAACCGATCCATCGGTAGATGAATACAATCTGAAGGGCTTCCCTTGTTGAGGTGGAACTAGAACTGGAGGATTTACTAGATACTTCTTGATTTCATCCATTGCCAACTGCTGTTCTTCTCCCCAAATAAACTCTTGATCGGCTTTCAATTTAAGAAGAGGACTGAAAGCACGAATCCTACCAGACAAATTCGATATAAATCTCCTGATAAAATTTACCTTGCCGATCAAGGATTGGAGCTCGGTTTTGTTGGTAGGGGCCACTATTTTATTGATGGCATCAATAGATCTTCGACTAATTTCAATACCCCTCTGATGTACCATGAAACCAAGAAACTGCCCTGCCGATACACCAAATGCACACTTCTTGGGATTCATCTTCAATCCATGCTTCCTTGTGCACTCTAACACTTTTTGTAAATCGGCAAGATGCTTTGAGAAATCTCCAGACTTAACCACCACATCATCAATATAAATCTCCACGAGCTTGCCGATGAACTCATGAAATATAAAATTCATAGCCCTTTGATAAGTAGCACCAGCATTCTTCAACCCAAAAGTCATGACTATCCATTCAAATAGCCCAACATGACCAGGACACCTGAATGCGGTTTTTGGAATATCCTCCTCCGCCATGAATATTTGATTGTAACCTGCATTACCATCCATGAAGCTGATGACCTGATGACCAGCCGCAGCATCAACCAATAGATCGGCGACAGGCATTGGGTATCCATCCATCGGCGTAGCTTTATTGAGATTCCTGAAATCAATGCACACCCGAAGCTTCCCGTTCTTCTTGTAAACCGGAACAACATTGGAAATCCACTCGGCATACCGACACTGCCGAATAAACTTAGCTTCAATAAGTTTGGTGATTTCGGCCTTAATATCAGGTAGAATGTTAGGATTACATCGGCGGGCTGGTTGCTGATGTGGCCGAAATCCAGACTTGATGGGTAACCGATGTTCAACAATTGATCGGTCTAAACCAGGCATCTCGGTATAATCCCAAGCAAAGCAATCTTTATATTCCTTTAACAAACTAGTCAATTGTTGCTTACTCTCAGGATCTAATTTAGCAATAATAAAAGTAGGCCTAGGCTTATCACCACTACCTATATCTACTTCTACCAAATCATCGGCCGATGTGAATCCCTGGCCTAATTTTCCATCATCGGCGAATCTATCCATTAAAAACCGTCGTCAGAACCGACTGCTTGGATCGGTGGAATCTCATAATCGGCAACTTTGGGAAAATCTTTCTCTCAAACTTCTCCTGAAATGCACCTGGTCCTTTCGTAAGTATCCGCTTCTGCCGATGCGATAACATAAGAAGAATCTCCTGGGACAATCTCAATCTTGTCACCTACCCACTGAACCAAGCATTGATGCAATGTAGATGGGATACAACAATTGGCATGAATCCAATCTCTTCCCAATAATAAGTTGTAAGCACCTTTTCCGCTGATCACGAAAAAAGTTGTCGGCAAGGTTTTGCTGCCGATGGTCAACTCTGCACATATCGCCCCCTTGACTGGAGACACGTTTCCTTCAAAGTCTTTGAGCATCATATCGGTCTTGGTCAAATCTTGATCCCCTTTCCCAAGCTTCCGATATACTGCATACGGCATAATATTAATAGCAGCTCCACCATCAACTAGGATCTTGGTCATTGGCTGCCCATTAACCCTTCCTTTGAGGAACAGAGCTTTAAGATGCTGCCTCTCGTCATCGGCAGGTTTCTCAAAGATAGCCGTCATCGGATCCAGAGCCAACTGAGCTATCTGATCAGAAAATTCCAACTCATCATCACTGGCTGGTGCAAGAAACTCCATCGGCAACATGAAGACCATGTTGACGCCTGCCGATGGACCTTCCCTCTTAGTGTCTGACGGCTGCCGACTTCCAGAGTTCTCTCTCTTGTTTAGCTCTTCTTGCCTTTCACGTTGCAATCTCCTTTTTTGTGTCTTGGTTAATCCTCCAGGGCACCATGGAGGAAGTGGCCTTTGCCTTGCCGTCGGGCGTCGGTTCTCCCTTGACTCCATACGATGCGTGTTAGCATCCCTACAAAATATGAATTCATCGGGAACCCGCGCATCAGCCATTTCCTCGAGCTCTTCTTGGTTCCTGGGAAAATACTGGACACGGTCACTAAGTCTGTCGTGCCCACTAAATCTGCCCCCCAGCCGGTCATGAACTGACACCCTTCCTCTGATCGGCCCATTAAATCGCCGTTCATCATCATGATAATGCCGATCGATCCTATCGTACCGATCATAACCGTTGCACTCAGGGCAGTCTCTGATAGTAGGAAGCTTGATATTTTCCTCCCAACAATGGATGAAGAATGGACAATTCCAATGATCCCTGTGCCGATTCCACTCCGGTCGGCGTCTTTCTTCTTCCCGTCGATAATCTTCCTGCTGGCGCCGATACCGATCTTCCCGTTGTTGCCAATTTTCTCGAGGCCTTCTATGAGTTATGACGATACCAGATCGAGGAGGCCTTCCTGAGCTAGTTCCTTCCTGGACCAAGCCCTTACTTCTTGCATCGGCAGTAGTAACTTGATGCTGAGGATCTACCGATGCACTCTTCTCAGCTGTCTCCGATGTTAAGACCTTAGCCTTCCCCTTAGCATCCAACATGTTTGTCGGGAAAGGATGTTGGTCTATCTTCATCGGCTTCTGGGCTTTGGAACTGTCAAACTTGATTCTCCCTGACTCTATAGCCGATTGCAGCTGCTGTCTGAATACTTTGCACTCGTTGGTGTCATGGGAAGTTGCATTATGCCACTTGCAATATCTCATCCTCTTCAACTCTTCTGCCGATGGGATCACATGGTTAGGTGACAGTTTGATCTGACCTTCCTGAAGTAGAAAGTCAAATATCCTATCAGCCTTAGCGGTGTCAAAAGAAAACTTCTCTGGTTCCTTCTGCCCAAAAGGACAAGACATCGGCTTCTTGTTTTTTACCCACTCTGCCAAGCCGATTACTGGTTCTTCATCAGAATCTGAGCTTGTTGCTTCATCGACAAATGACACTTTCCTATTCCATGCTCTTTTAGGCTCGAAAGGCTTGATGTCTTGATCAGAAATCCTCTGCACCAAATGACTTAAACTTTCGAACTCCTGAGAGGCATACTTATCCCTGATATGTGGCAACAAACCCTGGAAAGCCAAATCGGCTAGCTGCCGATCATCCAGAACCAAGCTATAGCATTTATTCTTGACCTCTCGTATCCTCTGCACAAAACCCTCAACCGACTCATCATTACGTTGCCTCAACTTGACCAAGTCGGTGATCTTCTTCTCATGAACCCCCGAGAAGAAGTATTTGTGGAATTCCTTCTCTAGATCGGCCCAAGTAATTACTGAGTTGGGAGGTAATGATATGAACCAAGTAAAGGCCGATCCAGACAATGATGATGAAAATAGACGAACCCTCAATTCGTCCCTGTTACCAGCCTCTCCACATTGAATGATGAACCTGTTGACATGCTCCATGGTTGACGTGTCGTCCTGCCTGGAAAACTTTGTAAAATCCGGTACCTTGTACCGATGTGGAAGCGGGATCAAATCATACGCGGGAGGATACGGTGTCCGATAAGAGTAAGTGTTGACTTTGGGTTTTATCCCAAATTGTTCCCTCATTACTTCAGCAATCTTATCGGCCCAATATGCATCGGCATCTTGCCGATGAGGCGGCTGCGGATCTGGCACTTGGTGGCGAATCTCCACGTGTCTGTTCGGGACGTGATCTGCACGGAACATTGTATTGATCACCTGTCCTCCAATCTGCGGACCACCAAACTGCTGTCCACCGATTGGCTGTCCTCCGAGTTGCTGTCCAAAATTCATTTGCTGGTTGGGAATCCCCTGACCTTGGAACCCGGGATAGACCTGCCCTTGCTGGAACCCTGTAGTCTGGTAACTCTGCTGGGGCGATTGTGGAAAGGCTTGCTGTCCAAGCCATCCATTATTAGCGTTCATCGGCATAGGTGCTGCCGATGATTGGTAATTGGGTACCGTCGTTGAATTGACATACCCCGACTGAGCCATAGACCTCTGTTGCATCAGCATTGACTCTGCCGATGCGTTGGGCATCTGGAACATTGAATCTTGAGGATTTCCAGTGTGAGGCCTTGCAGTAGTAGTTGTGGTATACCGAGGACTCTGGTTCACCGGCGCATTGGGAGGTGCCGATGTCATAGGAGTTTTGCCCCTCATGTCAGTTATTTGTGATGTTCCCGGTGTCAACTCTGGAGGCATACCGTAACCCCACCAGTTGGGAGGAAGAGTCAACCCTGACATTGCCGATGCCAACATATCTGTTGTCAGTTTATGCTGCCCAACTGAAATTTGTGGGTTGGTTGTCATCGGCATAGATAGTGCACCAGTAGTCCCCGATGTACTTGGAGGGACGGCAGATTGTGCACTTGCAGTCGTCAAGGCAGCCGATGGAGCCGTGACCTCTGGTGCCGTTGGCTGATGATGGGAGGGGCCCACATAATCTGGTGGGATTTGTCCTTCCTTGAAAGTTCTTGCCACGGCATTGAAAACTGTATTAGACAGTACACCAGCTTGGTTAATCAACGCTCGATTGATGGCATTGTCAACCATATCTTGAAGCTTGCCAGGATTGGCGTCAAAGGTAACCTGCCGTGGTGCCGGCAGTGCATCTTTCTGGACCACTTCGCCGCTCCTGTTTATGCTGAAAGACCTCAGGCATTGCTGCTTGAACTCTTCCATGGCTTGGGCAATAGCTTGCTTCTGCTCATCCTTGAGGTTGGCCTCCGTCACGGGGATAACGTTCTCTTGATCGAGGTCAGAGATCGACATGTTGATCTTGATCTTGAATCCTGTCCCACCGGGCGTGCCAAAAGATGTGTTGATGCAAAACTGATCTGCAAACACAAAGGGCTAATACCCGATTCAAACGTTAAGGCGTGCCAGCCGATTTGACCTTGCTATCGGCAAAGGTGATAACTCGAATACTTTAGTCCTGACAACAGCGATGCGCCCGGATGTCACGGCTAAGAGGTACTCACGCGGAACTTGAGAACACGCCGAGCTTAAGTCGACGAATTCCTAAGAACTCGTAACAAAAGGAAAAAGTATGACGAAGTCGTCGAAAAGTAAATGCTGGAATATGAGTAAAAACGTGTGTTTGATTCATTGATTTATTTTTTATTACAAGGCCCTAGGGTCTATATTTATACCCTGCTCAAAGAGCTACAACCAGACACGATTAGAATTCGAATTCCAAATTACACGGAATCCGTATACAAAACGATGCAAATAATTAAGGAAATAACAAAACTATCCCTCGTGACAAACCGAAACTCCTCCACATAACGACCGGCAGCTTCCGGACTCCCTCTTTGCATCACCGGCAGACCCTTTGCCATAGTCATCGGCAGACTTTCTTATCTAGCCATCGGCACCATATTACTGCCTGTGGACTTAGTCACGTTCAACTTCTCCCTCATCGGCAACCATCCTCATCGGCAACCCACTTTGTAAACATCGTACTGCCACCTTATCCTGCCATCCTAGACACGTGCCCAAAAACGGTGTCAACACTGGTGTCTCTCAAAATTGGGTAAATCGGAGTCAATGTTCAGGATGCATCTTGAAGAGAAACCAAGATGGTCGCTTAGCTCTCTCCAGGATAACATAATTTCCTGTTTAAACATCCGAAAAACAATTCCCCCCTCATAGTATTGTAAGGTGCAAAGAAATTCGAGGGTGAGAAGACGAGAACCCAGCTCAGTTATATTCCAAAAATTTGTCCAACCCATCATCTGAAAAATTAAGTCAAATTCAGTGTCCATACCTGTTTCTCGTAGTAGGATTGGATCGATAGTAGGGGTGTGAATGAAATCTTTGTTCTTCAATTGCTGATAGACTTCCTTCTCTCTTCGGGTCTTCAGTCCTAGGTCTCCTATCTTGAGAAGGACCTTAACTTGCTGACCTGATTAAGATGACGGAGCTTGTGTGGGTGTCGGGTCGACGCTCATCTCTGATGGTTGTGAGGAGTGTCGGGATGAACTCCTTGTACCAATGTTCTTGATAGCCTTCCCTGCACTCTTTACCTTCTTAAACATCCTGCAAACAAAAGTTGGCAAAAACACAACTGGTGGAAAATGTGAGATAAAATGTTAGTGGTCAGCTGTCCGGAGTATCAGTAGTCCAGGGATTAATCGTTCAAGACAAGTTTCTATTTCGGTAGAGCCTCCCCCCTAAACAACTTTTACTTCCGCTTGGACAGCGGGATCACTATTTGCTAGGTGATTATCACATTCTCAAAAGAACTCCAACCTTCCCTTCCACTCTCCTCTTTCTCTCTACTCTCTTCTCTTCACTACAAGAGCTCCTTCTCGGGAAACTGAAACTTGTGTGGTTTTCTGGAGTGTTTGTGTGAAGAGAAGGAGAGCTGGAGGTGGCCTTTTATAGAAGGAAAAGGGGACAGGGCGGGCGCCCTTGGTAGGTGGGCGGGCGCCCACTTGTGATGCCCATCCTGGGTGTGCCTCCTCCACTTGCTTCCTTGCTTTGATCTCACGCAGAATAATATTGTGTTGGTAGTGGTTGGACGGTGGAAAGATGTCAAGTGAGTGGAAACATATTGGTGGATGAAATTATGTGATGGGATGTATGTGAGGTGAAGTGTATGACATGTGGGACCCAAGGAGTGTGGGTCATGCCTCTAGAAGGTTAATATAATTAAATATAATGCAGGAAAATTTATAAAAAATAAAACTTATTTAAAATGATTATAGAAAATATTTTTGTGCCTCCATAATAATTAATAAATATGGGTTGTTACAAACCATGAATATTATTTATATGGGGCTTTTTGATTATTATAATTATGCTATGACTAATGCAAGAATTAATTATGCAAGAATGAGAAAATTGATAATGCGGATAAATACCGATTTACCTCCCGGTGAGGGTTTGGGATTTTTAGGTCCCCCAAGCTAGACCTCCAAAGCTTTTAATCTTCTGAGTTACCTTCCTCTGGAGATGGTCTCTCCAGTGGTTCTTCATGAACTTTCTTCACTGTAGAGTCTCTCTCTGGTCTGGGTTTGAATGTGAAGTGTTCTTCTTGACCGTTTATGTTGAACTTGATTTCTCCTTTCCCGACATCAATGTGGGCATTAGCAGTGCTTAGAAATGGTCTTCCAAGGATGATGGACACTTTCGAGTCAGGACTCATGTCCAGTACTACGAAGTCTACTAGCACCAGGAAATCTCTGATCTTGACTGGAATGTTCTCGGCGATGCCCAACGGGTGTCGAACCGATTGATCCGCTAGATGTAGACACATTGATGTTGGTTCTAAGGTTGCATGATCAAGCTTTTTGTAGACTGATGCTGGCATCACACTGACACTTGCTCCGAGATCACAAAGTGCATTGTTGAAGTGTTGGTTTCCGATCGAGCAATCAATAGTGGGGCATCCGGGATCTTCCTTCTTCTTTGGTGGTTTATTGAGGATGGCCGCACTACATTCTTCCGTCAGCTTGATAACCTCAGTGGTGGGCAGTGGTCTCTTCTTGTTAAGAATATCTCTGATGTACTTTGCATATGTAGGTACCTGTATGGCATCGAGCAGAGGTATGTTGACATATAATTTCTGAATGACCTCTACAAACTTACCAAACTGCTCATCCGACTGCAGTCCTCTGTTTCTTCTGGGAAATGGCAAATAGTTGGTGTCGTAAAAATCTTTCCTCATTTCTCTAGTTCTTGGTGGTTGGAGCAGATCTTCTGCTTCAACTGGGCTTTCTTCTTCTATCACTGCTGGTTGCACTGGTGCTGATGATCTTTGTTTCTCTTTTGGGTATGGTGGATCTCTGGTAGCTTTGCCTCCTCTAGTTGTTATATTCTTTACCTGCTCAAGGTTAGTAGCAACAGGCAGTGCAGCAGCTATCTTTATTAATTTAAGCTCTACCGTTTTATTAAGAGTGTTTTGCTCATCAAAGGCAGTTAGTAGAAAATCCATTTTATTGTGTATATCTCTTAGAGACGATTCATTTGTATCTAGCCTTTGTTTAACTTCATCATTAATTTTGGTTTGCTGAGCAATTATCTCTTTTAATGAAAGTTGCTTGAAAGTATTACCTGAATTCATACCTTTGCTATTGGGTTGACTTGAAGTTTGGTTGATATTTGTATGCTGTCTCAATGGCCCTTTGATCTTCTTTGAACTCGGCCCTCTGGTCAATCCAATGGAGCAAATTTTCCATCTTAGTTGATAATGCATTTACTTCTTCTTGTATTTCTTCAGTTTGATGACATTGTTGAGCTTTATCTTGGAACCAACTTTGGTTTTCTGCTATCTTATCCAAAAGTATCTCAGCTTTTCCAGTTGTAAGCTCCAAGAATGGTCCTTTAGCAGATGCATCTAGGCACTCACGAGCCTTCTGGGTTAATCCATGGTAGAAGGTCTGCATAAGTAACCATGTGGCCATTCCATGGTGAGGACAATCTGATATGTATCCTTGAAAACGCTCCCATGCTTCTGAAATGGCTTCTGTCTTCTGCTGTTGGAAACTGACAATATTTCCTCTTAAGGCAGTTGTTTTGCCTATAGGGAAAAACTTTGACAGAAAGGCATCTGACAAGTTCGTCCAGTTGTTGATGTTATCTTGATGAGTGTAGAACCACTTCCTCGCTTTTCCTTCTAGTGAGAATGGAAAAAGGCGAAGCAGTATGACGTCTTTGTCAACTCCGTTGATGTGGATTATGCTTCCAATCTCTAAGAAATTCTGTAAGTGTGCACTGGCATCTTCATGTGCCTTTCCACTGAATTGTGTAGCTTGTACCAAATTGAGGAGGCTTGACTTGAGCTCAAACTCAGGTATTCCTTCTTCTACTGCAAATCTTGGACCGGTTGGAATCTTGTCAAGACTTGGAGTAGAGAATTCTTGCAAGGTCTTTTGTGCCATAGCTTCAGCAATTGGTAGCTAGTTTCTTCTTCTCTTGATTGCTTTGGTTCTGATGATGAAGAGTTGAATGCACCCAAAGTCAATCCTGTTATACCCTGTATAAAAATATAAACATAGAAAAACAACAGGGTGAACCTGCCAAAGCAGAGGTGCCTTGTTATGATTTCTCACTTAGTAGCTGTTTTTATGCAATTATTTCTCTATAGTCTAGTCTAAAATTTTATATGAATAACCTTGACTGATTTCCTGGCTTTCCTTAATATTACCCTTTTGTTCCCTTTTATGACTTATTCCTGAGACTCGTATAATTCCTATAAGATTCCATAAGTTCCCCGGCAACGGCGCCAGAAATGCTTGTTGACACTAGCTAACACCACTTAGATACTAGGTTGTCATCCCTAGCATGGCGCCAGAGTGTACAAAGGTATTTATAAATGTAAAGGCTCTCTAGAAAATAATCTATTCTATTCGCAAGCGCACAGATAAAACACCTCATTGTAGCATTTCACCAGGATAAGTACTCCAGGTATCGTTATTTATAATTTTGCTTAGGGGATCTTAAGAAGATGGAATTAAATCAAGGGGGTAAACCATAAGAAACTCGTCACACAGTCACATACTTTAGCAGGGGGTAAACCATAAAGATAATGATAATAAAGTATAAGTTCATGGGTAGATAGCACAGCGATTAGAAAATAGACTACTCCTCATATATGTAGGTGATGTCGGATTAGCTAGAGAATGGATTCTAAGTTATCTACTAACTACTAAGTCATAATCTACTCTAGTTATCTACAAGATCATATATAGCATAAAAGACTCTTCATTCATGTATAAGGAACATTGATAAAGTAAATCAGAACATCGCATGACTTACTCCACAATACCGGTTCTGCCTGTCCTATCAACGGAGGGTGGACTATATAAGAATCAACGAAGCTGTCACTATCGCGAACTACCACACGACTCGGCCAATAGGATACATTTGCAGATAAATAACATCTAAGCACCACGCTCACATGTGATCTATCACCTAACTCCCTCGCGACAAGAGCTAAGCGCTTTGCAAACTTATACATAAACTCATTATCAATTAGAACTATATCAAATATAGAACTAGAGCAAACTAAGAACATAATAATTAAAGACATAATGCAATTAGAACAATAGAATTAGAGAAAGATATGAATAATACCAATCTTTATTACCGAAGATCCGAATCCAGAGCGTAGTGCTCAACTTCTCTAATTGCTATCTAATCAACCTCTAAACTTGAAGGATTAGGGAGTAGCTATTTCTAATTCTCTGTGGGAGAGAGATCTAAACCCTAACTTTGATGGCTACCTCTGAATAATGATTTCTCCTCTCCTCCTCTAGGGGCCAGGGGGTCTGGTTTTATAGTCCCCTCAAGTGAACGTGAGCCATTGGATCAAACCGACATAGATTGTATGGTTTAGATTGATCCTTTAGGTCGGTGGAGTCTTGCCCCGAAGCAGAGTCCTGTTTGGCTTCCTGGCCAGGGCGGTCGCCCAAGGGGGGTGGGCGGCCGCCCAGCTGCCGAGCCCGATTCGCGTCCCGTTCGTTCCCGTGGCTTCTGGATCCTTCTAGATTGAGGAAAATTGCGCGGCACGTAATTATCTCGTTGTAAACATGACATGTGGGCCTTCTCTCCCTATTTTCTGATAAACCCCTGCAGAAATAGATAAACACCAAAGCTCGTGGAATTCTGTCAGATAAAACCCCTATTCTAGATGTTTGTTTCATATTGATCCTTTTTCATGTTTATTTGATTATTAATTTTAGTACTTAAGGACCGTCAACACCTATAAGGAGCTCTTGGCGCTCGAGGAGGAGAAGAAGGAGAGGGAGGCTGCTCTGGTCGAGGCTCGAGAGGTCTCAAGGAAGGCGGTGGAAGAGGCTGCGCTGCTGAGGGAGCGGGCTATGACGGTCGAGGAAGCTGCGTCCAAGGCCCGGGACGAGGCCTCTACTCATAAGAATGCGGCTGCTGACCTAGACAAGGAGAAGGGCCTCCTCCAGACTGAACTCGCTTCCGCCCGAGAATCCTTCCAGATGATGAAGGTAGAGTGCGTGAATGGCGAGATCACCAGGAGCGCCGCGGAGGAGGCCAAGAAGAAGGCCCTCGAAGATCTCGAGGAGGTGCGGGCTCGATCCCGCAGCCTTTCTGACGACGTCGATCATCTGAAGAAAGCGCTGCTGGAAAAAGACGGGGCCATCGCGCAAGCCGGCAAGGTGATCGAGGATCTACGTGTCGCCAACACCGAGTTGGCACGCTCCAACAGGGAGGTCGAGAGGGCCAACACCAACTTGGTCAGTGAGAACACAGCTCTGGAGGAGAGCATCCGCGGTACGTTTTCTACTATTGAGTTTCTTTTCTAAGGTGTGCTTGGTGTTTTTTAATTTCTTCATGTTGGTCCTTGCAGGGCTCAAAGACGAGCTGCTGGCCGCCCAAGTCGAGGCCCGTTCCATCAAGACTTAGCTCGAGGGGGAGGTCGCCTTGAATGGTCGTCTACGAACTACGATAAGTGACCTCTCGGCCTCCTGGGAGCTCAAGCCTGTTGACGAGTCGAGGGAGGAGGCTCGAGGCGACGCACTCGTCGACCAGCTATGCTACCTTGGAGCTACGCTAAGGGACCGGGTGCGGGACGCTCTTCACATCGGAGTGAAGCGGGCGATGGCGGTAGTCTGCTCAGGCTTTTCTTACGACATGGAGGTGGTGTCCCACGGCTTCGTCACCGACATCTCCAAGACTGACGCGGAGAATGAGGAGAGGCTCCACGCCTTGATCGATGATGCAGAGGTTCCTGAGGAGAGGTTGGCTAAGTTGTTCGAGCCAGAAGTACTTCCTCCTGAGACTAGCTCAGGCGCGGGCGAGGATGGTGAGGGCCGAGACGCGGACTGAGGCCTGTGAGCCGGCTCTGGGTGCCTAGGCCCCTTGTATAGTACTTTGCTAATTTGTCTTAAGTAATATAATGACTTTAAGTGGTTGTTAGATTTCTATGAATGTTTATCTGTCTTTCTGCTCGAGGCTCCTTTGTTTCCCTTTGCGCCTATGTCTGTAGCTCCCATTTGGTCTTTTGTTAAAGCGACCTCGATTACCTCGAGGGTGAGGATGCGAGTAGAGGTACCGTAGCTCGGGGGCATAGGAGTTCTCAGGCTCGTTGTTCCTCGGCCCTTAAGGGGCTCGAGGTGCCTCCACTACTCGACCGCGTGAGATTTGGTGATAGGAACGAGGGAATTTTCTGATTTTTTCGACATTTGGGGGGGACCCCCCTGCTAGCCCCTGAGGGGGTATCGACTATGATGGGTCATAGTTGGTACTCCCTTCTAACGTTGAAATTTCGACCAGTGAAAAAATGTAAACCGCTTGAGGGAAAGATCTTTTTCATTCATGCGTTTATTCATATGGTCTCGGTACAAAATGTACATGGGAACATAAAGCTTTGAAATTCTAGGGGTAGAATCGACGTAGATGTTCGATGTTCCACGCGTTGGTGAAGACTGCCCCTTTCTCGTCCGCTAGCTTGTATGTTCCTGGCTTTAGGACCTCGGCCACTACGTATGGGCCCTCCTAGGGTGGAGTCAACTTGTGGCGTCCTTGATTACTCTGCCGCCGCCGTAGGACAAGGTCGCCCACGTTCAGATCTCTCTTGCGCACGTGCTTGTCGTGGTAGCGTCGAAGCTTCTGCTGGTATCTGGCGGAGTGGACGAGGGCCATGTCTCGAGCTTCCTCGAGTTGTTCGACCGCATTCTCTTGAGTCTCCTTATTTGATTGCTCGTTGTATGCTTTGAATCGAGGGGATCCATACTCGAGGTCCGTTGGGAGCACAGCCTCGGAGCCATAGACCATAAAGAATGGGGTGTATTTTGTGGCTCTGCTTGGCGTTGTTCTTAAGCTCCATAGGACTGAAGAAAGCTCCTCGACCCATTTCTTGCCAAATTTCTTCAAGCGGTTGTAGATCCTTGGTTTGAGCCCCTGCAAAATCATGCCGTTGGTACGCTTGACCTGGCCGTTAGTCCGAGGGTGGGCCACTGCAGACCAGTTCACACGGATGTGATGCCGATCGCAGAAGTCCAAGAACTATTTGTCGGTGAACTGAGTGCCGTTGTCGGTGATGATGATGTTGGAAATCCCGAACCGGTGGATGATGTCGGTGAAGAAAAGGACGGCTTGCTCGGAGCGGATGTTGGTGATGGGTCGAGCCTCGATCCATTTGGAGAATTTGTCAATGGCTACCAACAGATGTGTGTACCCCCCTTTTGCCTTCTGTAGAGGTCCTACTAAGTCAAGCCACTACACCGCAAACGGCCACGTGATGGGGATCATCTGGATAGCGTGAGCGGGCAGATGCGTCTGCTTGGTGTAGAACTGGCACCCATGGCACGAGCGCACGAGCTCGATGGCGTCGGCTATGGCCATTGGCCAGTAGAAGCCTTGTCGGAAAGCGTTCCCTACGAGGGTCTGTGGAGCTGCGTGGTGGCCGCAAGCCCCCGAGTGTAGATCCTCGAGGAGTTTTCGGCCTTCTTCTATGGTGATGCAGCATTGCAAGATCCCTGTTGGGCTTCGTCGGCATAGCTCATTGCTCTCGCCGTAGATCACATACGATTTGGCACGTCGAGCGATACGGCGGGCCTCAGATCGATCTTCTAGTAGCTCGCAACAGATTAGGCAGTCAAGGAATGGCGTGCGCCAGTCAAACGGTCGACTGGGTCGCTGTTCCAACTCCATCACCTCGGCTGCCATTAGCAGCGCTTTGACGGTATCGGTTTCCTGGGTTGGAGCGGTTTCGACACCAGCCCCCGAGCCTAAGTCGATGGATGGCTCATGTAGATCTCTTGAGAACGCGTCAGGTGGCACTGTGCCTCGAGTCGACGCGATCTTAGCGAGTTCGTCGGCCGCCTCGTTGTAGCATCGGGTGATGTGGACGAGCTCGAGGCCGTGGAACTTGTCCTCGAGTCGACGGACCTCCTTGTAGTACGCCTCCGTTTTCGGGTCGTGGCAGCTCAAGGTCTTCATCACTTGGTCAATGACGAGCTGGGAGTCCCCTCGAACGTCGAGGCATCGGAATCCTAGCTCGATGGTGATCTTCAGACCGTTGACAAGGGCCTCATACTCCGCGACATTGTTGGATGCAGCAAAATGAATCCTGATGACATACCTCATATGAACGCCCAGGGGCGAGATGCATAGCAGGCCCGCCCCAGCCCCCGTCTTCATGAGAGACCCATCGAAATGCCTGGTCCACAGCTCCGGCTGAACCTGAGCTGGGGGGAGCTGGGAGTCTGTCCATTCCGCGACGAAATCTACCAGGGCTTGTGACTTGATGGCCTTGCGGGGCGCATAAGTGAGGGTCTCACTCATGAGCTCGACCGACCACTTAGCGATTCTTCCTGTGGCCTCCTGACCCTGGATGATCTCACCCAAGGGGAAGGACGAGACCACCGTGATAGGGTGGCTGAGGAAGTAGTGCTGCAACTTGCGTCGGGCGAGGATGACAGCTTATATTAGCTTCTGGATTTGTGGGTAACGCGCCTTGCTCTCTGAGAGCACCTCGCTGATGAAATAGACTGGCCTATAGACTGGCAGCGCATGCCCCTCCTCCTGCCTTTCGACCACTACCGTAGCACTGACGACCTGGGTCGTCGAGGCGACGTATAGAAGTAGAGGTTCTGCAGGTTGAGGCAGGACTAGGACTGGTGCAGAGGTTAGCATTTTCTTCAAGTTATCGAGGGCTTCCTCAGCCTCCGGGGTCCAAGAGAAACGCTCGACTTTCTTCAGAAGACGATACACTGGCAATGCCTTTTCCCCCAACATCGAGATAAAACGACTCAGCGCCGCTAAACATCCCGTGACTCTCTGCACGCCCTTGATGTCTCGGATTGGCCCAATTCTCGTGATGGCCGACACTTTCTCGGGATTAGCCTCGATGCCGCGCTGGGAAACGATGTAACCTAGGAGCATACCTCGAGGCACACCGAAAACACACTTCTCGGGGTTGAACTTGATCTGGTTGGCGCGTAAGCAACTGAAAGCGATCTCGAGGTCCTAAATCAAGTCTCCCCGTTGCTTTGACTTGACGACGATGTCGTCAACATAGGCTTCGACCGTCGATCCTATGTGCTTGCCAAACACGTGGAGCATGCAGCGCTGGTATGTGGCTCCCGCGTTTCGAAGCCCGAACTGCATAGTTACATAACAATACATTCCAAAAGGTGTGATGAAAGATGTTGCGAGCTGATCGGACTCTTTTATTTTTATTTGATGGTAACCAGAATATGCATCAAGAAAAGAAAGGGTTTCACATCCCGCGGTAGAATCAACGATTTGGTCGATACGGGATAATGGAAAAGGAACTTTCGGACATGCTTTATTTAAGCTTCTATAATCTACACACATCCTCATTTTCCCATTCTTTTTCTTAACTAGTACAGGGTTTGCTAACCAGTCAGGATGGTGAACCTCCTTGATGAATCCGGCCGTCAAAAGCTTGTGGATCTCCTCACCAATGATCCTGCGCTTCTCCTCGTCGAATCGGCGCAACCGTTGCTTCACTGGCTTGGAACCGGCTCGAATTTCCAAGGAGTGCTCGGCGACTTCTCTCGGTATGCCCGGTATGTCCGAGGGACTCCATGCAAACATGTTGGCATTTGCACAGAGAAAGTTGACGAGCACAGCTTCCTATTTGGGGTCGAGGTCGGCGCTGATCGTCAGCGCCTTGCCGTCGGAGTTGTTGGGGTCGAGTGGGATCTTCTTGGTTCCTTCTGCTGGCTTGAAGCTGCCCGCGTGGCGCTTGGGCTCTGGAGCCTCAGCGGCCAGGGCCTCGAGTTTCGAGGCGAGCTTGGTGGAATTCTCGACTGCCTCCTCATACTCGACGCATTCGACGTCGCACTCGTATGCGTGCTCGTAGGAGGAGCTGACGGTGATGACGCCCTTGGGTCCGGGCATCTTCAGCTTCAAGTACGTGTAGTTGGGAATTGCCATGAATTTGGCGTAGCCCGGGCGTCCGATGATGGCGTGGTATGTGCCTTAGAACCCCACCACCTCAAAGGTGAGGGTCTCCTTTCTGAAATTGGCCGCCGTGCCAAAGCAGACCGGTAGGTCGATTCGTCCTACCGGCAACGCCTTCTTCCCTGGTACGACGCCATGGAATCCACCGGCGCTTGGCTGGAGCTGCGTCCTGTTGATGCCGAGGAGGTCGAGGGTCTTGAGGTAGATGATGTTGAGGCTGCTGCCGCCATCCATCAACACATTTGAGAGCCTGGCATTTACGATGATGGGGTCGATGACGAGCGGGTAGACGCCAGGGGCGACTACCTTGTCGGGGTGATCGTCTCGATCGAAGGTGATGGGGGTGCTCGACCAGCTGAGGTACTGGGGCACTGCCATCCTTGCCGCGAAGACTTCATGGTGTTCCCTCTTGCGCTGTCTGGCGGTCAGCTGCGTCGATCATATAGGAGTCGTGGACGGCAGGGAAACCGTCGTTGTCTTTGTCGTCCCCCTTGTCGTCGTTCTTCTCTTTCTTTGGGTCATCACGAGCATCCTTCTTGAACCCCAGACCATCGAAATGCTTTATCAGCATACGGCAGTCCTCGAGCTTGTGGTTTGCCCCTCCCTTGTGGTAAGGGCATGGCTCCTTCAGCATCTTGTCGAAGATGGCCCCTTCTGGTGGCCCACGAGGCCTTTTGCGCTCCATGGCGACGACGAGATCGTCGTCGAGGTCCTCCCGCTGGAATGGTCGGGCTTTCTTTTTCTTTTTGTTCTTCTTGGGTCCTCGACTGGGGCCCTCATCATCATCAGTGGGTGGCTTGCCTTTCCTTCCTTTACAGCTGAAGAAGGCGCCGACGACTTCTTCCCCTACAGCGTAGTTTGCCACTACATCCATCAGCTCGTCAACGGTCTGAGGACGATTCCGGCCTAATTCCCGCACCAAGTCTCGACTGGTGGTACCAGAGACAAAGGCCAGGATGACGTTGTGGTCGGGGATGTGCGGCAGCTCGGTGCGTTGCTTCGAGAAGCGTCGAGCGTACTCTCGAAGCGTCTCTCCTGACTTCTGCTTGCACTTGCTGAGGTCCCACGAGTTGCAGGGTCGTATGTAGGTTCCTTTGAAATTACCCTCAAACACCCTGACCAAATCGACCCAATTGTGGATCTGGTTGGCCGGGAGCTCCTCGAGCCATCTGCGGGCGGTGTCGGAGAGGAAGAGCGGCAGCTGTCTGATGATGGCTCGATCGTCCCCTCGAGCGCCTCCTAGCTGACAGGCCATCCTAAAATCTGCCAGCCACAGCTCTGGCTTAGTCTCGCCATTGTACTTTGCAATGCTGGTCGGGGGTCGGAACAGGCTGGGCAGCGGTGTGCTGCGGATCGCCCTGCTGAACACCCGTGGGCCTGGTGGCTCTGGGGCCATTCGGTCCTCATCGCTGTCGCACCTCCCGCCGCGATGGGCGCTGTAACCGCGTTCTTCCGCGTCCCCGTACCGACGGCGACGATTCTCTTCAATATCGCGTCGTGCGTCGTGTCGTCGTTGGTTGTCGACGAGGAGGATGAGCGTGGTCTTTTTCCCTCGAGGGGGTGGCTGCTGATGGACTGATACCTCCTTTTTATTCTGGGCTGGCTCATCACACTTTTCTGTAGCCGCCCCTCGACGTCGGGAGGCCGAGCTCTCTGCTTGCTGAACTGCCGCCACATGGAGCAGAGTCTGCACCTCGTCTCGGATGCGCCGTGCTTGGCAGTTTGAGGGCTCGGGCATATTACGTAACAGCATCGTTGCTACCACAACGTTCTGGCCCGCTCAAGGGAAGCGGCTGACAGGTTGTTCTGTCTCCCCGTTCTCGACGATCTGTCGGTGCACCTCTCGAACCCTTGGTTGGGTATTTTAAACGCAAACAGAAAAATCCGCAAGCGCACGGATACCGATGTAGCCTTCACCCGGGAGTATTCCAGAGTATCGATTTTCCACAGGGAACATGAGTGTACTAATTAAGAATCAAGATCGCCCAAGGATAATTATATAATTATTTTTGGTGGGAAGAGAGGAAGTTTCCTGAGAGTTCTCTAATTGATCTAAGAATCAAGAATTACTTCAAAGATTATTTATATCGGGACATCAGAGCACTGACCACAGAAAGAGATGAGAAGGGGGCTAGGAAGGTCTGACTACGGTCCTACAAACAGCGATCCGAACGAGGTGGAATACGTCGACCGTTAGGGCTGTCACTACCCTAGGGCTACCACAACAATCTGCAGGATTGGGTGCAATTCTAGGTAATTGCAAGACTAAACACCACGTCTAATCTATTAATTACTACTCTAATGTTTCAAAGATTAGAGCACTTGATGCAAGCGGGAATCCAATACATAACTTGAATGTAAATAAAAGTAATTAAAGAACTCAGAAATTATGAATTGAAAAACCTGGAGAACGATGAAGAACAAACCAGATGCTGCAAAAGTACAATGTTGAGGAAGATCCGACAGATCCGGCTCCTCCTCCGCTCTCCTCTTCTCTCTCCCTATTTTCTAGATTACAACTAGAACTAACTAGAACAAGAACTAGAGGAACTAGAACTAGAACTAGATGAACTAGAACTAGATCTAGATGAACTAGAGGTAGAACTAGAAGAACTTGGATGAAGAATTGAAACCCTAGCTTTGATTCTGTACAAGAGGTATGATCTCCAGGGGCCAGGGGGTCTGGTTTTATAGTCCCTTCAAGTGAATCTGGGCCGTTGGATCAAACCGACATTGATTGAATGGTTATCCTTGATCCTTTAGGTCGGTGGAGCAATATCCTGAAAGAGAGTCCTGATTGGACTCTGTATGAGTGCGGGCGCCCAGGAGAAGAGGGTGGGCGCCCTGTCCCTGAGTCCTCTCGGCCTCCGCTTCGGTCTCGTGGCTTCTGGAGTCTTCTAGATGATAGAAAATTGTGCGGCACGTTGATATCTCTATGTAAACCCGACGTGTAGGCCTTTCCTCCGTATTTCCTGATAACCCCCTGTAGAAATAGACAAACACCAGAACTCATGGAATTCTGTCAGATAAAACCCTAAGTCTAGGTTTTGGTTCCATTTAGATCCTTTTCCATGATTAGTTGACGGTTAAATGTGAGCATTAAGGACCATCAACAAGCTCCCCCAAGTTTAACCTTTGCTCGTCCCTGAGCAAAGATGAACTCAAGAGTTTCTGCAGTGGTGTTGACACTGTTTTTGGGCACGTGTCCAGGCCGGTAGGATAAGACGGCAGTGTTTTGTTTACAGGATGAGTTGCCGATGAGGATGGTTGCCGATGAAGGAGAGGTTGAACGTGACTAAGTCTACAGGCGGTGATGTGTCTGTGCCGATGGCTATGATGAGGAAGTCTGCCGATGACTATGGCAAGGGAGTCTGCCGATGATACGAAGGGAGAGTTTGTGGAAGAGTTTCAGTTTGTCACGGGGGATAGTTTTGTTATTTCCTTAATTATTTAAATCGTTTTGTATACGGATTCCGTGTAATTTGGAATTCGAATTCTAATCGTGTCTGGCTATAGCTCTTTGAGCAGGGTATAAATATAGACTCTAGGACCTTGTAATAAGATAGCTATCAATCAATCAAACACACGTTTTTACTCATATTCCAACATCTACTTTTTTCGACGACTTCGTCATACCTTTTTCCCTTTCATTACGAGTTCTTAGGAATTCGTCGACTCAAGCTCGGCGTGTTCTCAAGTTCCGCGTGAGTACCTCTTAGCCGTGACATCCGGGCGCATCGCTGTTGTCAGGACTAAAGTATTCGAGTTATCACCTTTGCCGATAGTAAGGTCAAATCGGCTGGCACGCCTTAACGTTTGAAATCGGGTATTAGCCCTTTGTGTTTGCAGACCAGCTTTTGCATCAACACATCTTTTGGCACGCCCGGTGGGACAAATCCAAGATCAAGATCAACATGTCGACTTCTGAGTTTGATCAAGAGAACGTCATCCCCGTGACAGAAGCCAATCTCAAGGATGAGCAGAAGCAAGCTATTGCTAAAGCCATGGAGGATTACAAGCAGCAATGCCTAAGGTCATTCAGCATGAACAGGAGCGGTGAGGTAATTCAGAAGGATGCACTACCGGCTCCTCGGCAGGTTACTTTTGAGTCCAATCCTAGCAAGCTTCAAGAGATGGTTGACAGTGCGATCAACCGCGCTTTGATCAATCAAGCTGGTGTACTGTCTAATACGGTTTTCAATGCCGTGGCGAGAACTTTCAAGGAGGGACAACTGCCACCAGATTATGTGGGCCCCACTTATCACCAGCCAAAGTCACCAGTGGTCACAGCTCCATCGGCTGCTACGACCGCTGCGGGTATGGAGATTCCTGTTCCACCAAGCACGTTAGGAATCACCAATGGACAGTCTATGCCGATGACAACTAATCCACAAACTTCGGATGGGCAGATTAAACTTGCCACAGATCTGTTAGCATTGGCAATGGCAGGGTTAACCCCTCCTCCCAACTGGTGGGGTTATGGCATGCCTCCAGAGTTAACACCGGGTACATCACAGACGACTGATATGAGAGGCAAGACTCCTATGGCATCGGCACCTCCCAATATGCCGATGAACCAGAGTCCCCAGTATACTACAACTACTACTGCAAGACCTCACACTGGGAATTCTCAAGCTCCAATGTTCCAGATGCCTAACGCATCGGCAGACTCGATGCTGATGCAACAGAGGTCCATGGCTCAGTCAGGGTATGTCAATTCAATGATAATGCCCAATTATCAGTCATCGGCAGGGCCTATGCCGATGAACGCTAATAATGGATGGCTTGGGCAGCAAGTCTTTCCGCAAATACCCCAACAGAGTCACCAGGCTACAGGGTTCCAGCAAGGACAGATCTATCCCGGGTTTCTGAATCAGGGGATCCCTAACCAGCCAGTGAATCCCGGGCAGCAGTTCGTCGGACAGCAGATTGGCGGGCAACAGCGTGGTGGTCCACAGGTTGGAGACCAGATGATCAACCCAATGTTCCGTGCAGATCATGCACCGAACAGACACGTGGAGGCCTACCAGCAGGCACCTGATCCGCAACCGCCCCATCGGCAAGATGCCGATGCATACTGGGCCGATAAGATTGCTGAAGTAATGAGAGACCAATTCGGGATAAAACCCAAAGTTAATACTTACTCTTATCGGACACCGTATCCTCCTGCATACGACTTGATCCCGCTTCCACACCGGTACAAGGTACTGGATTTCACTAAGTTTTCTGGGCAGGATGATACGTCAACCATGGAGCACGTCAACAGATTCATTATTCAGTGCGGTGAAGCTGGTAACAGGGACGAATTGAGGGTTCGTTTATTTTCATCATCATTGTCTGGGTCGGCTTTTACCTGGTTCATATCATTACCTCCCAACTCAGTGATTACTTGGGCCGATCTGGAAAAACAATTCCACAAATACTTCTTTTCTGGGGTCCATGAGAAGATCATCGATTTGGTCAAATTAAGGCAGCGTAATGATGAATCGGTTGAGGGTTTTGTGCAGAGGATACGGGAAGTCAAAAATAAATGTTACAGTCTGGTCCTAGATGATCGGCAGCTAGCCGATTTGGCTTTCCAGGGTTTATTGCCACACATCAGGGATAAGTATGCTTCTCAGGAGTTTGAAAGCTTAAGTCATTTGGTGTAGAGGATTTCTGATCAAGACATCAAGCCTTTCGAGCCCAAAAGAGCATGGAACAAGAAGGTATCATTTGTTGATGAGGCAACGAGCTCAGATTTTGATGAGGAACCAGTCATCGGTTTGGCAGAGTGGGTAAAGAACAAGAAGCCGATGTCTTGCCCTTTTGGGCAGAAGAAACTAGAGAAGTTCGCTTTTGACACAGCTAAGGCCGATAGGATATTTGATTTTCTACTTCAGGAAAGTCAGATCAAGCTGTCTCCTAATCATGTGATCCCATCGGCTGAGGAGTTAAAGAAGATGAAATATTGCAAGTGGCATAATGCAACTTCTTATGACACCAATGAGTGCAAGGTTTTCAGACAGCAGCTGCAATCGGCTATAGAGTCTGGGAGAATCAAGTTTGACAGTTCCAAGACTCAGAAGCCGATGAAGATAGACGAACATCCTTTCCGAACTAACATGTTGGATGCTAAGGGAAAGGCTAAGGTCTTAACATCAGAAGCAGCCGAGAGGAGTGCATCGGTAGATCCTCAGCATCAAGTTACTACTGCCGATGCAAGAGGTAGGGGCTTGGTTCAGGAAGGAACCAGCTCAGGTAGGCCTTGTAACACCCTAGGTGTTAAGCATGCATTTAGCCCTATCACCACATGCATTGGCATTCTCATCAAGCATAGCATCATGAGCATGTCATTCACCCCAAAACATGATTTTATGTGCTTTATTTCATGTGTTTTAATTATGTTAAAAATATGATGCTTGCTTCTAAAAATGTAAAATATTCAAACTAGGTTGATTTATCTGTAAGAAGAATTTAGAATATTTTTGTGCAATTTTTAGAGCCATGGAATTTGAGAAATGGAATTTATACAAGATTTCCAAATTGAATTTGTTTGAAAACCTAGAACTAAGTTTTAGTTTGTAATTCAAATTCTATTTAGAATTTCGTCTTACTTATTAAAACAAAGTTGTAGAGTTTTTGTTTTGGAACAACTTTGTTTTTGGGAGCAAGAGGTGAAAATGATTGTAAATTGGTCCAAATGAATTTAGAAAAGATTTTGAAAAAAGAAATTCAAAAAAAAGAGGGACAGGCGCTGCTGGGCCGACCCGCCTCCCTTTCGGCCCAGCTGGGCAGCGCGGCCCGCTCCCCCTCCCCTCTCTCCCACGCGCGCGGCGCCCGCCTCGCTCCACCCGGCGCCGGCCACGTGGCGGCCGTACGCCGGCATTGGACGCGCCGCGGCCGGTCTCCAAACCCCCCCTGGTCGGGACGCCGGCTCAGGCTCCCAGGCCATTTCCTCCGTTCTGTCCCCCGCGCCCTCCTTCTCCTTCCTCCCTCCGCTCGCACCGTGCAGCAGCAGCAGCAGCTCCTCCGCGCGCCATTGCCGGAGAAAGCCCCGTCGCTCGCCGCCGACCGCACCAGAGCCTCAAGCTCACCGCCGAGAACACCAGAGCCTTTGTCATCGTTAGGGTAAGCTTGTGCGCGCGTTCTACCAAGGTGAGAGTCCGTCGAGCGCCGTGAATCGCTCGCCGGAGTTACCCCGAGCTCGCCGGAGTGCTCCGCCGCGACGGATCTTGTGTTTCTCTGCCTCATTTTGCTGGTTCTTGGGTGCGCTGGGTCGGTAGGGTGGTGAGGAAGCTCGGAGAGCCGGTTGCGCACGCTCTACCGCACCGGAGCGGCCTGGCCACGGCGAGCAGTGCCACCGTGCCGCCATGCATGCTCGTCGGAGATGTTCCGGTCGTCCTCCGGCCAATCCAAGGGTACCGCTGGGTGCGCCTCGCTGCGGGGAGCACGTTGGTGCTTACCCCGTGGCCGGAGACCTCACCGCCGGCGAGATCTGCTCGTCGGAGGTGAGCTCCCTCTCGGTCTCGCTGACCGGTGGGGTCGGGGACCCACTGTCCGTCGCAGGGGGATCCCGGTGGGTGTAGATCTGGGTGCGCGTAGCCTTTTTCGTCGGTTTTCTTGAATAAATGATTTCTAGAAATTGATTCAAAACTTGTAAAATTTATATCTTGAGTTCTACAGCTCCAAATTGGATGAAATAAATTTTGGTGTGCTCTATATTTCCAGATCTACAGTTTGATGTAATTGCATGTCATGTTTGAGTAACTTTTCTGAATAAATATATTTAATCCATGTTTTTGTTAAACTTGGAAAATGCATAGTAAATAAAATATGGTTCAGAAAAATGTGGAACTTGATTTGTTGGCTCTGCATGTATGATTACTCACTGGGAAAATATTGCTACATATTATTTGGTGTATAAATGAATTTATGGTAATTTAAATGCTTGCATGGCAGTGATTTATGATTTTTAATAATTAATTGGATCATGCAATAAATCTGGAAAATTTTGTGGGTGTTTCTTATAATGTTAGACAAATTGTAAAAATATGAAATCTGTTGTTTGACACTTATATCACAGTAGAATAATTATACTTACCCTATGAATTAATCTTGTGATTTTTGTGGCTCAAAATAAGTATCCAAAAACTATGAAAAATTTACAGTAGACTCTATGCTTGACTGGTAGTCTCTTGTAATATTTGTGGAATTTATTGATGAACAGAACTGCATGTGAATTTTAATGGGCCTAGAAATGAATAAAGAAAATTATGAATCGTTGTATATATAGGTTGAATAGAATAAGTTGGGTTTGGTGTATCTTTGAAGCATCATGTGAGTTGCTGGTTGCATTTGAAAAATAATTAAAGAAGGGAATGCAATAGATGTTCGATTCAATTGTTTGTTCTTGGATGATGTGGACTACCTTGTAATGAGCATGACCGAGTACATTACATATGCGTCATGTCATGACTCCTTTGGTACTTTCTCATACAAGCATCCACTCGGGCATCTCGCACTCCACTCATAAGCACACATGCATCATACAGGCTCGCAGGAGAACGAAGTGGGACCCGAGGAACCCGAGGAGATTTAGGAGCAGGAACCTCCGGAAGCACAGGAACCCGGAGAGGAGCTGCAGGAGTGTCCGGATCACCGACCCAGCACGTTTGAGAAAGGCAAGCCCCGGAGCATTCTAAGTCTCCCTATTCTCGCTAACTTATATGAAGTACTATACTTGTTCTACTATATTGCATCTAAGTGATAGGAATTGCTTGATACCGTTGATGCATATGTACTCCTTGTTATCCCTACTCGTTCGCCTACCTTGTCCTATGTAGATAGGCACGGAGTCTATGCTTAGCCTGCTTAGTCCGGTAGAAGTCGGGTGATTTCCTGTCACCTGCGAGATGTAGGTGGATACCTGCTTGATTAAGCATTGGTTGCTTGGGGAAAAGAATAACCAAGTGTGGAATGTAACTGGAGACCGGGCAGGGTCTTATGGTGGGTTGACCATAGTGCCCCTACCTGTGTCGATTAAGGACCGATCGTTGACGGCCCTCTTGTCATGTTGAACGCATGCCCCACATTTAGCTGGAAGGATAAGTCATTCCGACCGCGAAGCCTGAGCACTATCCGGGCCAGGAATCGGCCCGATGTACGCGCTATATTGGTGATGGTTGAGGAGAACGACGAGGGCGCGGCGCGCAACCTTGGTATACCTTCGATACCTCGGTCGCCGGAACGGTCCTCGGGTACGGGCGGTGCCTGTCGAACCCGCGATTTGGTCCTGGATAGTGCAACACGGTGACCTGTAGCTCACTTGATCAGTGAGTGTGGTTTGTGTGGGGAATACCTCGCCAGCTGGTTAGAAATCGATTCGAATCGCCATCGCTCCTGGATAGTGAGCACATGACATGAGCCCTGTCCTCGTAGTAAGGACTATGGAACACTTGGGTTATAATGAAAGGGTTTATGAATGCTATGATGAAGTACTATCATATCCCTATACTTGCTTGTAATAGTGCAGGTGCAAACCTAGATAATAGGTAATGATACTTTCAACTTGAGCAAATTAAAAGCAAAAAGATTTATGTAGGTTATGATAGCAAAATTTCGCGGTTTTGCAAAATGGTTGTCAGCTACTCCACTATATAGCCTTCATGATCCTTGATGAGTCTTTATTTTAAGTTTATGACGGGTAAGTCTAGCTGAGTACCTTCTCGTACTCAGGGTTCTACTCCCATGTTGTTTTGCAGATGGTCAAATGTACTATGGTTATTGCATCCTCTGTCTGTACCTAGCCATGGGTGATGACTAGACCAAGGGCGATGGTCACTCTGCCTCTTCTTTTGCTTTTGTGGGAATGACCGAACTATGGCCCTGTATCAGACTAAGCGTGTGTGTTGTATTTTCGAACTATGAAGCTTCCGCTACTTGAAGAACTTGGTTTGTAATAATTTTAAGAACTCCGATGTATTTTATGAATGTTGTAATCTGGATGTATTTGTGAATGGCGACCGCTAAACTTATTACGATCTTGGCTGTTGTGCGATGTGTGGTTTGAAATCCTTCGAGATTTCACGGACTACCGGGATTATATGGGCTTAAGCGTGACGGTTTGACTATGCAAATGGTCACTGTTAGGCTTAATCTCTTATAATTTGGTCGGTTCTGTTACAGCTGGCATCGGAGCAAGGTTTAGCGAGTTACTGTTCATAAGTACGTTCTAAACAAAATCTAAACCGGTTTAACAAAAGTTTTTATTAATTAATCAATAATGATCAAGGTGTTAAAACCAAGTTTTGGGAAAAACTATCTAGGGTGCCATGGTCATATCCTTTATGCCCAGTTAAGGACTCTAAGGTGGCTAGTTAAGTACTGACTTGGGGGTTAATGCATCATATTTTTATTTCGTCGCTCATACGGCGTGCAATAGTATGAGTACCATTCATTTGAGTGGTAATGTATGGATCCATTTTTCCTCTACGCCGCGGTAAGTGGAAGCTGTGAGAGCATGATCGGATACACTGCCGGTCTAGGGGAGTGTTGTTAGGTACTGTGTCATGCACACATGTTTGGTGTGTCTTGGGAACAGTACCGCATGTTGGGAATTCCGTCCTGAGAGGCGATGCTGCCATTAGGGCGATGATGTGGGTAGTGACACGTCATATGCATGGACGGGTGTCTGTGTATGTGAAGTGCATAGTTTTAAATTCTTGTTCTGCACGATCATACTGTGGGTGGGGTGAAATGAGTTTTCTGCAGGTACACTAACCACGTTCTTGCTTAGAACGCTAGTTACGTTATGTGAGAACGTTGTGTGCCACCGCATATACCGCTTAAGTGTTAACCTTTGTTTCTAAGTTTGTGAGGTCGTAAGTTCGTGCATGCATCATGTTCATTTCATACCATTGCTTACTTTCCCCCTTAATATAATCTGTCCCAATTCTAAATAAAATATTTAAAGGTAATCCTCGCTCTTACCCACGGTATTCCATTTGCAGCAGATGGCACGCACTAGGCTCACCGCTCGCAAGTCCACTGGTGGGCAGGCCCCTCGCCATCCGTTGGCAGCTAGGAGCTCGCGACATAAGAGCAAGTTCCTGGAGGAGTTTGGGATGCCCACTTTGCTTTGGAGGGTGCTCAGTTCGATGGGGTATCCCGAAGGAAGGGAGCCTCGCTACTATTGGGATAAGGAGCCGCTTGGTGACGAGACCCTGGTGGGGATCGAGGCAGTTGTCCCTACCAGTGGAGGAGACCCTGCTTGGGGTGGCTGGGTGTACGAGTCCCGAGGTGTCACGACTTTCCACGGTGCCAGCAGGGCAGCTTTCGCAGTTTTGAGGGACCTCATGGAGAGGTTTCCACAGGAGCTGGCCCACGCCTTCGCTGGGGTGTTTCCCCGGGGTGACCCCTACACTTCGGTGTGGGATCAGTCCGAGGTGAACGCTCTAGAGAGGAGTGCGGATGAGGACCAGCACAGTGACAGTGCAGCTATGAGTGCCATGTACGCGTTGATGAAGACCTATGGAGGCCTAGAGCGTTGTTTGGGTCGCTTGTCCGGGTCTCTTCTCACTGTCCAGGATGAGAAGCGTGTCGCACCCAGTTTTGATAACAAAACCAAGTACTCAAATATGTGCGCCCAGGATGTCCAAACACACATATTATCACAAATTGTAAATATATCAAAGTAAAGTACTTTATTACATCGCTTATTCAACTTAAATATCTCACAAAGTCCTGCTCATAGCAACATTATTACATAAAACGGGAAGCTAAGCCCTTGTTGCCATAGGGACACCAACTGGTGAACACCAGCTCTCTAGAAGTCCTGGACATCTTCAGGGAACTCCTCAGTACACACATCTGTTACCCATCCGGGATTTTCATTGAAATATAGACAAGTGTAAGCGCACCATGCTTAGCAAGTATAACATAGGGGTATATGAAGGCTCAAAGGCTTGACTCGGTTTAACAGCGGTTAGCATTTTAGTTGGTCATATTTTATTTACCAAGACTTACTACTTTTAGTGAATGTCCAACCCTGGTTACATATGAATTAATCAAAGTTATTATAATCCCCAAATATAACCAAGTAACCGCTAACCAAGAAGGATCCAGGCCGCTCATGACCGAGAGCTCGGCTGTTATAACAGGTTTTAGATTTCTGCAGAAATTGTACAACTTTACCCCCGAGCCGTGGTTCCCTAGTGTCGGGGTTTGCAAGGCCCACACCACTTCTACCGAGGAAGTGTGACCGGGTCCCACTACGTAACCTTTCACTAGTCACCCTAACAAAATAGTAGCCGCGAGGTTTCAGTGGCAAGTGTGCATAGACGACCTCCTTCAAGAGGCTCCTGTGGTCGCGGCACTGTACACACCAAGGTAGGAGTGACATCTATACACCACGAGGCACCCCCCTCTAGCGCCTTTCGGTAACTACTAAATTGCTAGAGACATACTAGTTATATGATTAAGGTCAGAGCCATTTGACTCTCGGGATTGTACGTGTCCTCCTGGGTGGCCGCTTCAGGATTAAGTCCTTATGGAGAGGAATCTAGAGCTTTCAAACCCAAGCTCTAGCCCCCTGAACCAAGTTACTAGTACATATTTTATTATGTTGCATATACCAATTAATCAAATTAATTTATTAACTTGAGTTTTGAGCATAGCAAGCAACTACCTACATAGATGCACACCTTCCCATGGGTAACAAGGATTTGTGGTACAAATTTATCTAGGTAAAGTCCTTATAGGTATTTCCTATTTAGACACATGCATATGTATGATTTAAGTATATTCATAGGTACAAGGAAGCCTATATTACACTTGCCTTCCTCAAAAGTTTCTTCCTGGTAGAGCTCCACAAACTGCTCCTCAACCACTCCAACCTGATCTCCTTCTATTCGTGATCCAAACACCAATCAAGCATCCATTCCAATCATCACATGCATACAATTAGAGTTCTATTAGAACAGTACACCAAACAGTGAAAACAGTGACTGAAAAGTATTTAAATCTACTCTACGCATTTCTATGAACACATGAGCGAAAGAATCACTCTAATCAGATTTAAAACGTGAAAGTTATGCATAAAACAAAATGAATGGCATTTCTGTGAATAAACTGAATCCAGAAACGAATTAAAACTGACTTTCTAACGGGTCTGGACTGCGCGCACTATTATTTAAAAGTACAGGGCTCAAAACGAAAGAAAACAGGATTAAAAGAAATACTTTTGAACTGGATTGGACCGCGGGTTGATTTGCTTGAAACAAGGGGGTTAAACTACAAAAACTCCAGCGGCCCGCGGCTGACCGCGTCGCGGACCGACAGGGGGCCACGTGGCGTGCGGGGATTGGCTCGGTCCACCACTGTGCGCGTGGACCGGCCGGCCGAGTGTCGTGGACCGCGCCGACGGGTCCACGGTGGACCGGTTACATAACCCCGAAGGGGTATGTAATCTGGACCGTTGGGATGTAATCGGGCGGCTCAGGAAGGAGGGAGGCGGGGTGCTCGCCTGGCCGAGGCCGAGCACGGCGGTGCCATTGTCGCCGACGAGGTGAGCTCCTCGGAGCTCACCGGAAACTCGTTCCCGGCCACTCCAAACCAAACTAAAGCTACCGAAATGATCTACGCGACGAGGCGAACTCGATAGAGCACAAAGAAGGGGCGGGGAGCACGTCGGGACGACGGCCCCGCGGTGGCGCCACTTCCGCGGCCTCGGCGAGCCTCGGGCTCGGTGGTCTAGCGCTCTAGCTCAAAATTGAAAGCACGGGGAGTATCGTAGAAGTACCGCGGTTCCGATGGAGATGCTCGCGGCGTCCGAAGGTGCTCCGAGCAGTGTGGCCACGAGCGCGGCGGTCTGGGGAAGAACAGGGCGACGGTGAGCTCAAATTCGTGGCATACAAGATCAAAACAAGGATGAAAACGATGCCTACGGTCGCGGCGAGTCTCAACCAAACTCCCGAGACGATCTCCGGGCTCTGGGTCGCTCGAGCAAGGGGAAACCGGAGTGGGGGATCGACTCCGAGCTCCGGTGGTGGCTAGGGCAGCAAGGGGGGGGCTCGGCCTGGGGTTTTATAGGGCGAGCAGGGGCATTGCGGGAGCGCGCATGCGGGCGTTACCTCCCCGCATCAAGGCGGCTTGATGGAGCCCCGATTGATGGCCTCCATCAATCGGCGTTTGAAGGGGGATGAATGCCCCTAGCGGTGCTCCCGGCTCGGTGGAGAAGAAGGGGGGGAAGACGCTGACATGCGGACCCCACGGTGCAGCGAGAGAGAGGGGGAAGGGCGAGCGCCGACAGGCGGGACCCACCGCGCAGTGAGAGGGGGAGAGGGGGAGGGCGCGCGGGCTGACTGCGCGGAGCGGGCCGCGCCACTGGGCCGCGTGCGCGCGCGTCGTGGGCGAGGAGCGGGGTGCTGGGCCGCCACGGCCCAAGGCTAGGGGTGGGCGCGGGGTTCAGGCCGGCCAGGGTTTGGGGGCTGGGCCAGATTTGGGTGAAGAGAAATAAGAATAGGAGAAAACTCTTTTGTATTTTCCAGAACTATATATTTGTATAGATCCCTTTAAATTCGATTTTTAAACCAAACAACCTAGTCTTACAATCAATCAAAAATATTATGCACCAGCATGAATGCAGCATTTCATGTTTCTAAACCTTATGGTTTATTTTAAATAATTCCAAAAGTTGTTATTTTGCCTAAATAATTCTCAGATAATTCATATAATTGTGCCAAATTGAATACTAATTCGAAAATAAATTTTTAGGGTGTTACAAACCTACCCCCCTTAGGATGAATCTCGTCCTCGAGATTCGGATGGTTCAAAAAGATGAGGGTACTCAGATTTTAAGTCGTCCTCTCTTTCCCAGGTTGCTTCATCTTTTGAATGCCTATTCCATTGTACTTTGCACATTCTTATTACCTTGCTCCTGGTGATTCTTTCTGCTGTCTCCAAAATTCTTACAGGATATTCTTTATAGGAAAGGTCTTTTTGAACATCGAGCTCTTCCAGAGGTAACTGTTCTTCGGGTACTCTCAGACATTTCTTAAGCTGTGACACATGGAAAACATTGTGAACACTAGAGAGTTGCTCAGGTAATTCCAGTTGATAGGCGACTTCTCCTCTCCTAGCAATGATCTTAAATGGTCCCACATACCTGGGAGACAACTTCCCCTTTGTATGAAATCTCTTGACTCCTCTCATAGGTGAGACCTTGAGATACACATAATCTCCTATTTGAAATTCCAAATCCCTTCTCCTGGTATCTGCATAACTTTTCTGTCGTGACTGTGCTATTTTCAAGTTCTGTCTTACTGTGTGTACTTGTTTCTCTGCTTCTTGCAAGATTTCTGGCCCAAAAACTTGACTTTCCCCAATTTGACTCCAAAATAGCGGTGTCCTACACTTCCTGCCATATAATACCTCAAAAGGTGCCATTTTGAGACTCTTCTGATAACCATTATTATAGGAGAACTCTGCGTAGGGTAAACTTTTATCCCAACTTGTCCCGTACTGCAGGGCACAAGCTCTCAACATATCCTCTAGTATCTGGTTTGTTCTTTCTGTCTGTCCATCTGTTTGAGGACGGTAGGCCGAACTAAAATTCAATTTGGTATCCATGGACTCATGTAGTTTCTGCCAAAAGTGTGATGTAAACTGTGTCCCTCTATCAGAAACGATTTTCTTTGGCACCCCATGTAAACACACAATCCTTTCCATGTATAATTCTGCCAACTTTGCCCCGGAATAGGTAGTCTTGACAGGGATGAAGTGAGCTACCTTGGTCAATCGATCTACAATAACCCAAATAGAATCGTATCCTTTCTGTGTCCGAGGTAGTCCCACTATAAAGTCCATCCCAACTTCCTCCCACTTCCACTCGGGTATTTTCATGGGTTGAAGTAATCCTGCTGGTCTCTGATGTTCTGCTTTTACTCTTTGGCATGTATCACATATAGCCACATATTCTGCCACATCTCTTTTCAAGCCATACCACCAATATCTTTCTTTTAAGTCGAGGTACATTTTGGTACTACCCGGGTGTATAGAATAAGCGGAGTCATGAGCTTCTCTCAAGATAGCCTCTCTAATAGACTTTATCTCGGGTACACAAATCCTCTTACCGAACCATACTGTTCCTTGATCATCCATGTGGAATCCTGGTGCCTTACCAATCACTATCCGTTCCGCGATATCTTTAATTTTCTCATCTTCCAGTTGTCCTTTACGGATATCTTGTTCTAGTGTAGGTTCCACCTCCAACTCCATAGTATTAGCCACTATACTCAGGTTCAGATGTTCAAACTCTTCGCACAACTCCCTAGGTAATTGAGTCACATAAGCCATATTAACATAGCTCTTTCTACTCAGGGCATCTGCCACTACATTAGCTTTACCCGAGTGATAGTGTACTTCCAGGTCGTAGTCCTTAATCAGTTCCAACCATCTTCGTTGTCTTAAGTTCAAATCAGACTGGGTGAAGATATATTTTAAACTCTTATGATCTGTATAAATCTCACATTTATGACCGATTAGATAGTGTCTCCATATTTTTAGAGCGTGCACCACGGCCGCTAACTCCAAATCATGGGTCGGGTAGTTCAACTCGTGTTTCCTTAACTGTCTAGAGGCATAGGCCACCACTCTGCCCTCTTGCATGAGTACACAACCAAGACCTTGCCGAGAGGCATCACAGTAGATATTGAAACTCTTAGTGATGTCAGGTAAGATGAGTACGGGGGCAGAAGTCAGTCTCTTTTTCAACTCTTCAAAACTGGCCTGACACTCTTTGGACCATATAAATTTGGCATTCTTTTCTAGCAGAGCGGTCATTGGTTTGGCTAGCTTTGAGAAACCCTCAATAAATCTTCTATAGTACCCGGCCATTCCAAGGAAACTTCTAATTTCACTCACATCTTTGGGTGGTTTCCAGCTTAACACATCCTGGACCTTTTTCGGGTCCACTGCTACCCCTCCGTTAGAGATGATGTGCCCAAGGAAAGATACCTCTTTTAACCAAAATTCAAATTTACTAAGCTTAGCATAGAGTTGATGTTCTCTAAGCTTTTGTAGCACCAATCTCAAGTGTTTCTCATGTTCTATCTCATTCTTAGAGAAAACAAGTATGTCATCTATGAACACAACCACGAACTTGTCAAGGTATTCCATGAATACTTTGTTCATCAAATACATAAAGTAGGCAGGTGCATTTGTCAACCCAAAGGACATAACTGTAAACTCATATAGTCCGTATCGAGTCACAAAAGCAGTTTTAGGAATATCAGATCGTCTTATCCTTAACTGATGATAACCAGACCGAAGGTCTATCTTAGAAAACACACAGGCTCCTTTCAACTGGTCAAATAGGTCATCAATCCTAGGGAGTGGATACTTCTTCTTAATTGTGAGCTCATTAAGTGATCTGTAGTCTATACACATTCTTTGTGTACCATCTTTCTTTTCTACGAATAACACTGGTGCTCCCCAAGGTGACGAACTTGGTTGAACATAACCCTTATCTAGCAACTCTCTTAATTGCTTCTTAAGTTCTGCTAACTCATTCACACCCATTCTATATGGTCTTTTAGCTATGGGTGCAGTTCCAGGTAAAAGTTCAATTATAAACTCAATGTCACGGTCAGGTGGCATACCTGGCAGTTCCTCAGGGAATACGTCCGGATACTCATTCACTATCCGTATGTCCTCTATGGATGTCCCCTTCAGCTGATTAACTGTGTAATATTGCTTAGCCGACATACTAACCTCTACCTCAATTTGCTGGCCTGAAGGTGTCATTAACTGAACTGTTTTGCTATCACATTGTATAACTGCTTTTCTCTGTTTCAACCATTCCATACCCAAGATAACATCAATGCCAGAAGTTTTCAAAACCACCGGGCTAACTGTAAACTCTAGCCCCCTTAAGGTGATGTTCACTAGAGGGCATCTAAGGGTAGCTTGCATTTCTGCTCCAGGTGAGCTAACTATCATGGAGTTTTTCATAGCAATCATGGGTATATCATATTTCTTGACAAAAGACTGAGCAATAAAGGAATGTGATGCACCGGAATTGAATAAAACTGTAGCGGGGCTTGAGTTGACTGGAAACATACCGAGCATCACGTCCGGTGCCTCCTGTGCCGCCTCGGCTGTCACATGATTTACTCTTCCTCTGATATTGTTCTGGGCCATCTTCTTGGGGCACCTATTGGAGTAGTGTCCCGGCTCACCACAGCTGTAACATTTGTTATCATTGTTGGCATTTGGTGCTTTTGGTGCACCATTCTTTGGTGGAGCATTGGGAACGTTTGTCTTTACAGGAGCATTATTAACTGGCTGCTGACGTAGGTTAGGAGCTCGGTACTGCTGCTGCTGCTGCTGTGCACGTTGTGGCTGCGGATTACGATTGACCAGGCTTGACTGACCTTGATAGCGTTGCTGAGGATAAGCTTGCGGAGGATTGGTACGAGTACGCGTGTTGTTTCCTGACTGTTGCCCCTGGAACTTCCTCTTTTTATCTTCCATTTGGCGGCGTTTGTTCTCAATCACCAAGGCCTTGTCCACCAGATACTGAAAGCTTGCAAAAGTGTGGGATAGCAGCTGGTATTGGAGCCCATCATTCAACCCTTCCATGAATAATTCCTGTCTCTTTTCATCGTTCTCCACCTCTGTGGGAGCGTATCGTGACAATTGTATGAACTTGTCACGATATTCAGCAACAGACATACTTCCTTGCTTGAGGGAGAGAAATTCTTTCTTCTTTAGTTTCATCAGTCCGGCAGGGACATGATGAGAGCGGAAAGCATTACGGAATTCCATCCAAGTTATGGGGTCAGCATCCGCACGGCCAAAACGAAAGGAATCCCACCAATCAAGGGCAGCTCCTTGCAATTGTCCTGCCGCATACAACACTTTCTCTCTGTCATCACACTGTGCAATCTCCAGTTGTCTTTCGATCGCACGAAGCCAGTCATCCGCTTCGAGAGGGTCGGTGGAGTGTTTGAAAATAGGTGGATGTCCCTTCAAGAATTCTCCTCTCTTGTCCCTAACATGAGGAGGTGCATTTCCATTACCATTTCCATTGTTCTGCATATTTTGGGCCAGTTGCTGCAGCAGTTGTGTTTGCATCATCATCAGTTGCTCCATAGTAGGAGGTGGTGGTGGTGGTGGCACATCCTCACCCCTCCTGTTCCTCCTAGTGTTGGCCATCTGTACCAGATGCATAATATGAGTCTCATATGTCCAAGATACTTAATTTTCAAGAGATATAACATGCTGGAATTATCACCATCTGATCAAGTATGGGATTACATATGTTGTGAGTACGATGTGGTATGCATTCTGCATTTTTCTGCTGTTCTCACTAAAGCTACAGCGAAGTAAAACAAGCATAACTTTCTTTCTGTTTAACATCTCACTGCGAAATTTAACTTTCTGGAAAGCTTGGAAATTTTCCTACAACTTTCATTCAGATCACTTCCTCAAATTCTGGCGTTTACATAGGTAAGAACAAGGAACAACTTTTACTGTTCTGAAGTTTTCTGACTGCGCAGAGAGGTCAGCTTGTGGAAATTTTATCTCTCAAACGGTAACAGATATTGAGGTGATCCCAGAGCCAAAAGAAAGATATAGAAATATATTTTATTCCATAAATTTTTTGTATTTTTAGTCCATCCAGAACTCGAGATATACAATTTTTAAAGCGGACTGCTCAGAGGGAAAAACATGGGTAGACAGCAAGATATAAGTAAAACCCAACTATTTATTCATATTATCCTTAGACCTTAGCCCTATCCTAAATGACTGTGGACAGGCCCACAATCATTGAAATCATGACAAAAATCCAACTCATCCATTAAGCATTATTACAAGCATGCATTCATGAAGTAGCAATTGTTCAATCAGTAGAGAATAAGAACACGCTCTCGCATCTCTATGCGTGTTTATTACAAATGGGGAAACCTCCTATGGGTCAAGGTTGGTGCCGGTGTTGGGGTCCTCGTGGTTCCTTAGAGGTGACTCCGCGAGGATGAGTGGTACTTCTTCAACATGATTCCCCTGCTGTTGCTTTAACATGGAGTTCTCGACAGCCAACTCAAGGTAGGCCTTCCTCAGGGCATCTAGCTCATCTGAGACTCGATCCAAGTCTGTGTTGGTTTGAGCCAAGCATGCCAAGGTGGGTCGGATTCTGGGATTCCCTGCTACAAGTGGTGCAGCGATGTTGCAGATTGTCTGACCACTCCGCCGGCGGGGTAGATAGCGATCTTCTTCCCATGCAATGTCAGCAAAGTGGCGGTCGCGGTTCACCACCAAGGCCTGCCGGGCAGCGTCCCGGATAGCTGCTGCGCGGGTAGTCCTGGCGGTGATCGCACGGTGGATGTGGCACACCCGACTTCCTTCTCGGATGTAAGCTTCAGTCTCCCCGAAGCTGATGTAGTCGGGGTGAGTCCAATGCTCGGTGCGGTACTGTATAGTGCACCGGGCATGGAAACGACGTGCGAGAGTAAGAAGCTTCGGATGGTAGTAGGCGTCACCATGCAAGTCGAAATGGATCACCACTGTCCATCCCTTTGCCAGAAGCGCAGCATGGTGATCTTGGCTATCTCCATCACCATCTCCATCATCACCACCACTGCCGTGGTCGCTTGAATCAGAGCTGTCAGAACTATCTCCATCATCTGGATCACCAGCTCCTTCTTGTTCATCTTGCTCCATGGGCTCCTCTTCGGTTTCCTCGTCCTCAACTGGTTCCTCTATCATGACTTCCTCCTCAGCATCCTCATCCATGGGTACATCCATGGTTTGTTCCTCTTGTGGATCCTCCTCCATATCCCTCAGTGCTTCAACCAGATGCGGGGGAACACGCTTGCCTAGAGTGAACCTTGTCCTCTTGTTGGGCATGATGACACGTTTGCGAGCTGTCCACTTGGTACGGGCCATCTATAAGAAAATGTATGAGGATTAGAATAAAATAATTTTCTCAATAGATATTAGGCAAGTTATAAGCATTAATTTTATAAGAAAATAATTAGTAAAATAAGTGCTCAAGACCCTAGAAACGTCCATTTCTAACTAGGCTGATCGTCCTACAGTCAGGCTAAGCTTTGATACCAATTTGTCGCACCCAGTTTTGATAACAAAACCAAGTACACAAATATGTGCGCCCAGGATGTCCAAACACACATATTATCACAAATTGTAAATATATCAAAGTAAAGTACTTTATTACATCGCTTATTCAACTTAAATATCTCACAAAGTCATGCTCATAGCAACATTATTACATAAAACGGGAAGCTAAGCCCTTGTTGCCACAGGGACACCAACTGGTGAACACCAGCTCTCTAGAAGTCCTGGACATCTTCAGGGAACTCCTCAGTACACACATCTGTTACCCATCCGGGATTTTCATTGAAATATAGACAAGTGTAAGCGCACCATGCTTAGCAAGTATAACATAGGGGTATATGAAGGCTCAAAGGCTTGACTCGGTTTAACAGCGGTTAGCATTTTAGTTGGTCATATTTTATTTACCAAGACTTACTACTTTTAGTGAATGTGCAACCCTGGTTACATATGAATTAATCAAAGTTATTATAATCCCCAAATATAACCAAGTAACCGCTAACCAAGAAGGATCCAGGCCGCTCATGACCGAGAGCTCGGCTGTTATAACAGGTTTTAGATTTCTGCAGAAATTGTACAACTTTACCCCCGAGCCGTGGTTCCCTAGTGTCGGGGTTTGCAAGGCCCACACCACTTCTACCGAGGAAGTGTGACCGGGTCCCACTACGTAACCTTTCACTAGTCACCCTAACAAAATAGTAGCCGCGAGGTTTCAGTGGCAAGTGTGCATAGACGACCTCCTTCAAGAGGCACATGTGGTCGCGGCACTGTACACACCAAGGTAGGAGTGACATCTATACACCACGAGGCACCCCCCTCTAGCGCCTTTCGGTAACTACTAAATTGCTAGAGACATACTAGTTATATGATTAAGGTCAGAGCCATTTGACTCTCGGGATTGTACGTGTCCTCCTGGGTGGCCGCTTCAGGATTAAGTCCTTATGGAGAGGAATCTAGAGCTTTCAAACCCAAGCTCTAGCCCCCTGAACCAAGTTACTAGTACATATTTTATTATGTTGCATATACCAATTAATCAGATTAATTTATTAACTTGAGTTTTGAGCATAGCAAGCAACTACCTACATAGATGCACACCTTCCCATGGGTAACAAGGATTTGTGGTACAAATTTATCTAGGTAAAGTCCTTATAGGTATTTCCTATTTAGACACATGCATATGTATGATTTAAGTATATTCATAGGTACAAGGAAGCCTATATTACACTTGCCTTCCTCAAAAGTTTCTTCCTGGTAGAGCTCCACAAACTGCTCCTCAACCACTCCAACCTGATCTCCTTCTATTCGTGATCCAAACACCAATCAAGCATCCATTCCAATCATCACATGCATACAATTAGAGTTCTATTAGAACAGTACACCAAACAGTGAAAACAGTGACTGAAAAGTATTTAAATCTACTCTACGCATTTCTATGAACACATGAGCGAAAGAATCACTCTAATCGGATTTAAAACGTGAAAGTTATGCATAAAACAAAATGAATGGCATTTCTGTGAATAAACTGAATCCAGAAACGAATTAAAACTGACTTTCTAACGGGTCTGGACTGCGCGCACTATTATTTAAAAGTACAGGGCTCAAAACGAAAGAAAACAGGATTAAAAGAAATACTTTTGAACTGGATTGGACCGCGGGTTGATTTGCTTGAAACAAGGGGGTTACACTGCAAAAACTCCAGCGGCCCGCGGCTGACCGCGTCGCTGACCGACAGGGGGCCACGTGGCGTGCGGGGATTGGCTCGGTCCACCACTGTGCGCGTGGACCGGCCGGTCGAGTGTCGTGGACCGCGCCCACAGGTCCACGGTGGACCGGTTACATAACCCCGAAGGGGTATGTAATCTGGACCGTTGGGATCTAATCGGGCGGCTCAGGAAGGAGGGAGGCGGGGTGCTCGCCTGGCCGAGGCCGAGCACGGCGGCGCCATTGTCGCCGACGAGGTGAGCTCCTCGGAGCTCACCGGAAACTCGTTCCCGGCCACTCCAAACCAAACTAAAGCTACCGAAATGATCTACGCAACGAGGCGAACTCGATAGAGCACAAAGAAGGGGCGGGGAGCACGTCGGGACGACGGCCCCGCGGTGGCACCACTTCCGCGGCCTCGGCGAGCCTCGGGCTCGGTGGTCTAGCACTCTAGCTCAAAATCGAAAGCACGGGGAGTATCGTAGAAGTACCGCGGTTCCGATGGAGATGCTCGCGGCGTCCGAAGGTGCTCCGAGCAGTGTGGCCACGAGCGCGGCGGTCTGGGGAAGAAAAGGGCGACAGTGAGCTCAAATTCGTGGCATACAAGATCAAAACAAGGATGAAAACGATGCCTACGGTCGCGGCAAGTCTCAACCAAACTCCCGAGACGATCTCCGGGCTCTGGGTCGCTCGAGCAAGGGGAAACCGAGGTGGGGGATCGACTCCGAGCTCCGGTGGTGGCTAGGGCAGCAAGGGGGGGCTCGGCCTGGGGTTTTATAGGGCGAGTAGGGGCATTGAGGGAGCGCGCATGCGGGCGTTAACTCCCGGCGTCAAGGCGGCTTGATGGAGCCCCGATTGATGGCCTCCATCAATCGGCGTTTGAAGGTGGATGAATGCCCCTAGCGGTGCTCCCGGCTCGGTGGAGAAGAAGGGGGGGAAGACGCTGACATGCGGACCCCACGGTGCAGCGAGAGAGAGGGGGAAGGGCGAGCGCCGACAGGCGGGACCACCGCGCAGTGAGAGGGGGAGAGGGGGAGGGCGCGCGGGCTGACGGCGCGGAGCGGGCCGCGCCACTGGGCCGCGTGCGCGCGCGTCGTGGGCGAGGAGCGGGGTGCTGGGCCGCCACGGCCCAAGGCCAGGGGTGGGCGCGGGGTTCAGGCCGGCCAGGGTTTGGGGGCTGGGCCAGATTTGGGTGAAGAGAAATAAGAATAGGAGAAAACTCTTTTGTATTTTCCAGAACTATATATTTGTATAGATCCCTTTAAATTTGATTTTTAAACCAAACAACCTAGTCTTACAATCAATCAAAAATATTATGCACCAGCATGAATGCAGCATTTCATGTTTCTAAACCTTATGGTTTATTTTAAATAATTCCAAAAATTGTTATTTTGCCTAAATAATTCTCAGATAATTCATATAATTGTGCCAAATTGAATACTAATTCGAAAATAAATTTTTAGGGTGTTACAAAGCGTCAGTTGCAGCGTGAGTTTGACTCTGAGGTTGAGAGGCTGCAGGCAGAGTTGGCCTGTGTGACCAGAGAGAGAGATCAGGCAGTCCAGAAGAACAGTGAGCTGAGTCAGGACCTGCTTGCAGTACGGGAGCAGAAGGACAGGGTGACCACTGCTCACAGGAACTGCGAGCGCATGCTAGTCCATGTGCTTGGATAGAGGAATGAAGCCTGGCACGAGGAGGACACTTTGAGGGCCCGACAGCTGGAGCTAGAGCAGCAGCTAGCTAATGCGGAGGAGTACAATGAGAACTTGCATGAGGAGATCCATCAGCTGCATAACCAGCTCCACCCTCACCACCTGCCTGGAGCAGCTGAGCTAGACTCTGAGGACGAGATGGACGCGGATCCCGAGATAGGAGCAGCTGCTAGTGGAGATGAGGATGAGGATGGCTCCGTCATGGACAGTGATCATAGCGACTAGATGCTAGGGCTCTAGAGCTAGTCCTTCTTCTTTTGTGTTGTATGTTGCATGGCATGTCGTGTACTTTTGGATCTGGGCTGTGTAAGACTTATGAGTTAATGCTGAAAGTCCAGTGTATGTATGCTGGCAAGTTGGATGTACGCGAACCTTGTTGCGTGAACGTTAAGCAATCTGTTAGTGATGTTGTGCGTAGATGATGAATTGTGGAGCCTCTGTTTATTGTGTGAATTTATTCCCTCAGTAAATTCAGTACGACACGATTCTACACATTTCTACCGTTGATGGCAACTCCTAACAATTGCTTATCATTGACGTATGCAGATGGTGCAAACACGTGGCGGAGGTAACAGCAATCCGGGCCTTGGAGCAGGTACATCTGGAGGTGGGGCTCAACGGAATGAGGACAGAGCACCAACACCGCCACCACCACCGCCTCCTCCGTACACTGCGGACGTGTTTTTCGCGTAGTTTCTGGGGAGCCAACGCAACATGGAACAGATGCAGCGCAACATGGAAGAGGCTCTGCGCAACATAGCTGACAACACCCGTCGTGGAGATAACCAGGGCGGCCGAGAAGTCAACCAGTACAGTTCGTTCAAGGACTTCATGGATACCAAGCCACCAATCTTCAAAGAGGCTTTGGAACCGCTTGAGTGGATCAACACTATGGAGCAGAAGTTTCATCTTCTCCGAATGACAGAAGAGCTTAAGGCTGAGTATGCGGCGCATCAGTTGCAAGGACCCGCAAGGATTTGGTGGTCCCATCACCGTACCACCTACCCAGAGGGGACCCCAATCACCTGGAACCGCTCTACCACCGCTTTCCGGGGAAATTACATTCCTCCGGACGTGGTTGAAATGAAGGTTGGGGAGTTCATGAGGCTGTCCCAGGGGACGAAATCGGTGAAGGAGTATTTACACGCTTTCAATAATCTCGCTCGCTATGCCCCTGAGTTTGTAAACACGGAGCCTAAGAAGATTGCTAGTTTCCAGAGAGGCTTGAATCCAAAGATGCTGAAGACCATGGGTACAGGGGCCAGGGCTACCTTCAATGCCTACATCAGTGACTGTCTGACCCAAGAGAACAATAACAACAACTATAGTGCATCCAAGTCACGTAAGATGGCTTTTGAAGCCGGATCATCCCAGTCCAGGGCACCAGTGGCAGGGCGACATCCGTATCGTCCTCCTGCCCCAGGCGCTAGGTTCCGACCGCCGCAGAGAAGGAACACCGGGCATCCAACACAGCAGAAGCCGTACAAGGTGGCGATAGCCCCTGCCAAGCCAAAGGCAATTCAAGCTGCAGCACCTGCCGTCAACAATGCGCCCAAGGGTCCGTGCTATAACTGCCACAAGATGGGGCACTTTGCTAAGGAATGTCCCTACCCCAAGAGGCAGCAGCCAACCTATCCAGCTCGTGTGCACCATACCTCGATCGAGGAGATTCCGGAAGGAGAACCGGTAACAGCTGGTATGTTTTCTGTCAACCAACATCTCGCAGTTGTTTTGTTTGATTCTGGATCATCGCATTCATTCATGAGCCAAGCATTCGCACAAAAGCATGACCAGCCAGTTACTGAGTTAGGTTATGGCTACCGCATCAGCTCAGCCGGAGCCGATGTGTTGACTAATAAAACAGTAACAGGAGTTACGTTGGATATCAGTGGCTGGAGGTTTCGCATAAACCTTGTGGTCATGCCAGGACTGGTTTTGGATGTCATCATTGGAATGAACAAGATGACTGACTGGGGCGCGGTTATAGATGCCGGGAATAGAACTCTTTCCCTCAGAGACCCGCAAGGGAAGGGTGTGCTTCAGGTCAAGCTACCCCGACGGTTGGACTTCGCCAGTCTTTCGTGTGCAGTACAGGTGGTTCCACTAGAACACATACTTGTGGTATGTGAGTTCCCTAATGTGTTTCCTGAGGATTTACCAGGACTTCCCCTAGATAGGGAGGTAGAGTTTGCAATTGAGTTGATACCAGGTACAGCACCAATATCTAGGAGGCCGTACCGGATGCCACCAAACGAACTCGCTGAGTTGAAGACTCAACTAAAAGAGTTACTGGATAAAGGGTTCATTCGGCCAAGCTCGTCGAAATGGGGTTGTCCAGCATTGTTTGTGAAAAAGAAGGATCAGTCATTGCGCATGTGCGTGGACTATCATCCACTCAATGCAGTGACAATCAAGAATAAGTATCCTTTGCTAAGGATTGATATCCTGTTTGATCAGTTCTCCAAGGCAAGAGTGTTTTCTAAGATAGATTTGAGGTCTGGGTACCACCAAATCAAGATTCGTCCGCAAGATATCCCGAAGACTGCTTTTTCCACCAGATATGGGTTGTATGAGTATCTTGTCATGTCCTTTGGATTGACGAATGCTCCTGCATACTTTATGTATCTGATGAATTCAGTCTTTATGCCAGAATTGGATAAGTTTGTTGTGGTGTTTATCGATGATATTCTGGTTTACTCAGAAAATGAGCAAGATCACGCCGACATCTGAGAATCGTGCTGACACGATTACGAGAGCATCAATTATATGCCAAGTTCAGCAAGTGTGAGTTCTGGCTGAAGAAAGTTCCTTTCCTAGGGCATATTCTGTCAGAAGAAGGGATTGCTGTGGATCCGTCAAAAGTGCAGGAAGTCATGGACTGGAAGGCACCAACTTCTGTCTCGGAAGTTAGAAGTTTTCTTGGTCTGGCCGGGTATTATCGTTGTTTCATACCTGACTTCTCCAAGATTGCTAAGCCAATGACAAGTTTGCTGCAAAAGGATCATAAGTTTGTTTGGACGGAAGGGTGTGAGTTAGCCTTCCGCACCTTGCGAAAGTTGCTAACCACTGCTCCCGTTCTGGCACAACCTAGTATAGAGAAGCCTTTTGATGTGTTTTGTGATGCATCGAAGAGTGGCCTGGGGTGTGCGTTGATGCAAGTTGGCAGGGTGATAGCTTATGCTTCCCGACAGCTGAGAAAACACGAAGTCAACTACCCAACTCATGACCTCGAGTTAGCAGCAGTGGTACATGCTTTGAAGATTTGGAGACACTATCTGCTGGGAAATAAGTGTCACATTTATACCGATCATAAGAGTTTGAAGTACATCTTCACCCAGCCCGAACTGAATATGAGGCAACGACGGTGGTTAGAGTTAATCAAGGACTATGATCTGGAAGTTCACTATCATCCAGGCAAGGCTAATGTAGTAGCGGATGCGTTGAGTCGTAAACTGCACTATCAGGTGGTTCAACCGTTGTTTGAAGATGGGTTCAATCTCATGCATCCTAAGGTCTTATGTCACATACAACTCAATTGTTCACTTGAGAGTCAAGTCATTGAAGGACAGAAAACAGACAAGGGTATTTTCCACATTAAAGAGAAGATCAAAGATGACTCAAAAACTAAATTTCGAGTTGATGAGAAAGGGGTACTGTGGTTTCAACATCGGTTAGTAGTTCCGAAGATTCGTGAATTGAATAATCGAATCATGGATGAAGCCCATCTCTCAAAACTTTCTATTCATCCTGGCAGTAGCAAAATGTATCAAGATCTAAGACCCCACTTTTGGTGGACCAAGATGAAGAACGAAATAGCCGCATATGTAGCCCGTTGCGACACGTGTTGCAGAGTTAAGGCCATCCACATGAAGCCTGCAGGTCTGTTACAACCGTTATCCGTTCCAGAGTGGAAATGGGAAGAGGTCAGTATGGACTTTATCACGGGTTTACCAACGACAAGGAAGGGGAATGACTCGATTTGGGTAATCATAGATCGATTGACCAAATCGGCCCATTTCATTCCTGTGAAGACCCGTTACCGACCTCCTGAGTATGCCGATATATATATGGCTGAGATTGTCAAGATGCATGGTATTCCTAAGACCATCATATCAGATAGAGGACCGCAGTTCACTGCTCACTTCTAGGAGCGAATGCATAAGAGTTTGGGGACCAGTCTGATAAGAAGCACGGCGTATCATCCCCAGACTTCGGGCCAAACTGAGAGGCTAAATCAAGTGTTAGAAGATATGCTGAGGGCCTGTGTGCTATCATCCAAGGGATCATGGGAATCAAGGTTACCTCTGGCTGAATTCTCATACAATAATAGTTATCAAGAGAGCATCAAGATGGCCCTGTTCGAAGCTTTGTATGGTCGAAGATGTAGAACTCCGTTAAACTGGGTTGAACCTGGTGAAAGAAGATACTATGGTATCGACTTTGTGAACGAAGCAGAGAAAAAGGTACAAACCATACAACAGCATATGCAAGCAGCACAATCACGACAAAAGAGTTATGCGGATAAAAGGAGAAGGCCACTTGAATTCAACATAGGTGACTATGTGTACCTCAAGGTTACGCCGATGAAGAAAGTCCAGCGTTTTCGAGTTCGAAGCAAGCTTGCACCCAGATATGTGGGACCGTACCAAGTACTAGAGAGGAAAGGCCCAGTGGCCTATAAGATTCAGTTACCTGAGGAGTTGAGTTCGATCTTTCCGGTCTTCCATGTGTCACAACTGCGGAAATGTTTGAAAGTACCTGAGCAAAGAATTGAACCTCGAGGGATCAAAATAAAAGCAGATTTAGAGTATAAGGAGCAACCAGTGGGAATTGTGGATACCAAGGAACGGGTAACCCAAAACAGAATTGTCAGAACATATAAAGTTATGTGGAGTCATCATGACGATTGTGATGCCACCTGGGAAACAGAGGATTACTTGAAAACAGTTTATCCAAAATTTCATAAGAAATGGTTAGTAACCCAAAATCTCGGGACGAGATTTCCCTAAGGGGGGAAGGGCTGTAACACCCTAGGTGTTAAGCATGCATTTAGCCCTATCACCACATGCATAACCATTCTCATCAAGCATAGCATCATGAGCATGTCATTCACCCCAAAACATGATTTTATGTGCTTTATTTCATGTGTTTTAATTATGTTAAAAATATGATGCTTGCTTCTAAAAATGTAAAATATTCAAACTAGGTTGATTTATGTGTAAGAAGAATTTAGAATATTTTTGTGCAATTTTTGGAGCCATGGAATTTGAGAAATGGAATTTATACAAGATTTCCAAATTGAATTTTTTTGAAAACCTAGAACTAAGTTTTAGTTTGTAATTCAAATTCTATTTAGAATTTGGTCTTACTTATTAAAACAAAGTTGTAGAGTTTTTGTTTTGGAACAACTTTCTTTTTGGGAGCAAGAGGTGAAAATGATTGTAAATTGGTCCAAATAAATTTAGAAAAGATTTTGAGAAAAGAAATTCAAAAAAAAAGAGGGACAGGCGCTGCTGGGCCGACCCGCCTCCCTTTCGGCCCAGCTGGGCAGCGCGGCCCGCTCCCCCTCCCCTCTCTCCCGCGCGCGCGGAGCCCGCCTCGCTCCACCCGGCGCCGGCCACGTGGCGGCCGTACGCCGGCATTGGACGCGCCGCGGCCGGCCTCCAAACCCCCCCTGGTCGGGACGCCGGCTCAGGCTCCCAGGCCATTTCCTCCGTTTTGTCCCCCGCGCCCTCCTTCTCCTTCCTCCCTCCGCTCGCACTGTCCAGCAGCAGCAGCTCCTCCGCGCGCCATTGCCGGAGAAAGCCCCGCCGCTCGCCGCCGACCGCACCAAAGCCTCAAGCTCACCGCCGAGAACACCAGAGCCTTCGTCATCGTTAGGGTAAGCTTGTGTGCGCGTTCTACCGAGGTGAGAGTCCGTCGAGCGCCGTGAATTGCTTGCCGGAGTTACCCCGAGCTCGCCGGAGTGCTCCGCCGCGACGGATCTTGTGTTTCTCTGCCTCATTTCGCTGGTTCTTGGGTGCGCTGGGTCGGTAGGGTGGTGAGGAAGCTCGGAGAGCCGGTTGCGCACGCTATACCGCACCGGAGCGGCCTGGCCACGGCGAGCAGTGCCGCCGTGCCACCATGCATGCTCGTCGGAGATGTTCCGGTCGTCCTCCGGCCAATCCAAGGGTACCGCTGGGTGCGCCTCGCTGCGGGGAGCACGTTGGTGCTTACCCCGTGGCCGGAGACCTCACCGCCGGCGAGATCTGCTCGTCGGAGGTGAGCTCCCTCTCGGTCTCGCTGACCGGTGGGGTTGGGGACCCACTGTCAGTCGCAGGGGGATCCTGGTGGGTGTAGATCTGGGTGCGCGTAGCCTTTTTCGTCGGTTTTCTTGAATAAATGATTTCCAGAAATTGATTCAAAACTTGTAAAATTTATATCTTGAGTTCTACAGCTCCAAATTGGATGAAATAAATTTTGGTGTGCTCTATATTTCCAGATCTACAGTTTGATGTAATTGCATGTCATGTTTGAGTAACTTTTCTGAATAAATATATTTAATCCATGTTTTTGTTAAACTTGGAAAATGCATAGTAAATAAAATATGGTTCAGAAAAATGTGGAACTTGATTTGTTGGCTCTGCATGTATGATTACTCACTGGGAAAATATTGCTACATATTATTTGGTGTATAAATGAATTTATGGTAATTTAAATGCTTGCATGGCAGTGATTTATGATTTTTAATAATTAATTGGATCATGCAATAAATCTGGAAAATTTTGTGGGTGTTTCTTATGATGTTAGACAAATTGTAAAAATATGAAATCTGTTGTTTGACACTTATATCACAGTAGAATAATTATACTTACCATATGAATTAATCTTATGATTTTTGTGGCTCAAAATAAGTATCCAAAAACTATGAAAAATTTACAGTAGACTCTATGCTTGACTGGTAGTCTCTTGTAATTTTTGTGGAATTTATTGATGAACAGAACTGCATGTGAATTTTAATAGGCCTAGAAATGAATAAAGAAAATTATGAATCGTTGTATATATAGGTTGAATAGAATAAATTGGGTTTGGTGTATCTTTGAAGCATCATGTGGGTTGCTGGTTGCATTTGAAAAATAATTAAAGAAGGGAATGCAATAGATGTTCGATTCAATTGTTTGTTCTTGGATGATGTAGACTACCTTGTAATGAGCATGACCGAGTACATTACATATGCGTCATGTCATGACTCCTTTGGTACTTTCTCATACAAGCATCCACTCGGGCATCTCGTACTCCACTCATAAGCACACATGCATCATACAGGCTCGCAGGAGAACGAAGTGGGACCCGAGGAACCCGAGGAGATTCAGGAGCAGGAACCTCCGGAAGCACAGGAACCCAGAGAGGAGCTGCAGGAGTGTCCGGATCACCGACCCAGCACGTTTGAGAAAGGCAAGCCCCGGAGCATTCTAAGTCTCCCTATTCTCGCTAACTTATATGAAGTACTATACTTGTTATACTATATTGCATCTAAGTGATAGGAATTGCTTGATACCGTTGATGCATATGTACTCCTTGTTATCCCTACTCGTTCGCCTACCTTGTCCTATGTAGATAGGCACGGAGTCTATGCTTAGCCTGCTTAGTCCGGTAGAAGTCGGGTGATTTCCTGTCACCTGCGAGATGTAGGTGGATACCTGCTTGATTAAGCATTGGTTGCTTGGGGAAAAGAATAACCAAATGTGGAATGTAACTGGAGACCGGGCAGGGTCTTATGGTGGGTTGACCATAGTGCCCCTGCCTGTGTCGATTAAGGACTGATCGTTGACGGCCCTCTTGTCATGTTGAACGCATGCCCCACATTTAGCTGGAAGGATAAGTCGTTCCGACCGCGAAGCCTGAGCACTATCCGGGCCGGGAATCGGCCCGATGTACGCGCTGTATTGGTGATGGTTGAGGAGAACGACGAGGGCGCGGCGCGCAACCTTGGTATACCTTGGATACCTCGGTCGCCGGAACGGTCCTCGAGTACGGGCGGTGCCTGTCGAACCCGCGATTTGGTCCTGGATAGTGCAACACGGTGACCTGTAGCTCACTTGATTAGTGAGTGTGGTTTGTGTGGGGAATACCTCGCCAGCTGGTTAGAAATCGATTCGAATCGCCATCGCTCCTGGATAGTGAGCACTTGACATGAGCCCTGTCCTCGTAGTAAGGACTATGGAACACTTGGGTTATAATGAAAGGGTTTATGAATGCTATGATGAAGTACTATCATATCCCTATACTTGCTTGTAATAGTGCAGGTGCAAACCTAGATAATAGGTAATGATACTTTCAACTTGAGCAAATTAAAAGCAGAAAGATTTATGTAGGTTATGATAGCAAAATTTCGCGGTTTTGCAAAATGGTTGTCAGCTACTCCACTATATAGCCTTCATGATCCTTGATGAGTCTTTATTTTAAGTTTATGATGGGTAAGTCTAGCTGAGTACCTTCTCGTACTCACGGTTCTACTCCCATGTTGTTTTGCAGATGGTCAAATGTACTATGGTTATTGCATCTGTCACAGAACCGACCAAATTATAAGAGTTCAAGTGCAGAAACGATCGCCAAGCAATCAAGTTTCTAAACTTGAGCCCATATAATCCCGGTAGTCAATCGAAATCACGAAGGACTTCAAACCAACTCGCAACAAACCAAGATCGTAATAGTTCAACATAAACACAGCGGATGTTACATAGTCATTCATTGCCGGCGAAGAGGCACCACATCGGAGTCATTAAGTTATTACAACCCAAGTTCGGAGTAGCGGAAGCAAAATAGTTACACACACTTGTTCAAAGTTCAGTCCACAAGTTTTTTTTGTTACTGCCAGAGTCTATGCCATCCTTCCAAAAGCATCAGAGACGAGATTGTTAGAGAACCGTGCCCAACGGTTAGTCCTCATCCCCAGCGGGATGGAGACAGGTCTTGCAGAATCCGTCATAGAAGATGTCATCTGCAACAGGTGGGAATAAACCCTGAGTACGAGAATGTACTCAGCTAGACTTACCCATCTAGTAAAACATAAAAGACACCAAGGATCATGCAAGGCTAAACATCAAGTGGAGCTGGTTGACTCACCTTTTGCCAAAAGCTTAAATTGCAATTGAATTATTTTGAGAGCATCATATTTATTTATCATCAGCCTACCACTAGATTAGCACCTGTACTACAGCACATCACTTGATTATTACAATCAATAATAACCATATCAAATTCATCATATGTTCTTCTTGCTATCATCATTATCATGAACCAACTTCATTAGTGAATGCTACGTTTGCCGCTGCTCTGTCATGTTCTCACTAACCGGGAGAGACGGCGATTCGAATCGAATTCCTATCTAGCTGGAGGGTTATTCCTAGCACTCACCCAAGCATCCCCTGCCGGAGAGCCAACGGGTCACCTTTGGTACAACTCAGGAATCGCGGCTCCGATCAGCGCCGCACTCCCAGGGCTACCACTCTGCCAGGGAGGTCAGGAATTTTAACTCACCTGCCTTTGGACTTACGCCAATGGTCCCCCGCACACCGCACTTCCTCCGGTAGTGCGCACTTTATACTTGCCGGTCTTCCGGCCTGAGTCATACTACTCGGCTTCGCGGTCGGAACGAGTTATCCGGCCAACTAAGTGTTAGGCATGCGTTCAACATGACAAGAGGACGTACCACGATCGGTCCTTAGCTGCCACAGACGGAGTTACTATAAACTTGCAAAACTCCGCCCGGCTTAAGTCAATTTAATCAGGTTCCATCCACGATAGCACATATAGACCATCGTGATACGACATAACCCTATATCGCGCAGGCGACAGGACATCACCCGACTTCTACCGATTAAAGCATGGCTAAGCTGCTACTCGATCCTAACTCTACGACCAGGGTGTGGTGAGTTATCTGGACAAGGATAAGGTAGAATGCAGCAACAGTTTCATCACAACTCCTATACGTAATGCATCAATAGATATAACATATTAAGTAAACTTTCAAAAATAACGGGAGTCTTAGAATGCTCCGGGGCTTGCCTTTCACGAACGACGCCGGCTCGTGATTCGGGCACTCAACTTCTTTTTTGGGCTCCTCGAGTCCGGCTTGCTGGACCTCCACCTCCTGACTGCCCTCCTGACCTTCGGGATTCGTCTGAAGCTCGTAGGAGACTGTCGCGTCCGATGCACCTATTGCATGCTCGAATAATAATAAGAAGATGCACATGCTAAAGATGAATGCTTGAAAACACAAGTAACTCACTGGACACTCATTTACGGGGCAAAGGTTATACAAGCTCACATAAGTAAACAAGTTAGCATAGCCCAAAACCTATCATGATACCAATTCAGCAATCAACACAAAACAGGAGTAACCTGGTAAATAAATCATAACTAAAGATAGACAGATCCAACAAACACAAATAAAGACATTCTGGAAAGCTTATGAAATTGTCTACAAATCATCTTTAAACATCACCGCATGATTCAAACATTAAACCAGTCAATTAAACAAAGTTCCAGGTTCTGTCCCAGAAAAACAGAGAACACCTATTTCTGGAACCCAACTTGGAACAGCCATAACTTTTAAACTACTGGACCAAATGACCTCAAATTTAAACCACAGCTAGTTCAACAAGTTTAGAACAACTTTGAGTTAGACAAGTTTCACAGAAAGTCAAGTTATCATTAAGTAACAGTTAAATTGCTCCCTTGCTGTCCAGAACAGCATTTAACCCTAAAGTTAATTATTTAATAACATGATCAAAACACAAACCATGCCAACCACATGGCCTATGAGCACAAACATATTACAAGGTTACCAGAACATCAGATGGAAACTCCCAGACATTTACTTAACAAGGCATTTATCAATTATTTCTAGATAGGAGCATAATTACAAGGTACTAGTTAAAGTGCTCAGAAAAATCTATAAAAATTACAGAAGCACAAATATAACATTACAGTATCACCATAAAAATTTTAGAGCAAATGCACATACCAAAATAAAGATATGTATTTAACATGTGCCTAGGTGTTTATTTCATAAATTCAGAAACATTACTTATATGGTGCCAAACAACAGATTTCAGATTATTTATGTCTTAGGGATACCATAAACCTGTTTACTACCAAAGTAGAGCACCAGCATAAGCACCAATTAATTTATATAATTTAATCAAGGAAACAAGCCACATTTCAATCATAAATTACATAACAAAGCTGCAGTGCTCCAAAAATACTGAAATATTTACCAAAGCACGCTCATACCAAACAGAGACTACCATAAAATTTTCAGAGTAAACTAAGCAGTATAACAAGAGATATGCATTTATCCATGAATAACAAGATTAAATCCTTAATAAATAATTTCTGAAAAAACATGGTTCATTTTATATTTTTATTAAATACTAGCCATCTCACGAAACACCACAAAATTTGTTTCACAATTTTTGGATTTCAGAAACAGGAGATATGATTTTTGCAAGAAAGCCAAAAATCAGGATTTTGAATAAAAGAAAAGGAGGGAAGGAGAGTGTCGCTGACAGTGGGTCCCATCTGTCAGGTTCTTCTTCCTCACGGCCGAGGCAACTTTCGCCGGCGATTTCTCCGCGACGGCGAGGTCTCCGGCCAAACCAAGGGCACCAACGTGATCCCCAGACTCTAGCGACTCGATTGATCCCACTTTTCCCACGGCGGAGCCACCGGAAGGGGCTTACCGTCGACGATGGCGGCTCGGCGGAGGTGCTCGGCGTTACGCCGGAGCCCTCAGGCCGGTAGAGCGCGAGCTAAGGCCTTCTACAGCACCAGCGGACTATGGCGAAGCTTCCTAGGTACACAGCTTGGTCTGGATCCTCGTGGAACACGCTGGCCACGAGAGCACCCATCTCCGGCGGAAGCACGGCGGCGCTGCGCACCGTTTCCGGCGACGGAGAGCTTGGTAGAGCATCCACCAAGTGGCGCAAAAGCTCGCTAAGGACCTAAGCTACCTCTAGGACCTAACCAGAGACGACGATAGGCTACACAGAGCTCGGCATTGAGTTCGCCGGAGAAGAAGGTCACGGCGACCCGATTTGTGGGAAGAAGGAAATGTCGGCTCACCGGTGGGTTTCTCGGCGAGTTAGAGAGTGGAGATTGGAGAGCGGTTCACGGCGGAGCTTTGGGTGGAATTTGGTGGACAGAGACACAGCGAGGAGCGCACACGAGCTCGCCGGAGTGAGCTCGCGACGGTGAGCTCGCTGCGGGCGCTCTTCAGGCGAGAGAGGCGAGGCAGAGCGAAAGTGGACGCGTCCACTCGCTCGGGGCGTCGCCGTGGACGTCATGCGCGCGCTGGGAGCTGACGAGCGGGGCCATCGCCGGCGTACGGATGACATCTGGCGGACAGGTGGCGCTCTGGCCATCCCCGACGGCGAGCTCGGCTTCGATTCAGAGAAATCGGTGTCCTACTGACAGAGCGATTTAAGAAACAAAGAACTCCCAAACCAGCCCGAGTTAGAGGATTATGCAGTTGACAAAGTTGGAGTTCCAACCGAGTTCTACAACTTTGTCAATTGGATCAAAAGCCAAATCGGCCTGGATTGAAAGATATAGAGTTTCCAAAATCGATCAAGCAAACTGGTTTCGTTCCAAGACTTAGAAAATTTTCTAAGTGTTGGAAACAGCCCCAAATCTGCCTTGTGGGCCACTTTTGAGCTATTTGTAATCATTTTCATGAGATGGCCATAAAAGGACTTTTGTTCCTTATAAAATTTGCTACAACTTTGCTGTAGGAAGTTTTGACATGCAAACATTTTATGAAACACGTTTTAAAAGCCTAAGCAAAAGAGGTTTCTAGGGCCTATTTACATAAGTATGACTTAAAAGCATATTTTGGAGAAGTGACCAACATGAACATTGTTCCCAAGGCCAAGTTGAGCATAGATAAACTAATTACCAAAGCATTGGGCACAAACACAAACATGGTTCACTCAATCATGAGCATAGGAAGCCTATTTAAGCAATTTAAATCATATTTTTGCATAGAATGACATGGCTCAAGATAGATGATGATCATGATATGCTTTAAGTAAATGATGATGCTTATGCTATGCACATGATCAATGCAACCATAACACTAGGGTGTTACAGCATCCTCTGTCTGTACCCAGCAATGGGTGATGACTAGACTAAGGGCGATGGTCACTCCGTCTCTTCTTTTGCTTTTGTGGGAATGACCGAACTATGGCACTGTATCAGACTAAGCGTGTGTGTTGTATTTTTGAACTATGAAGCTTCCGCTACTTGAAGAACTTGGTTTGTAATAATTTTAAGAACTCTGATGTATTTTATGAATGTTGTAATCTGGATGTATTTGTGAATGGCGACCGCTAAACTTATTACGATCCTGGCTGTTGTGCGATGTATGGTTTGAAATCCTTCGAGATTTCACGGACTACCGGGATTATATGGGCTTAAGCATGACGGTTTGACTTTGCAAATGGTCACTGTTAGGCTTAATCTCTTATAATTTGGTCGGTTCTGTTACAAGCCTCCCCGGTCTGGCATTGTTATAACTCATAGAAGGCCTCGAGATAGCTGGCAGCAACGGGAAGATCGTTATCGGCGCCAGCAAGAAGATTATCGTCGGGAGGAAGAGAGACGCCAACAGGAGTGGGATCGGGATAGAGATCACTGGAACTGTCCGTTCTTCATCCATTGTTGGGAGGAAAATATTAAGCTTCCCACTGTCAGAGACTGCCCTGAGTGCAATGGTTATGATCGGTATGATAGGACCGATCGGCGTTATCATGATGACAATCGGCGATTTAATGGGCCGATCAGAGGAAGAGCATCAGTTCATGATCGGCTGGGGGGCAGGCTCAATGTGCACGATAGGCTCGGTGATCGTGTCCAATATTTTCCTAGGAACGAGGAAGAGTTCGAGGAGATGGCTAATGCACGAGTTCCCGATGAGTTCATATTTTGCAGGGATGCTAATACGCATCGGATGGAGTCGAGAGAGAATCGACGCCCAGCAGCAAGGCAGAAGCCACTTCCTCCATGGTGTCCAGAAGGGCTGACCAAGACACAGAAAAGGAGGTTGCAGCGTGAAAAGCAAGAAGGGCTAAGCAAGGGCGAAAGCTCTGGAAAACCTGAGGATCGACAACAACCAGATCCTAAGGGGGAAGGTCCATCGGCAGGTGTCAACATGGTCTTTATGTTGCCGATGGAATTCCTTGCGCCATCCAGTGATGATGAGGTGGAGTTTTCCGATCAAATAGCTCAGTTGGCTCTAGATCCGATGACGGCTATCTTCGAGAAGCCTGCCGATGATGAAAGACAGCATCTCAAGGCTCTGTTTGTCAAAGGAAGGGTTGATGGGCAGCCGATGACTAAGATCTTAATTGATGGAGGAGCTGCTATCAATATCATGCCATATACGGTGTATCGGAAGCTTGGAAAAGGAGATCAAGATTTAACCAAGACCGATATGATGCTCAAAGACTTTGAAGGGAATGTGTCTCCGGTCAAGGGGGCAATATGCGTAGAGTTGACTATCGGCAGCAAAACTTTGCCGACAACCTTCTTCGTGATCAGTGGAAAGGGTGCTTACAACTTGCTATTGGGAAGAGATTGGATTCATGCTAATTGTTGCATCCCATCTACAATGCACCAATGTTTGGTTCAGTGGGTAGATGACAAAATTGAGATTGTCCCGGGAGATTCTTCTTATGTTATTGCGTCGGCCGAGGCAGACACCTATGAGAGGACCAGGTGCATTTCAGGAGAAGTTTGGGAGAAAGATTTTCTCAAGTTTGCCGATTACGAGATTCCACCGATCCAAGCTGTCGGTTCTGACGACGGTTTTTAATGGATAGGTTCGCCGATGATGGAAAGTTAGGCCAGGGATTCACATCGGCCGATGATTTGGTAGAAGTAGATATCGGTAGTGGTGATAAGCCTAGACCTACTTTTATTAGTGCTAAGTTAAATCCTGAGTGTAAGCAGCAATTAACCAATTTGTTAAAGGAATATAAAGATTGCTTTGCTTGGGATTATACCGAGATGCCTGGTTTAGACCGATCAATTGTTGAACATCGGTTGCCTATCAAGTCTGGATTTCGGCCACATCAGCAACCAGCTCGCCGATGTAATCCTATTATTCTTCCTGACATCAAAGTCGAAATAACCAAACTTATTGAAGCTAAATTTATTCGGCAGTGTCGGTATGCCGAATGGATTTCCAATGTTGTTCCGGTCTACAAGAAGAACGGGAAACTTCGGGTCTGCATTGATTTCAGGAACCTTAACAAAGCTACGCCAATGGATGGATACCCAATGCCAGTTGCCGATCTGTTGGTTGATGCTGCAGCTGGGCATCGAATTATTAGCTTTATGGATGGTAATGCAGGGTACAATCAAATATTCATGGCTGAAGAAGATATTCCAAAGACTGCGTTCAGATGCCCTGGTCATGTTGGATTGTTCGAGTGGATAGTTATGAATTTTGGCCTCAAGAATGCTGGTGCTACTTATCAGAGGGCCATGAATTTTATATTTCATGAGTTCATCAGCAAACTGGTAGAAATTTATATTGATGATGTGGTGGTCAAGTCCGGGGACTTCACAGAGCATCTTGCCGATCTACGAAAGGTATTGGAGTGCACAAGGAAGCACGGATTGAAGATGAATCCCAATAAGTGTGCATTTGGTGTATCGGCAGGGCAGTTTCTCGGTTTCGTGGTGCATCAAAGGGGGATTGAAATTAGTCAAAGATCTATTGATGCCATCAATAAAATAGTAGCCCCTACCAACAAGACTGAGCTCCAGTCCTTGATCGGCAAGGTAAATTTTATCAGGAGATTTATATCTAATTTGTCTGGTAAAATTCGTGCTTTCAGTCCTCTTCTTAAGCTAAAAGCCGATCAAGAATTTATTTGGGGGAAAGAACAGCAGTTAGCTCTGGATGAAATCAAGGAGTATCTAGTAAATCCTCCAGTTCTAATTCCACCTCAGCAAGGAAAGCCCTTCAGATTGTATTTGTCTACCGATGGGATGGTTATCGGTTCAGCTTTGATTCAAGAATTTGAAGGGAAAGAGCGTGTAATTTATTACTTAAGCAGGAGGTTGATTGATGCTGAGACCAGGTATTCGGCCATTGAAAAACTATGCCTATGCTTATATTTTTCGTGTATCAAGTTAAGGCACTACTTGTTATCGGCCGAATGCACTGTTGTTTGCAAAGATGATGTGATCCGGTACATGCTATCTATGCCGATTATGAGTGGCAGGATCGGTAAATGGATTTTGGCGCTGTCGGAATTCGATCTGCGTTATGAATCGGCTAAGGCAGTTAAAGGGCAGATTATGGTCGATTTTGTGACTCAACATTGCGGTGCAGTGGAGGCTTTGGAAATTGTGCCCTGGATGTTTTTCTTTGATGGATCTACATGTGACCGGGGGGCAGGGATCGACGTAGTATTAGTTTCCCCTAAGGGGAGGAAGTATGAATTTTCCTTGCCGATTGTTGCTACATCAACAAATAATCAGGCTGAGTATCAGGCTTTGATAAAAGGATTGGAGTTGTTAAGGGACGTTCGTGCTGACGCTGTCGAAGTCTTCGGGGATTCTATGCTGGTTATAAATCAATTGACCGGGAGCTATGAATGCCGAAGTGAAGTTCTCATAACTTATTACGAGAGGAGTATGCAACTATTAAAGGAATTCAAAGATTTCCGTTTAGAGCATGTTCCCCGATTGCATAATGAAGAGGCCAATCGGTTAGCTCAGCATGCCTCAGGATATCAGCCTATAATTAATACAGTATCGGCAATTGATGCCGATGATTGGAGGAAAGAAATTATTGATTATTTGGAAGATCCATCTAAGAAAGTTGAAAGACGAGTTCGATTTCAAGCGACCAAGTATGTGCTCCTGGACAATGAATTATACTATCGAACTATTGATGGAATTCTTCTCCGATGCTTAGGTGATGATGAAGCTAGGAGTTTGGTGGGAGAAATTCATGAAGGGGTGTGTGGAGCGCATCAGTCAGCTTTTAAGATGAAGTGGATGATTAGGAGGAATGGATATTATTGGCCGACTATATTTGAGGATTGCTTTAAGTATTTCAAAGGGTGTCAAGGGTGTCAGAAGTTTGGTAACATTCAAAGGGCACCTGCATCGGCTATGAATCCTATCATAAAGCCTTGGCCGTTCCGAGGATGGGCTATTGATCTGATCGGCCAGATTTATCCACCATCTAGCAAAGGGCATAAGTTTATTCTAGTTGCCACTGATTATTTCACTAAGTGGGTCGAGGCTATTCCTTTAAAGAAAGTCACATCGGCCAATATGATTGATTTTGTGAAGGAGCATATCATTTACCGATTTGGAATTCCTCAAACAATTACTACCGATCAGGGCACTATGTTTACATCAGGGGAGTTTGATGAATTTGCAATCGGTATGGGGATTAAAGTGTTGAATTCTTCTCCTTATTATGCTGAAGCCAATGGGCAGGCCGAGGCGTCTAACAAAGGAATTATCAAGCTTATCAAACGAAAAATTGAAGAAAATCCTAGGCGGTGGCATACATTATTAAATGAAGCGTTGTGGTCCTATCGGATGGCTTGTCATGGATCAACCAAGGTGTCACCCTATCAATTGGTATATGGACATGATGCAGTGTTACCTTGGGAGATTAAGGCTGGATCTAGCCGATTATCTTTTCAAGATCAATTAGCTGCCGATGATTATGCCACTTTGATGACCGATGAGTTAGATGATCTAGCGGGACATCGGTTAAAGGCTTTAATGAGTATAGAAGAAAATAAGAAGAGAGTTGCTAGATGGTATGACAAGAAAGTAAAGGCTAAGGAGTTTGCCGATGGGGACTTGGTATGGAAATTAATTTTACCAATTGGGACTAAAAGTTCGAAGTTTGGAAAGTGGTCTCCTAATTGGGAAGGTCCTTATCGGATAAGTCGATCGGCTCCTGGAAATGCCTATATTCTGGAAACTCTCGAAGGAGTTGAATTTCCCAGAGCATTAAATGGCAAATATTTAAAGAAGTACTACCCCAGCATATGGGTCGATGCATAAAAGTTTAAGTGCCGATAACACTCCTATCGGCTGGATTTAAATGTTTGGGGGCAGGACTTAATGTTTCAAAAGATGCCGATAACAGTCCTATCGGCTAGACTAAAAGCTAAAAGAGCAGGAAAACACAGATGTGTCGCCGATAAGAGCTTCATGTGTTCAGCAGCGCCTGGATCGCCGATATGGCGCGTAGCCGGATTTGGTTGGCTGCTTCTATCTCCTTGATATCGTCATCGGCAGAGCCTTCTATTAGCTTCAGCTTCTTCTTCAATTGTAGTGCCTTGCGACCGTGGACGTTCCGCTCATGCTCAAGAAGCTTGATGGTCTCTGGCAGTTGACTCTCTTCCTGTTGGGCTTGGGACAAGGCGTCCTCCACTTGTTTGAGTTCTGCCAAAAGGGATTCCCTTTTTGCCGATAAGTCAGATATCTTCTGCTTCAGCGTGTCTCCTGAAGATCTCAAGATGCCGATGTTCTTGTGCTTCTCATCGGTCAGGAGCTTCTCTTTCCTCATCTCTTCAGAGAGCTGAGTCTGAGCAGCTCTATCGGCAAGACGCCGAGAAGCCCTCTGGTACTACAGCTGACGACTCTCCAAATGTGCGGCTTGGAAGAGGATTTCTTCAACATCGGCTGGGATCTGGCCTCTGAGAGTCCTGAACAGAACCTTGGCTGGGTCGGAGTCATCGACCAGTTGTGCCGTGTCCTGATGAAGGAGGGCCGACAGTTCTTCCAGCTTGGCCCTGATCTCTGCCGATGTGATGCCAATTGTCTGGGAAGAGCTTGCTTCTTCACCTTCTTCTTCAAAGATGTCGATGGCGATGGAGAAAAGGCTATCGGGAGAATCTTGTTCCTGGGAAGGAAAAACAAAGTAAGTTTAGTTCATGCTCGGAGAATCGGCAAATAATACTGATGAAGGCTGAGCGACTTACTTGCTTCAAGGCTATTTCTTGCCTTTGACTGGAAGATGCCGGTGGGGCCACAGGTTGATCGGCCAGGGTTGCCGATGGGACAACATCGACTGAAAGGAAGACAGAAAGAGTTATGAGGCCGAATGAGAATAAGTTCATCGGTGGCAATATTATAAAATATGTTACACTAAGGAAGAACGATGCTTGTCTGAATTGGGGGAACTGCCGATGACGTGATTGAACCTGCCAGGCCAGTTGTTTGCTCACCTACGACAGTCGATGTACCTTCTGCTTGGGGTTCTTCTTGCTGGGGTTCGTCTGCTTCTGGTACTTCCTGCGGATGAGGGGGAGATGGTGCTTGCTGGATCTCTACATCTGGAGGGGAAGGAGAAGATTCCACCAGAATAGGAGATGCCGGAGGAAGAGGAGGAGTTGCCACTTTCTGGCGCTTTGTTCCAGCCCTGGTACTCTTGGCGCCCTTCCTCTTTGGCTGGCTGGACGGGGGGGCATCGGCACCTTGGCGTTTGGCTTTTGCCGATGCACTGGTTTGCTGCAGCAACAAAAAGGAGTTTATGAATACAAATGTAGCCGATATAAAGGTAATCAGTATAAATGAAAAAGGGTTGACAAATTGCCTTGAAAGCCTGTGCCAGAGTGGAAGCAGCTACCGTTGGTGGTGTCTGAGTTCTCTTGGTGGTGACTTTCTTAAGGCGCGCACCTCGATGAACAATGGTAGCCAGAGTGGGAGCATTGTGGCCGATTGAAGAAATGGGCCTGGTGGAAACAGGTCAATCGGCCTACCACTTCTGCTAACCGATGGGGGGATGTTGTCAACCTGCAAAAGGGGTACAAAGGTGAGTTACTGATGGAAATAGGATTGAAAAAATTGGAACACCGGTTCGATATACTTACAACGTCATCGGGGACTTTGTACTCGGGGTCGATCATGCTGCGGTACGAGAGGACTGATTTGCAGAATAGATGCTCCTTCCATTCTGCCCACCATAGCTTGTATGCCTGAGTAATGAAAGCGGCTGGAACCCACTCTGACAAATCTGCATCTGTATCGGCATTCGGTGGTAGTTGAGCTACTCGAATCCACTTAAGAAAGTTGGTGATGGGTTCCCTGGGTTTTATCACATCGGCATAACAGAGTGCAATCGGCAGCTGGTCGAAAGCTAATTGACGGGCTAATGCCGATGGGTTGTAGAATTCATAAGTCTGGGGAGAGGTTTTTGTGCTACCAAAGAAATTCACTGGTATGGCTCTAGGAGTCACAATTGCCATCATCACCTCATTATCCCTGTCAAGAGCTTCATCAAATGGATTGAAAACCAGAGGGAGCATACTGTCTGGGTCATCATAGGCCAACCATGGTCGTTCATCTCTGGCCAAGCCCTCATACAAAGTCTGGAAGAATCGGCCGATCTGATCTGGGTTACCACCTGAACCAGGCAAGACTATGACGGCTTCGCCAAAGTTTAGGGGAGCGCGTGTTGTCGATTCTTCTTCACCCAACACATGATTTTCAGTTATATCTCTTGCGAAACGCTGTGTAAACAAGTTAAAGTTGAGGCGCTTGTGCAGATGCAGATTAAGCCACATATTGATAAACCACCAGGGGCCGCCTAAGTTGCCAGTAGACTGGCCGAGCAGGAGTTTCTTGGCCACCTGATGGAGGAGATGGTAAGCAGCGCCAAGCAAGTATCGGCCGAGAGGGAATCGGCCACCGTTAGCCAGTCTCTCTGCTGCCGATAGATAGACGGAAGTCGGTCCTGCCGATCGACCACAGAACACAAACTTGTCCAGCCACATGTTCAGAAAGGTGGTTTGTTCCTTTATGCTGACAGGCCCCGTCCCATGATACTTCTGAATGTACCCTGACCAGCCGCCGATGGAGCGAGTTTCCACTTTGGCACTAGGAGCGGTGTCAAAATAGTGGGTGCTATCGGCAGAAGATATATCTAGACCGCTGAGCATGGCTACATTGGCAAGAGTAGGAGAAGCAGGGCCGTGGCAAAGATAAAAGCGTTGAGGGTGTCTGACCAAAAGTAAGATGCAGCTATCAACAGTGACTCATTCCTGTGCATATCGGCAATGGACAATCTAATGCATTGATCTAGCTTTCTCTCACCCCACTGGACTTCATTGGAGTTGCTGACCCTCAAGAACCAGTCTTTCCACCCTACAGTAGGGCTGGGCCAAGAACGGAAGGTGTCTTTCCACAGATCTAAAGAAAAATTTTCGGTTCTGAAAGGGATCCGGTTGGTTTCTGCGTTAATAAGATCGATTGGATCTGGATCCCCTAGAGGGCCGAGGCATTAGAGGTGTGGTTGATCGGTAGGGATGACAATTTTGTTGGACAATTCCTGGAGGTTTTGGAAATAAAGAAAAAGAACACAAAGAAAAGAGAAAAAAAATATTCAGTAAAATGGATTGCGGATGAACGGGGATGTGAGGAAAAGTACAGGAAATGGAATGAAGAACTGACCTCAGGGACGACGAAGCTAATGGCCATCTTGCGACGAGGAGGGTCTTTGAGGGCTCTGGGGTTGGTGAGGAAGAGTCTTTGTCGGAGGTCTTGGAGATTTTGAATGGCGCCACCGCTAGGTAAGTAAAGTTGGGATGGTGGAATGATGTGATGGAGAAGGAGTACCCGAGAAGGAACTATTTATATGACAAAATGGGCAAGGGCAAATCTGACTTATCTCCTTGCCGCATCCGAGAAATCCGAGGGTGCTCAGGTAGATATGGTAACTATTCGCACGATAATCAAGGGATTGTGCAGGTGATTTGACGGGAAGCGGTCATTATCTGGAGATATTTTACTGTGCGGGATCTCCTGGTCGGTCCATCGGCAGCGTCCTGTTACGGTCATATTGCCGATGGGCGAGTAAAGTGAAGATAGCCGTTTGTACGAACGTCCTGATCAGTTCATCGGTAGATCTTTGTAACGGTAATATTGCCGATGTACGGTAATATTTCGAGGAATATGCAGAAGAATAGGATCAGAGCTGTTCAGATTGAGGTTGTCGGTTACCAGATTAGGAGCATTAATTGCGGGAAAAGGCATCATTACTGCAGAGAATTTCGGAGCATTGATGATTTCATACTCCGAAATTGGGGGGCATGTGTTGACAGCGTTTTTGGGCACGTGTCCAGGCCGGTAGGATAAGACGGCAGTGTTTTGTTTACAGGATGAGTTGCCAATGAGGATGGTTGCCGATGAAGGAGAGGTTGAATGTGACTAAGTCTACAGGCGGTGATGTGTCTGTGCCGATGGCTATGATGAGGAAGTCTGCCGATGACTATGGCAAGGGAGTCTGCCGATGATACGAAGGGAGAGTTCGGAAGCCGCCGATGGTTTGTGGAAGAGTTTCAGTTTGTCACGGGGGATAGTTTTGTTATTTCCTTAATTATTTAAATCGTTTTGTATATGGATTCCGTGTAATTTGGAATTCGAATTCTAATCGTGTCTGGCTGTAGCTCTTTGAGCAGGGTATAAATATAGACCCTAGGACCTTGTAATAAGATAGCTATCAATCAATCAAACACACGTTTTTACTCATATTCCAGCATCTACTTTTTTCGACGACTTCGTCATACCTTTTTCCCTTTCATTACGAGTTCTTAGGAATTCGTGGACTCAAGCTCGGCGTGTTCTCAAGTTCCGCGTGAGTACCTCTTAGCCATGACATCCGAGCGCATCGCTGTTGTCAGGACTAAAGTATACGAGTTATCACCTTTGCCGATAGTAAGGTCAAATCGGCTGGCACGCCTTAACGTTTGAAATCGGGTATTAGCCCTTTGTGTTTGCAGACCAGCTTTTGCATCAACAAGTGGTTTCATGCCTTCAAACAAGATCTCATCTCTAGGTAAGGGTAAACTGTTAGGATTTAAACTTACTCATTTTACCTTCCACCATGGGGCTTGTAACCGTCACTTCTATCTTGAGCAGTTAAAAGATAGAACGGTCTAGTCAAGCACCATATCTCTTGTTCTTCGATTAACTATAGCTCTGGAGTTTTTGCAGATTTTGAAATAAAACTCAGAGATTCCTTGTATGACTCTCTCTAGTCTCTCTTTTGTAGTATTTCTGGATCCATACCAAGGCAGTAATGGTATATGCCTTCTCTCAAAGTCTCGGTGTTTTCCCCCCGGGGGGTCACACCAACTAGTAAATTTGTATGCGTGCTCCCTTTTCCAGATGGTGATGCAAAAAGACACAAAGATTTATCCTGGTTCGGGCAAGAGAAGGCCCTATGTCCAGCAGGGGGGAGAGTTTGTATTATTTTGCACCTAAGTGCTTGTATAGGGGTGAATACAAGCGTGGTATGGAATGGGATGGAGTATGGAGGCTCTACTGAGTGTGTGTGTTGTCTTGCCTGATGCCCGTGTTCGCTCCCGGGCCTCCCCTTTTATAGTTCCAAGGGGAAGCCTAGGGTACAAGTATAGGCGCCAGGGTAGGGGTCGATAGAGGTATGGCGTGCGGACCTACTCGAGGCCTCCGTACCGGCGTGGTCTCGAGCCGTCCTGTCCTGGTAGCTTGATAATGATTACGCGTGCCCCTGTATCCTGCTCTGTACGCCGTCTTGGACTAGTTTATCTGTTGCACGCCTGTACAACGTAGCGGCAGATACGTCGGAGTGGTTGCAGTGTTGTCATTCGATGCCCAACCCTTCCCCAAGAAGGAAACGTGTCTGGTCGAGGGTCCGACGCCGTGCAGCGTCTTGCTAGCCGGAGCGTTGACCTTGGATGTCTCGAGGGGGTTCTGATTGGACGTTCCGACCCTGCTTCCTGCGTCCTGACATGCTCTAGATCGTTTGGTGGGGAAGGCTGCAAAAAGAATGACGGGACGGGTGCCTGTTCCCTATCACGCTTCCCATGACTGGCGTGTTAGGTGAGAACGCGACAGGCGCATTAAATGCCCTGGTTCCCGCGTCCGCGTCAGGCGGCGGGCGGCGTCCTTGTGCTCGACGCCTCTCGGTTCGCTCGAGCCTGTTTCTGTATTCGACGGTAGCTGGTGCTCGAGCCCTGATCGATTCGCTCGACGTCCTTTCCGTCTTCGAGGCCACGGTTGTCGATGACCGTACGCGCGACTGGTTAGAGCGTCGAGTTGGGGGCCTCGACTTGCGTACGGGCAATCTCGTTATGTACATCAGTTAGGATACCCCTTACTAATACCCTCGACAGTAGCCCCCGAGTCTCCATTTGAGCGCTGGCGCTCAAGTGGAGGCTTTATTTTGCGGTTGAGTTTCCGTGGGGGCGCGCGAGCGACCCCGCGGGGGTAGCCCCCGAGTCCTTGGAGGAGTTTTTGACTCCTTCGAGGACTATAATGCCTAATTTGTGGAAACGCTGTCGACACCTGTGGTGGAAGGTTCTGATTGGCTCATTTTGCGCAGGGGTTTCGATGTACTCTCGATAGAGCGAGCGTCATCCACCTCAGATTGAGCTCCTAACGGGTAGACCAAGTGAGAACCTGTGCCCCTTTCGAGGGGGTCAGTTGTAGCCCGAAGGCGTTCTCATAAAGCAGGGTTGACGTGGTCGGGGATGCTAGTCTCGTTCGGTAGAGTCCAGTGGCTCGATGCCTCCCATCGGGAAGATTCCTCTCGACTGTCTCGACCCTACCTTGGACATCCCCAGCGAGTTCTCGAGGCGGGCCTCGAATTTTGACCACTCGCTGGGCATCCCTGGCTCTGGTGCTCGAGATCGGCTGTCGAACCCTTTCGGCGGGTCAGCCTGTGACCTCTCGAGGCTTTCGTGGGTACGTACCTTGGCTTACAAGGGAAGGAAGAGGCCGTGGCGGTTCACCTTTTTGCCCGTTGGGCGCGTCTTTTCAGGCAGGAGCCGTTGCGACACTGAATCAGCGCAGAATTCATAGCGTCTCGTTTGTGAGACGAAAAAGACCGTTTGGCGGCACATTTATTGGAGGGGTTACTATATTTATCGGATCTGTCCGTTGGCGGTTGCCGTCTATAAATATCCCGTGGCCTTGCCACCGTTCTCCCTTCTGCCTTCTGCCTCCATTCTTGCCTTAGTTCTCTTGCCATCTCACGCGCGCGCACCCCCTCGAGTAGGAGCGAATCCGCCTTCCTTCCACCCAAGATGCCTGTGAGACTTGTCGCCGCCGACGACTAGCGCCCATCATCGATGACGGAGCGCCGGCTGCTGGAGCTCGAGAGGGAGGGGCTTCTGCGCCCCTGTACTTCATCGTCGCGGCCGGAGTGGATTGCGCCGGCGGCGAACCACCGGGAGCCCAGGCCGCCCACTGGCTATGTGGTCTCTTTCGCCAAGTTCCACCGCCACGGCCTGGGTGCTCCTCCGAGCCGCTTCATGCGGGCGCTCTGCCACCATTACGGGGTGGAGCTCTAGCACTTCTCCCCAAATGCCATCACCGTCGCGGCGGTGTTTGCCGCGGTGTGTGCGGGCTATTTGGGGATGATGCCCCACTGGGAGCTGTGGCTCCACCTCTACAGGGGCGAGCTCTTCAACGCCCCCACTGGGACTACAGGCATGAGGAAACCCGTGCGGGCTGGGTGCCTCAACCTGGTGCTGAAGACGGGGAAGACGGAGAGGCCACGCGAGTACATCCCGGTGGGGTTGTCATTCGAACCACGCTGGATGGGACTCCCAGTGGTTCTACCTGACGAATGACGACGGTCTCCTCCCTGCCTACACCGGCCGCCTGAACACGGAGCACCTGAAGAACTGGACATACGGCGGCGTCCAAGTTCATCAGTCACGGCTTGACCCCCTCCTCGACGCCTTGAAGAAACTACGTGTGGAGGGTCTGTCCGCCGCTCTCGTCCTCTCGGCCGTCCATCATCGGAGGGTTCTCCCGTTGATGTCTCGGCCGCTGAGGATGGATGAGATGGGCCCCGGCGTTTCGTCCCAGGACCTTTAGGCGTGCCGGATGTCCAACGAGGCTCCGGCGGACGACGAGGTCACGGCCCGGGTCAGGACATCAACGGCTTCCCCATGAGGCCTGATGTGGGCTCAATCGACCCGGTAAGTTCTTTCTTCACGTATGGCTTTGATTCTGGGTTTCCTTCAATCCCCGTTTTAAGACTGTCTTCTGCTCTCGTAGGGACCGATCGACGTTCGGTCCTTGAGGCCTCCAGTGAAGGAGGATGGGGTCGACCGTGACAAGCGGCGCCAGTCCGCTGAGAAACAGAAGTCCACCAAGGACTCAGAGAAGAAAGAGAAGAAGAAGAAGAATCTCGACCGCCAAGCGTTAGAGGCGCGTCGAGCTAAGTCCAGGCAAAGGGGGAGCCTGAAGAAGAATCCCCTAGTGAGGACGACGGCGGCGGCGGCGACGACGACAGCGACGACTCCGAGGGGATGGCGTCTCGCCTCGACCGGATCCTCGAAGGTGCACCGCAAGGCGACGTCGACGCCCCACGGACGGGAGCGCCAAAGGAGGGGCCAGGCGGATCTCACCGCCCCCGCGCTGACACCCCTCCCACGCCTGCGCCAAGTCGGGTCGTCCCGCACCCCCAACCTCCCCCTGCACCAAAGGCGGGTGGCCGGGCTAAGCACCAGGCGACGGGGCCGTTGACCCGTGGCCGCACCGCAGCCTCCGAAAAGGGAGAAACTGGCCGCAGGAGCGCTAGCCCTGGCGCTCGCCAGGTGGGAGATGCTGGACCAAGGCCTGCGCCTGCCCGTGAGGGGCCAGGAGCCTCGACGTGGGGCGGCTCGAGGCCTGCCGGTCGAGGCACCGGCAGGCGGGCCGTTCTCCTTGTGGGGTAAGTTCTTCGACGCTGTGATTCTCATCCCCCTGTTTCTTTGCGTTTTCTCGTATAACGGTCTCCCTTATGTCCATTTCTCTTTCCTCAGGTTGAAGCAGACGCTTGAGCAGGCCCAGCCTTCAATGGTGAAAAGGCTTCAAGTGGGCGCGGCCTCCAAAGATTCGGGTTAGTGGCTTATTCCCATTGTTATGGGAGCTATGTCATTCTGGTGATGACTGACCTTTGCTTTTGTGTGTTTTACAGGCTCCTCCGACCCTCGACCGCCGACCGGTGTTGAGAGCGCCCCGCCCCGTCCCCTGGCGGGTGAGTCTGCCCCGTCGTCGCCAAAACGGGTCGAGGCGCCTCAGCCCCAAGGGCAAGGGGGAGCCCCCGAGCCTCCCCGATCGGGGGTTGAGGCGGATCCGATCACTATAAGTGACGGGTCTGGTGGCGACGGGTCTTCGAGGGACGCTCGCCATATGGACGAGGAGGTTGAGGCCTCTCCCACCGCGAGGCGGACGCCTTGGCCCATCGGGCTCCACTCTATCGAAGAGCAGAGGAGGAAAGAGGAAAGAGAGCGCGAGCAGAAGACGCAGCAACAGCCGCAGGAGGAACAGCGGCCGCAGCCGAAGGGAGGAGAAGTGGGGCAGCCGTCAGCAGGTCCCTAGCTCGAGGAGCTGCTGGAGCAAGACCGTCACCAGGAGCCGTAGGAGCACCAGGAGCAGCAGCAGCAGGGGGGCCAGCAATTGGAGGAACCGCTCGAGCCTCGTCCTCACAGTCCGCCCCAACCAGTACCACCGGCGCCGCAAGAGCCCGAGAACCAGGAGGAGGGACTGCCAGTTTTCGGTCCTCTAACCCCAGCATGGCTCCGTCCAGGTGCGCCCGCCTCGATCCCAGCGGAGTCGGGGCGGGCAGACGGCGTGGTGGCGCTCGCCTGTATGATGCGTACCCCCGTCGACCCCGAGTCTGAGATTAGGAGGACGATCTATGGCATGGACGGAATCGCCCCGGGGTTCCTCCGGGAGCGTCGGTCGTGGGAGGACCGTATTCCCGCCGAGGAGGACGAGGCTGGGACGTCGGGCGGTGTTGGAGGCAGCAAAACCGGGACCTGGAAGACAGTGGACGACGACGGGCGGTTCCCTTCCCTTGTCGACTTGTTCCTACGCCACGGGGGTTCACTCGAGACCGTCGAGGAGCTCATCCGTGGCGTCAAGGCGTGGGCTGACCAGGAGATGGAGAATTGGTGCCCCGACCAGATCCGCATCTGGGCTTCCACCGATCCGTCTGAGCCCAATATCTTTCTAGACGATCGGAAGGAGGCCGAGAAGTGGGAGCACGTCGAGGAGCTCCACCTCTGGATGAAGCACACGGTGGGGCTCCTGTCTGACGTTGTTAACAATGGACTCGGACCGGCCTATTTTGTAAGTATTTTCCAGTCCTTTAATCTTTTATAGAACGTTTGGTTCTGTGTTCTAACTACTCGATCACTAGCTCGTAGGATCTGAAAGAGACCTCGCGCATCAAGTCAGGCTTCATCCACGCAACGAGAGGCAGCTGGGAGCAGCTCCTCATCCTTAAGGACAAACTCTTGGAGTCACAGGAGAAGCTCCTCAAGGCCTATAAGGAGCTCTTGGCGCTCGAGGAGGAGAAGAAAGAGAGGGAGGCTGCTCTGGTTGAGGCTCGAGAGGCCTCAAGGAAGGCGGTGGAAGAGGCTGCGCTGCTGAGGGAGCGGGCTATGATGGTCGAGGAGGCTGTGTCCAAGGCCCGAGATGCGGCTGCTGACTTAGACAAGGAGAAGGGCCTCCTCCAGACTGAACTCGCCTCTGCCCGAGAATCCTTCCAGAGGATGAAGGTAGAGTGCGTGAATGGCGAGATCGCTAGGAGTGCCGCGGAGGAGGCCAAGAAGAAGGCCCTCGAAGATCTCGAGGAGGAGCGGGCTCGATCCCGCAGCCTTTCTGATGACGTCGATCGTCTAAAGAGAGCGCTGCTGGAAAAAGACGGGGCCATCGCGCAAGCCGGCAAGGTGATCGAGGATCTTCGAGTCACCAACACCGAGCTGTCGCGCTCCAACAGGGAGGTCGAGAGGGCCAACACTAACTTGGTCGGCGAGAACACGACTCTAGAGGAGAGCATCCGCGGTACGTTTTTATTATCGAGTTTCTTTTTTGAGGTGTGCTTAGTGTTATCTAATCTCCTCATGTTGGTCCTTGCAAGGCTCAAAGATGAGTTGCTGGCCGCCCACGTCGAGGCCCGTTCCATCAAGGCTCAGCTCGAGGGGGAGGTCGCCTTGAATGGTCGTCTACGGACTGCGATAAGCGACCTCTCGGCCTCCTGGGAGCTCGAGCCTGCTAACGAGTCGAGGGAGGAGGCTCGAGGCGACGCACTCGTCGACCAGCTATGCTACATCGGAGTGAAGCGGGCGATGGCGGTAGTCTGCTCAGGCTTCTCTTACGACATGGAGGTGGTGTCCCACGACTTTGTCACCGACATCTCCAAGACTGACACGGAGAATGAGGAGAGGCTCCACGCCTTGATCGATGACGTAGAGGCTCCTGGGGAGAGGTTGGCTAAGTTGTTTGAGACAGAAGTACTTCCTCCTGAGACTAGCTCAGGCGCGGATGAGGATGGTGAGGGCCGAGACGCGGACTAAGGCCTGTGAGCCTGCTCTAGGGGCCTAGGCCCCTTGTAAGTACTTTGCTACTTTGTCTTAAGTAATACAATGTCTTTTAAGTGGTTGTTAGATTTCTGTGAATGTTTATCTATCTTTCCGCGCAAGGCTCCTTTGTTTCTCTTTGCGCCTATGTCTGTGGCTCCCATTTGGTCTTTTGTTAAAGCGACCTCGATTACCTCGAGGATGAGGACGTGAGTAGAGGTACCATAGCCCGGTGGCGTAGGAGTCCTCAGGCTCGTTGTTCCTCGGCCCTTAAGGGGCTTGAGGTGCTTCCACTACTCGACCGCATGAGATTTACTTGATAGGGACGAGAGAGAATTTTCTGATTTTTTCGACATTTGGGGGGGGACTATGACGGGTCATAGTTGGTACTCCCTTCTAACGTTGAAATTTCGACCAGCGAAAAAGGTAAACCGTTCGAGGGAAAGATCTTTTTCATTAATGCGTTTATGCATAAGGTCTCGGTACAAAATGTACATGGGAACATAAAGCTTTGAAATTCTAGGGGTAGAATCGACGTAGCTGTTTGATGTTCCACGCGTTGGTGAAGATTGCCCCTTTTTCGTCTGCTAGCTTGTATGTTCCCGGCTTTAGGACCTCGGCCACTACGTATGGGCCCTCCCAGGGTGGAGTCAACTTGTGGCGTCCTTGATTGCTCTGCCGCCGCCGTAGGACAAGGTCGCCCATGTTCAGATCTCTCTTGCGCACGTGCTTATCGTGGTAGCGTCGAAGATTCTGCTGGTATCTGGCGGAGTTGAGGAGGGCCATGTCTCGCGCTTCCTTGAGTTGGTTGACCGCGTTCTCTTGAGTTTTCTTATTTGATTGCTCGTTGTATGCTTTGAGTCGAGGGGATCCATACTCGAGGTCCGTCGGGAGCACGGCCTCAGAGCCATAGACCATGAAGAACGGGGAGAGCTCCTCGACCCATTTCTTGCCGAATTTCTTCAAGCGATTGTAGGTCCTCGGTTTGAGCCCCTGCAAAATCATGCCGTTGGCACGCTCCACCTGGCCGTTAGTTCGAGGGTGGGCCACTGCAGACCAGTTCACACGGATGTGATGCTGATCGCAGAAGTCCAAGAACTTTTTGCCGGTGAACTGAGTGTCGTTGTCAGTGATGATGACGTTGGGAATCCCAAACCGATGGATGATGTCGGTGAAGAAAAGGACGACTTGCTCGGAACGGATGTTGGTGATGGGTCGAGCCTCGATCCATTTGGAGAATTTGTCGATGGCCACCAACAAATGGGTGTACCCCCCTTTTGCCTTCTGTAGAGGTCCTACTAAGTCGAGCCCCCATACCGCAAACGGCCACGTGATGGGGATCATCTGGAGAGCATGAGCGGCAGATGCGTCTGCTTGGCATAGAACTGGCATCCATGGCATGAGCGCACGACCTCGATGGCGTCTGATACGGCCGTTGGCCAGTAGAAGCCTTCTTCTATGTTCCCTACGAGGGTCCGTGGGGCAGCGTGGTGGCCGCAAGCCCCCGGGTGCAGATCCTCGAGGAGTTTTCAGCCTTCTTCTATGGTGATGCAACGCTGCAAGATCCCCGTCGGGCTTCGTCGATATAGCTCGTTATCCTCGCCATAGATTACATATGACTTGGCCCGTCGAGTGATACGGCGGGCCTCGGATCGATCTTCTGGCAGCTCGCTGCGGATCAGGCAGTCGAGGAATGGCGTGCGCCAGTTAAACGGTCGACTGGGCCGCTGTTCCAACTCCATCGCCTCGGTTGCCATTAGCAACGCTTCGATGGTGTCGGTTTGCTGGGCAGGAGCGGTTTTGACACCAGCCCCCGAGCCCAAGTCAACGGATGGCTCATGTAGATCTCTTGAGAACGCGTCAGGTGGCACCGTGCCTCGAGTCGACGCGATCTTGGTGAGTTCGTCGGCCGCCTTGTTGTAGCGTCGGGCGACGTGGACGAGCTCGAGGCCGTAGAACTTGTCCTCGAGTCGACAGACCTCCTTGCAGTACGCCTCCATTTTCGGGTCGTGGTAGCTCGAGGTCTTCATCACTTGGTCGACGACGAGCTGGGAGTCGCCTCAAACGTCAAGGCGTCGGACTCCTAGCTCGATGACGATTTTCAGGCCGTTGACAAGGGCCTCGTACTCCGCGATGTTGTTGGATGCGGCAAAATGAATCCTGATGACATACCTTATATGAACGCCCAGGGGCAAGATAAATAGCAGGCCCGCCCCAGCCCCCGTCTTCATGAGAGACCTGTCGAAATACATCGTCCACAGCTCTGACTGAACCTGAGCCGGGGGGAGCTGGGAGTCTATCCATTCCGCGACGAAATCCACCAGGGCTTGTGACTTGATAGCTTTACGAGGCGCATAAGTGAGGGTCTCACTCATGAGCTCGACCGACCACTTGGCGATTCTTCCCGTGGCTTCTCAACTTTGGATGATCTTGCCCAAGGGGAAAGACAAAACAACCGTGATAGGGTGGCCGAGGAAGTAGTGCTGCAGTTTGCGCCGGGCGAGGATTACGGCGTAGATTAGCTTCTAGATTTGTGGGTAACGCGCTTTAGTCTCCGAGAGCACCTCGCTGATGAAATAGACCGGCCTCTGGACTGGCAGTGCATGCCCCTCCTCCTACCTTTCGACCACTACCGCAGCACTGATGACCTGGGTCGTCGACGCGACGTATAGAAGTAGAGGTTCGGTAGGTTGAGGCGGGACTAGAACTGGTGCAGAGGTCAGCATTTTCTTCAAATTATCGAGGGCTTCCTCGGCCTCTGGGGTCCAAGAGAAACACTCGACTTTCTTCAGAAGACGATACAGTGGCAACGCCTTTTCTCCCAACCTCGAGATGAAACGGCTCAGCGCCGCTAAGCATCCCGTGACTCTCTGCACACCCTTGACATCTCGGATTGGTCCCATTCTCGTGATGGCCGAGACTTTCTCGGGGTTGGCCTCGATGCCACACTGGGAAACGATGTAACCCAGGAGCATGCCTCGAGATACACCGAAAACGCACTTATCGGGGTTGAGTTTGATCTGGTTGGCGCGTAAGCAGCTGAAAGCGATCTCGAGATCCTAGATCAGGTCTCCCCGCCGCTTTGACTTGACAACGATGTCGTCGACATAGGCCTCGACCGTCGACCCTATGTGCTTGCCAAACACGTGGAGCATGCAGCGCTGATAAGTGGCTCCCACGTTTCGAAGTTCGAACGGCATGGTTACATAACAATACATTCCGAAAGGTGTGATGAAAGTTGTCGCGAGCTGGTCGGACTCTTTTATTTTTATTTGATGGTAGCCGGAATATGCATCAAGGAAAGAAAGGGTTTCACATCCCGCAGTAGAATCAACAATTTGATCGATACGTGGCAATGGAAAAGGAACTTTCGGACTTGCTTTATTTAAACTGGTATAATCAACACACATCCTCATTTTCCCATCCTTTTTCTTAACTAGTACAGGGTTTGCTAACCAGTCGGGATGGTGAACCTCCTTGATGAATCCGGCCGTCAAAAGCTTGTGGATCTCCTCACCAATGATCTTGCGCTTCTCCTCGTTGAATCCGCGCAACCGTTGCTTCACTGGCTTAGAACCGGCTCGAATTTCCAAGGAGTGCTCGGCGACTTCCCTCGGTATGCCCGACATGTCCGAGGGACTCCATGCAAACATGTCGGCGTTTGCACAGAGAAAGTCGATGAGTACAGCTTCCTATTTGGGGTCGAGGTCGGTGCTGATCGTTAGCTCCTTGCCATTAGAGTTGTTGGGGTCGAGCGGGATCTTCTTGGTTCCTTCCGCCGGCTCGAAGCTGCCCGCGTGGCGCTTGGGCTCTGGAGCCTCAGCGGCCAGGGCCTCGAGCTTCGAGATGAGCTCGGTGGAACTCTCGACCGCCTCCCCATACTCGACACATTCAACGTCGCACTCGTACGCGTGCTCGTAGGAGGAGCTGACGGTGATGACGCCCTTGGGCCCATGCATCTTCAGCTTCAAATACGTGTACTTGGGAATCGCCATGAATTTGGCATAGCCTGGGCGTCCAATGATGGCGTGGTACGTGCCTCGGAACCCCACCACCTCAAAGGTGAGGGTCTCCTTTCTAAAATTGGCCGCCGTGCCAAAGCAGACCAGTAGGTCGATTCGACCTAGCGGCAATGCCTTCTTTCCTGGTACGACGCCATGGAATCCACCGGTGCTTGGCGGGAGCTGCGTCCTGTTGATGCCGATGAGGTCGAGGGTCTCGAGGTAGATGATGTTGAGGCTGCTACCGCCGTCCATCAACACCTTTGAGAGCCTAGCGTTGACGATGATGGGGTCGACGATGAGCGGGTAGACGCCACGGGCGATTACCCTTTCGGGGTGGTCGTCTCGGTCGAAGGTGATGGGGGTGCTCGACTAGCTGAGGTACTGGGGCACCACCATCCTTGCCGCAAAAACCTCACGGCATTCCCTCTTTCGCTGCCTTGCGGTCAGCTACGTCGAGGGTCCACCAGATCATGTAGCAGTCATGGACGGCAGGGAAGCCATCGTCGTCTTTGTCGTCCCCCTTGTCGGCGCCCTTCTCTTTCTTTAGGTTGTCGCGGGCGTCCTTCTTGAACCCCAGACCGTCGAAATGCTTTTTTAGCATACGGCAGTCCTCGAGCTTGTGGTTTGCCCCCCTTGTGGTAAGGGCATGGCTCCTTCAGCATCTTATCGAAGATGGCCCCTTCCGGGGGCCCTCGAGGCCTTTTGCGCTCCATGGCGGCGACGAGATCGTCGTCGAGGTCTTCCCGCTAGAACGGTCGGGCCTTCTTCTTCTTTTTGTTCTTCTTGGGTCCTCGACTGGGGCCCTCATCATCATCGGCGGGCAGCTTTCCTTTCCTTCCTTCACAGCTGAAGAAGGCGGCGACCGCTTCTTCCCCTGCGGCGTAGTTTGCCACTACGTCCATCAGCTCGTCGACGGTTTGAGGGCGATTCCGGCCTAATTCCCGCACCAAGTCTTGACTGGTGGTTGAAGGGTCGAGATGGCGGACTAGAGGGAGGTGAATAATCCTTTCTAAAAATTATCGCACCGGCTAACCGAAACAAATGCGGAATTAAAACTATCGGTCTAGCCAAGACTACACCCCTCTATCTAAGTTCTCTAGCACCTTGAAAAGATCCTAAACAAACAAGCAAGGTGCTACCTTAGCAAGAGCTCACCTAATCAATTCTAAGAGCAAGGTCACACAAACCTATGCAACTAGTACTTTGCAAACTGGGGGAGCTCCTACACAAACTAGTGAGGCAAAGCGCACAAAGCCTAAGCTCACTAGCAAGCTCGATAACAAGGCAACTAATGCCAAATTAGAGAGCGCAACTTACTTAGCTACACAAACTAAGCAATGTGACTAACAAGGTTACACAAACCAAATTAGTCACGTAAGAGAACTACTTCTAGCTACACAAGCAAGAGGGTAACTAGCAAGCTACACAAGCTAACTAGTTACAAGAGCAACTACACAAGCACAAATATATGAATGTAAAAACAAGCTTGTGTTAGGGACTTGCAAACCAACGGGAAGAACAAAGTTGACACGATGATTTTCTCCCGAGGTTCACTTGGTTGCCACCAAGCTACGTCCCTGTTGTGTCGACCAACACTTGGTGGTTCGGCGGCTAAGAGGTGTTACACGAACCTCATCCCCACTGGGACACCGCAAGAACCTACCCACAAGTGAGGTAGCTCAATGACACGCACGATCCAATAGAGTTGCTCTTTGCGATCCCCGCGGGGTGAGCACCGTACCCCTCACAATCTCTTCTCCGGAGCACCGCACAATCTCCTTGCGTGCTTCGACGGAGTCACAAGCCACCAAGCCGTCTAGGAGGTGGCAACCTCCAAGAGTAACAAGCACCACCAGCTTGCAACACGAACACCTAGTGCCACTCTATGCAATCTCTCAATGCAACGCACTAGAATCGCTCACTCACACAATCGGATGATCACTATCAAGCATATGTGAGTTAGAGGCTTTACTAGCACTCCCCAAGCGTGGACACTAAGTCCTAAGGGTGCTCAGCCACAGCCAAGGCCGGCCACCACTACTATTTATAGCCCCAAGGGCTAAACTAGCCGTTGCCCCTTCACTGGGCAAAACACGTGGGCACCGGACGCTCACAAGGAGCCACCGGACGCTCAACTCCTAGCGTCCGGTGCTCAGGCATTGGCCACGTGTCACTAGCCGTTTGAACTCGACCGTTGCCGCCAACGGCTACCACGCGCTCGCGCCTGACACAGCACCACCGGACGCTCAGCTAGCCCACACCGGACGCGTCCGGTGCACACCGGACCCGTGCGCAGAGAGCTCCGCGAACTCGCACGGTCACCGGACGCAAGCCACCGGACGCACCCTGAGCGTCCGGTGCTCACCGGACTCATGCGCAGAGAGGGTCGCCAAACCGCCTGCACACCGGACGCTGAGCACCGGACGCTCTCCGGTGCGTCCGGTGCACTCTGCTGCACCCGACACCACACCGGACGCTAAAGGCCAGCGTCCGGTGCCTCCGCGCAGAGCGTCCGGTGAGTGTTTCCTACTGAGAAACACTCCCGCGACTTCTCCAAAAATTCCCACCGACGCAATAGAAAATATGCTTAATTTTCTCAAAAGCGCCGAATCCCACCCTAGGAACCCACACCTCTCTCAACCCTAGGAACTCCACCTCCTTTGCAAATGTGCCAACACCACCAAGTGTACACCACCATGTGCAAGTGTGTTAGCTTTTCATAAACATTTTCTCAAAGAAGTTAGCCTCTCAAACTTGCCACGCCACTCGATCCTAACACGTATGAAAAGTTAGATCGCTCAAGTGGCACTAGATGACCGATATGCAAACAAGTTTGCCTCTCTTGATAGTACGGCCATCTATCCTAAATCCAGTCATAAACTTCTCTACACACCTATGACCGGTGAAATGGAAATGCCCCAGGTTATACCTTTGCCTTGCGCTTTCCATTCCATCTCCTCCAATGTTGATGCAACACATGCACCAACCAATCACCAAATGATATGATCCACTTCATATCATCACGTGACCGTATTGGTTTATCGATCTTGACCTCACTTGCTCTTCACCGTTGCCTCGGTCCATCGGCGCCAAGTCTTGCTCAAGCTTCACCGTTCACACGCGGTCCCTTGCTTCAAAGCCTTCGACTTGCCCTTCACTCTTGCAACCGGTCCATCAAGCCAAGCCTCATCTTGATCTTCTCCACCTTGGTCACATGACTCCATGTCATGTCTCATATGCAATGAGCTCCTCCATCATCACATCATCACCTGTGGACTAATCTCCTGTGTATCTCACATAAACACTATTAGTCCACCTAAGTTGTCACTCAATTACCAAAACCAAACAAGGACCTTTCAATCTCCCCCTTTTTGGTAATTGATGACAACTCTACAAAGATATGGAAAAATAAGCTTTTTCAAGCTAGCACTTCACACAAGTGTAAACTGCTAACTTGATTTGGATTTTATGCTACTTATCAAACATTTAAGCTCTATGTCAAGATTTGGATAAGCACCATAAAACCCTACTAAGTGCTAAGGTGTATAGAGTAAACCTTTGTAGTTCGATACCAAATTTGATATCATTTGAAGCATTCAATGTACACCATCCTTAGCACCATGTGTAGCTAGACAACAAAAATACTAGAAACCCCGTGAGATCAACATTATAAGCATGGGTCTAGTTTTTACTTGAAAAACACAAGTCTAGCTACCAACCTATGCATGCTAGTTATCATATCATCAATCAAGTTCTATAACTAGCATACACCACACAAGCATGCATATTGAATTTAAAACTTATGCAATGCAAGCAAGCACATGAGTATGCACATATCAAATGCAAACAATCAATGTTCATGAGCTTGCTCCCCCTACTTATGTGCTTCCCTTGTCCAAGACTTTTGATCCAACACTTTTCCTTAATGTTGCTCCCTTGTCCATGTCCATCTTTGATCTTTCCCCTTTGAAACATATCTTTTGTTGGCCAACTTATCCCATGATTATATCTTTGTTCCAACTTCTCCCCCTTTGTCATCAATTTCCATAAAAGGTATGTGATACCAATTAAATCACTTGATACCATTTGTAAAAATGTAATCTCATTGTGCCAAAGGATTGCATTGGGATAGATGGTTGAGGCTTGAATTTTGCATTTTTGATGGTCATCACCATATGTGTTGGAATGACATTACTTGAATTGCTCTTGAGATACCACATAGGATCTTTGACCTTGATACCTTTTGGTGGGGCAACTCCCCCTATGTCATAGCATGGGTCATTCACTTGTCAATCTTGTTGGTGAGGGAACTTTCTTCACTTGATGATCACTTAAAGTTGAGGATCACTTGTGGAACCACCTTCTTGTATGATAGATACCATATGTATAAATGTGATATCATTGAAATATCTTGTTCGATGCCATATGGAAATCTTCTACCAATTAAGGATCTTCTAGTATGGAGCCACTTGTTTACTTTCTTGAACATTTGCTATCATGAATACCAATTGTAGGATACCAATTGAGGAAACATTTGTGTTTAGATATCCATTTGTATTGTTGTCTTGTTCTTGTACTCTAATCATCATGAGCTTCTAATTGTAGACTTGAACTATGTTGATTTGACTAAGCTTCCAAGTCCGGTTTGAACCAATGACAAGTTTTTTTTCACACCTCACATTAAGGTTTATCTTGCCAATGTTGTACTTGTCACTTGTTAACAATCCAAAATAGATCAAGTACTTGTGTTCACTCGCTCATGAATAAACTCATATACATACCACTAGATCAACTAATCATTCAAGCAATAGTGGTAGGTTATGAATTTAAAACTTTTCATTTGTTATGCATGATCCTATGAAGCATGTACTATATGCACTAACCGCATACTAGTAAAGGATGAAATGATCATGCACATTACAATGATACCTTTGCTATCTTGGAGTAGAGGATAGTTAATAAGATTCCAATTTAGCTCCAAATAGCAACGTGAAGTCCAATTGATAAGCTTGGTGAAGACCAATTATAAATGCCAATTGATAGATCAAATCTTCACCCATATGAATTTAGAACCACTTATGATCAAGTGCACTTTCATGTTGTGGTTGGCTTGCTTCTTCTTATGACCATTGCTTGCATGAGAGAACTAATAAGAATATCACTTGAAATAGCATGACTAGCTCTCTTTTGGGTTGTTGCTTGCTTTCTTGATCAATCCTTTTGATTTCTTCAACTAAGCATCTCAAATGTCCTTTGGATCACCACTTCCATGTTAGCCTTCCAAGCACCACACTTGGTTTACCCACTCCTTGGGCGGCACGCCCCTCACATAGGGAGAAGTGACCTCTCTCCAAAGAACTATTCTTGATACTCACTTGAATTGCCTTTGATTGATTGATTCAAGTGATGGACTTAATGTGATGAGTAACCATGAATCCTTCTTTAAGTCCTTTTCTTTCTACTTGTTTAAGTCCTTTTCTTTCTACCAAATGATTTCTAATAGTTACTAGAACTTAAACTTCATTGTCATCTTGAGTTTGATCTTGATCTTCAATTTGAGTACTAAATGTGTACACCAAGTACATTCCACAATCAAATGAGCTTGTACTCATTACTTGTCATGCTTCTAGATCAATTCAAAACCAAACTCAGGTGCCTCAAATACTTATAATCATATTTCCAACTTGAGCACCTTTCAATTGAAGTGACTCTAGATCAATCCAATAATTGTCACTTTTCTGTCAGATTCTGTACCTTTTAAAGAAATATCCATATCTCACAATATACAGATTCAAATACCACTAAATTTGGTGGAGATGTGATTTACTAAGTCATCTAGGAGCTGTAAAAATTTGATCTGCATTTGACTTATAGATTGCTACCAGATTTCAATTCTTCCACCACTGTTGCATGCTGAAAACTGCTGCACTATAGCTGATAAGATACACTACAAAACTAGAGTATCCCTTATCCAATATTCATGAAATTTCTACAGCATCTTCTATGATAAGTGCACAGCACGCATACCAAATTTCAAGCCATTCCAATAAGATTTGGTCACTCAAACACAGACTTAATCTCAGCTAGCTCAGATTTTCAATGTTTGACAGATTTCAAGCAATTGAGCTATACTTGTTCAATTTGAATCAAACTTGAAATCAACTTGATTGAATGCATTCACAAGACATATATCAATTCAATACACTTACGAAAAGTCATCTCATGAACTTATCCAACCCAAATCAATCCAAACTTGATTACTAAGCATTTAATCCATTCAAACATCTTATAGCAAGCAACATTGCATATATATCCAATTCAATCAACTTATATGCACCCAAATGAATGTGATCAACAAAGATATATCTTGGTTAGCTTATGATCATCCAATTTGCAATCTTCATCTCATGTATTTGCAAACCATCAAATAATCCAATAAATTACCACAACTTGAATGTGACACTGTATGTTGTAGCACATTTGGACTTCACTATCTTGTCTTGGCATTGGGATGAGATAAGCACTAAGATTCAATACTTGACTCAATCATATGATGAATAATATAAGATCAATTGAATCAAGTCTCCAATGCTGATGGTACCTACACACAATCATCCACTTTTTGATGGTACCCAAACTAGTTTGGGTCCTCTCAAGTTAGGTGCAACATACTTAGGCATAGCCTTAGTATGAGTAGCCGGATGTTTTGCAATAGCAACCATAGAGGTACCATTACCAACCTTTCTAAGCATAGTATTATCATCAATTGAAATAGGCTTAGAATTATTACCTAGGGGACATGAATGAGCCATGTGTCCCCTTTCCCGGCATAAGTAGCAACTTCTTTTGGATTGAGCCTTTTCTTCCTTGCTCATATGTTGCTTCTCATTGCCTTGCCACTTGAGAGTTGCTTGAGCCTTCTTCTCAAGCTTGGTAGGACATCTCGAGGCAAAGTGTCCATCATCCTTGCTCATCATCTTGGCATCTTGGATTTGTATTGGATGCCTTGCTCTTCCACCCCTTCTTGTTTTCTTCTTCTTCATCATCAAGTCACCGTGATGGTTGAACTTGACTTGAGCTTGGGGCTTCTTTTCTTGCTCAACTTGTGGCTTAGGTTGAGGCTCTTCTTGATGCTTCACCAATTGCTTGGTTGGGCACATTGAGGTGAGATGACCCCAAGTGCGGCACTTGAAGCACTTGACATGCTTTAGCCTCTCTTCTTCTTTCATCTTCTTGAGCTTCTCTTTGTTTGGGCAACCATTAGCAAGATGTCCCACTTCATGGCACCGATAGCACATGAAATGAGAAAGCTTTTCTCTCTCTTGCTTTCTTTTGCCCTTTGTCATCTTCTTCTTGAAGCCAAGGCCACACTTGTCACCATAGATTCTTTGAGTCTTCAATATATGCTCAAAGGTGACTTTTGAGTTGTAGCACCTCTCTAACTTGTTGCTCAAATTCTTCACTTCACTTTTGAGCTCATTGTTCTCCTTCAAAAGGTTAGTCTCACAAGACAAAGAAGTAGAACAAGCATTTGTATGTGAAGAACATGGCATAAACAATAAATCATCACAAGAGGTGGATACATGCTTCTTGCCTACATCACAAGGGTTAGTAACAATATGTGATTGATCATTTGATCCAAGTGATGAGCTCTCACTAGTTTTAATTTCTTCATTAGAAATCTTCTTAGTGAGAAAAGCATGATCTTTTACCAAGTTATTATGAGTAACACAAAGTTCCTCATGAACCAATTTTAGCTCCTCATGTGAACAAGTAGTAACATAAAGTAGATGCTTTTGTTGTTCACATGTGGTCTTTAGAAATGAGTTTTCATTTTTCAATTTACTTGTTTTAGCCATCTCATTTCTTAAAGCTTTGGTGAGTCTACATACAAGCTCAAAATTTGGATCATCACAATCAACAATCACACCTCCAATAGATACCTTGCCGTCGCCGTGAGAAATGGAGGAATGTGATGAAGTGGATGAGCTTGTAGAAGCATCACTCTCATAGCCATCATCTTTATCTTCACTTGACCATGAGGTGGAGCAATCCTCTACCACCACCTTGTTGTGGTCATGCTCAACATCCTCATGTATCTCCACCTTTGGTTCCTCCTTTTTGAACTTGCCATCATCCCATGTGGAGGAATCACCGAAGGTGTGTTTGATAGACTCCCACATTTCATATGCGGTTCCTTTGGAGTTTATCCTATCAAACAACTCAAAGCTCAAAGATTTCATTAGATAACAATAAGCTTCACAATCAAGTTCAAAGAGAACCTTTTGAGCTTTGGTGAGATTCTTATGGTCTAAGTTGTGTGTGAGACCATTAGTGACAATCCACCAAAATTTAGGTCCCTTTGCACGAAAATGATCAAGCATGTGATTTTTCCAAAGTGCAAAGTTTGTACCATCAAAAGTGTGTATCTCACAATCATCTATCCCACTAGACGCCATCCTCTCGGGTCGGTGAAGACCACAAATGAGAGACCTTGCTCTGATACCAATTGAAGGGTCGAGATGGCGGACTAGAGGGGGGTGAATAGTCCTTTCTAAAAATTATCACACCGGCTAACCGAAACAAATGCGGAATTAAAACTATCGGTCTAGCCAAGACTACACCCCTCTATCTAAGTTCTCTAGCACCTTGAAAAGATCCTAAACAAACAAGCAAGGTGCTACCTTAGCAAGAGCTCACCTAATCAATTCTAAGAGCAAGGTCACACAAACCTATGCAACTAGTACTTTGCAAACTGGGGGAGCTCCAACACAAACTAGTGAGGCAAAGCGCACAAAGCCTAAGCTCACTAGCAAGCTCAATAACAAGGCAACTAATGCCAAATTACAGAGCGCAACTTACTTAGCTACACAAACTAAGCAATGTGACTAACAAGGTTACACAAACCAAATTAGTCACGCAAGAGACTACTTCTAGCTACACAAGCAAGAG